>NC_051163.1:73044340-73344340 GCF_013339745.2 Dermacentor silvarum
GCACTAAATAGAACTATTGACTTCCACCAATGACACGCGCCATATGTGACGTCATTCCTATTTTATAACAGCGCCCTTCATTATAATTGCACCATCTCCCGCTTAAGGGGACGCTAGCACAAACGCGTTAGAAACGTGCAGTACTCTCTAGTAACGGGGAGAGGCCACAGCGTCTTACGCAGCCGTTAACACATGCCGGAACGTGCCCCGCGTTTGCCGACGCCATCACATGACTGCTGAGAGAGTATAACTCCCGTATTCATAAACGCTCCTTGACTTGAACTTGACTTGCCACCGCCTTCAACGCGTTTCGAACGCGCTGCCCAAGGCGGTGGCAAGTCAAGTTCAAGTCGAGGAGCGTTTTTGAATACGGGGGTAAGGCGGAGAGGCCACAGCGTCTTACACCAGCTTCTTACACGGGCCGTAACGCGCTAGCACAACCGCGTTTAGAAACGCGCAGTCTTTCGTTAATGTTGGGTATTGTCATCGTGGTGCGTGTGTCCATGTGCGCTTCGTGGCGTAGTGGTTAGCGGCGCGCGTTCGGAAGCGAGGGGTCCCTGGTTCAATTCGGCGCTACGGACACAACTTTCGGAATTTTTTTTTCATAACATTAGACGTGGCTACCTACTACTACTACATACTACAGAGGAGCGACAGACCCACACCCTAAAGAGCTTCGCCCCTAAAACCTACCTTTTGGTCGTGCCAGCAGAGCTTCGTGCCGAAATACTGTTCGCCTGCCACAATGAACCTCCGTCTGGCCATCTATGCTACACCAGAATCCTTGCTAGATTGCGCAAATCATACTATTGGCCGAAACTCGCCACTTGCGTTAAACGATATGTCCAAACCTGTCATGAGTGCCAGCGCCGGAAGTCGCCATCTGTGAAGCCTTCGGGATTACTGGAACCCACTGACCCACCTCGAAGACCTTTTGACCAAGTCGGCATGGATCTCTTGGGCCCGTTTTCTCGGTCATCTTCGGGAAACAAGTGGATAATCATCGCCAAAGATTATTTAAAGCGCTATGCTGAAGCAACGGCTCTGCCTCGAGGCACTGCTTCCGAGGTTGCGCAATTTTTTGTAAACAACATTGTACTGCGTCATGGCGCCCCATCTTGCGTCATTATTGACCGAGGAACGGCATTTACGGCACGGCTCATTGAAGGCGTTTTCCTGTTATGTTACACGACGCATCGAATGACGACTGCATATCACCCGCAGACAAATGGCCTGACCGAAAGGCTCAACAAAACTATGACTGACATGCTCTCTATGTACGTAGACGTTCAGCACAAAACGTGGGATGAAGTACTTCCGTACATAACGTTTGCGTACAACACCGCGACGCAAGAGACCACCCGCTTCATGCCGTTCTACCTTGTTCACGGTCGTGAAGTTCAGACCATGCTTGAAGCAATGCTTCCATGCGACACCTTTGATGATCTTGACCAAGACGCCGAGCTATTCGTGCAGCGCGCCGAGGAAGCACGCCAACTGGCTCGCACGAACATTAAGAAACAGCAGTGCATCGACACACGCCACTACAAGCTCCGCCATCGCCAAGTTGAGTACCAACCAGGAGATCGGGTTCTGGTCTGGACTCCTGTCCGCTGCAAAGGCTTATCTGAGAAACTTCTCAGCCGGTACTTCGGACGTTATAAAGTGCTGCGGCGTGTCAGTGACGTCAACTACGAGGTTCTTCCTGACGGCAGCCAACCAACACGACGTCGAAAGACACTGCCCGAGATTGTGCACGTTGTGCAGCTGAAACCATACCGCACTCCATAACCACCATAGTTTGTGGACCATGCCATTCCTTTTGTTTTATTTATTTTTGTCGTGGACAATCATTGCCTCAGTGACATTGCCCTGCGTTCTATGACTGCGCGTCAGCAAGCGTTTGTGCACGTGTCTTCCACGCGTGTACTTCCGCGTTCGCCCTGTAGAGTGTGTGCTTATTTTAGCATGGAGTCGATGCTCTTCCGAGGAGGGAGAATAATGCCACACCTTGCAACATGTGCTACATAATCAGAAAGCCGACGACGCGCGCTAGTCCACGCGCCGTGCGCCGGCACCTGCTTTGACTGGCGCCAGCAAAGAAGCAGACGAAGATACTCCGATCCACGCGCGGGTGCTTGAACTTTGCGTTTGATCATCTGGTGGTCAGAGACTCGAACTCAACGCTTCAGGTCGCCTGTTCTCCTAGAATGTGACAATATGCTGTGGCTGTGCCAGTTCAACGCGGGCTCTGTATCTCCTGCCAAGGAATGATATTACGGAGAGCAGCTTCCCAACTTCATATCGTCATCTCCTGAGAGTTTCTGAAGTTTGATTTCCCCAAATTCTGTGCCCAGTGATGTTTTTGAAATGAACGGCGTAGAAGCTAGCGACGGTTTTGCTATTTTAATGCTTTCTATGCTTATCTTAAATTTGTCGTCTCTAAGGATAACGGAGGCCTCAAATTTGTCGTGTCCACCTACATCTCACATTGCGAATAGTGAGCAAGGCGTTATTAATTTACTTCTCAAACTTGTAAAAAATCTCATGGGCTGGATGGAATACCGAATGAGTTCCTAAAGCGACATGCATAGTGGGGTAAGAAATATCTCACCATTCAGTTCTTTAAATCTCTGAGCGAGGGCAGATTTCCCGATAATTGGGTAACTGCCAGAGCCAAACTCCTTCATGAGAGGAAAAAGAAAATGTGCTGCTAATCATCGCCTGATTTTCTTAATTTCACCTTCATGCAAATTTTTTGAACATATAATACATAAGCATATTTCGGATTTTTGGAAAAGTATAAGCTTTTGTCAAGTTGCCAACATAGATTTAGGAAACAGTTTTCTACTTGCACTCATTGACAATCGTGCATCATTTTTCTCAAGCTATAAATTTCCGAAAACAGTTTGAATAAATTTTTATGAATTTCTTTAAAGGGAGTGATAAAGTCAGTTGCAATAAACTACTCTTCAAATTAGATAAAATGCTTAAAAGCTCTAAGTTTCTAAATTACATTTCTACTTATCTCTCATATAGAAAACAACGTTTGCTTCAATGACCACTGTTCTCACACAGTACCAGTTTATTTTGATGTCCATTGGGGCTCTATGTTCAGGCCCCGTTTGTTTATTTTATTTTTAAATGATATCATACATGATATACCTGTAAAAGTTAGGTTGTATGCAGATGACTGCATCCTTTACTCAGAAATCGAAAACCAGCTAGATCAAATTCAATAAAACGAGGCACTTCAAAGGGTTATTTCGTGAAGTGATAAATGGCAAATGTTTGTTCATTTTGACAGATCATTTTCATGAAAATTCCCCAAAACCGTAGCCCTCTTCATTCCACATATTCAGCTTGTAACGTTTTTTTTTTTTGTTGGAATTGAAACACTAATGTATCTTGGTTTTTGGATTTCACAAGGCCTTAGCACAAGACATAAATGCTATAATTAGTTATTCTAACTACAAACCCTTAGAACAACCTCTCAAACTTTCTACTCCCGCTGTTCATATCATTCTGTTCAAGCCAAGTGTTTAAACCAAGATTAGATTATAAATGTATTATGTGGTACCCTTATGCTCAAAAACATAACCAAATTGAAAGATACAAATGAGAGCGGTAAGATTTATTTATAACAGCTTCGGCGAACCTCGATCACATCGTTATTGGCAAATGCCAACCCCCCAACGATAACGCAAGGAAACCGTGTCTTGAGATTGAAATTTCTGTTACAGGTAAATGTTATTATAAGGTAGACATAATGCCGATACTTTAATTATCTACACTTTATGCCACAAGGCAGAAATACGACTTGACAATAACTCCTTTCACTATAGCACTAATAACACTTTATGTGCGCGCTGCAGTTTCATAATGAATAGCTATCAACCCGCCCAACTTTCAGTACTTTTATAGCACTTTTCAGTAATCTTTTTTGTGCCAAGGACAATAGCTTACAAATGAAGTCATTTCACAACCATTTTTAAACATTTTGCTGCACCCCTCCAGCAGTGACTTTTCTTGCATGTCCTGATAAGCTTATTATATGCTCTTGCGCTTGGTTCCAGTGAAGCATTGGGTTGCATTGCCAAAACATGTACTTCTCTTGCCTGTTTTCTTAGTGTTACAGTTGTTTGCCAATTTGAAAAACCCAACAAAATTAATTCCACTCTGTTAAAGCCTCAAGTAGGGTTTGCAGTACTTACAAATATATTAATTAATTAGTTATTTCATTGTTCTACGACGGAAAAGATTGCCCTCCCATCATTTGGGCCACGGCGAAATTCCTACCTTACGTATTTGGCAGGCCCTTCAAAGTCGTGAGGGACCATCACGCATTGTGTTGGCTGGCGAAATTAAACGGCCCTTGAGAGCCTATAGCATGGTGGAGCCTAAGAGTGCAAGAATTTTACATCATCGTGGTCCGTGTGTCCCGACGGAAGCAGTCCTATGCCGACTGCCTGTTTTGCGCCCCCATTGACCCCCAACACTAGATGAACAAGACAAAGACCTCTTACTGGAACAATAAGCACCGACGACTTCGCCGAAGGTAAACAAGCAGACTCGGAACTGAGAAGCCTTGCTGAGTCATTGAAATACAAGACTGACTTTGTCCCAGGGGTGATTAGGAGCGGACGTGTTTCGTTTTGCTGAAAAACGACATCCTTGTCAAGAAGTTCTCATCAGTTCTCGCCGACTACCTTCTCGTCTTCCCATCAGCATTGCGGCCACACATTTTCCACGCCCTGCATGACGACCCGACCTCTGGGCACCCTGCATGCTCCTGACGATACAGGAGAAGTTTAACTGGAAACGCCTCGCCACCGACGTTTCAGCACAGCAAGACCGGCCGAGACTGTAAACTACGCAATGTACCATCAACAAGAACAGTGGAATTGATGCAGCCTATCGAAGCTCCTTGCTGACCGTTCCGGCAGATCGGGATGAACCTATAGGGACCATTTCCGACGTCAACATCAGGAGATAAGTCAATCACTGTGGATCTGATTGCCTTACCTACTACACCGAAGCGAATACGCTGCCGACAGGTAGTGGCCCGTAGGGGCAAAAATCTTCGTCGAGAACGTCTACCTACGACATGGTGCCCCAGAAATGCTGATCTCCGACAGAGAGGCGGCTTTTACAGCGCAGCTGACACTAATGATTCTGCAGCACAGCCAGACAAGTGAGGGGGAACAACCGCCTACCCCCTGGAGACGAATTACCTTACGTAACGGCTAATAAATACCCTCCACAAGGTGTTGACAACGTACGTCTACGAGGAACACAGGATGTGGGATGCCGTTTGTCCGGTGCAGGAAACAACGCACACGACGCAATTTAATCAAGCCGGTTTGCAGAAGAAACCTGGACATGGAGGAAGAAATTCAACAAGAGGGGACCCTCGGCGAAAACTGGCAACAGTAAATACATCACGCTAGTTTTAATGCCATCCGTTAGCATCCGCCGGCATCGCAAAAAAGAGATTGAGTAATGAAGTTAACAGGCAGTGTTTTTTTCTTCTTTCCCGCTAAAACTAAAAAAAAAGTTTCGCATATAAATAAACTCATACATTGCTACTTACTTTTTTTTTGCGTTATCTAGCGACAGGTCAATGACACGCCAGGCGCGCCAGATGCATGCCTCATGCGCCAGATACGCCGCCGAAGCGTGAGAGGCCGGCTGCGCATTTGAGCGTTCGCCTGTTCGACGGCCTGTCTGCCTTTCTAAGCAGGGTGATTCCACGAGAGATCAACATGGGTCCAAAAATTCATATTTTAGATTTCATTCAATATTTTATATTTTGTGCGCATATCACTCGGTAGTACGAAAGTGAACTTGCCTTCTTTGACAAATGGATACTTTAGGAGAAAAAAATATCGAAATTCTTCAGGTTGCAGGCGCAATTTTCATGCACCGGGCATTCTCGCAAATTCACAACAATGTGAAATACAAAATATTAGGGCTACAAAGAATGTATTTTCTTGTGTAAAACGTATACGTAAAGAAGAGTCAGCAAGTGTTGTTTGAGGCTTCTGTGCAAAACGGAAGTGTTTTAGAAAAAATTCTTAATTTATACACTTTTGGAAATTTGCTATATTTACGAATTTTTATCTACTAAACTAATGCATGTAGCCTGTTGAAATTTGGTGGGCTGTGAGACCTTAACCTGTTTAACGATTGTGCTGAATATTTTTGCTGTAGCCCAAATTTCCATTTTTACAGTTTGCCTCAAATGTGAAGTTTTGCCGAATATGAACACTATATAAAAATCAAAATAAAAAAAAACCCATCGTTAATTTTTCTCAAAATTTCGTAAACAGCTGTCCACAGACACTTGAACAAGAACATTAAAAAAGATCTTGCATTATTTTGTTTTTAATGACAATATATGTGGTAGAAATGAGAGCTTCGCCGGGATGCAGCAAGGTGCTAAGAAATAGGGACATCGGGGTAAAAAGAATGTCCATTAGCCTCTGACTTGCCTAAACTTGGCCATGATTGCGACACAAGGGCAGTTTTGGTAAACTAGTATTATGATTGCAAGCACGCAGTTCTCGAATGCCTAACTTTCTGACGTAAATTGTGCTACTGGGCCATCATTCGCGCCCATATTTTGTTAGTGCTTTCAGATGATGCTCTTCTAAATATCGTCTCTTTTGAACGAGTTGGTAGAGCGTAGTAGAATGGGGAGTAGGTCCGTGGGAGGCGGTGGCAAACAGGTGGTGAAGCGAAATACGTTGAAAGTTGCTGGCGGTGTGGCCGCCACCTTAAGAGGAAGCTTTAGCTTGGGTGCTCCGATCTAAATACATGTAAAACGAGAATTCGTTTTTCTCGGCAACCGCTGCACCACATTTGATGACGTTTGTTGCAGTTAAAGGAAAAGTGAAACTCAACGGCCTCCCATTAGGGGGTCCTGACAGTA
Organism: Dermacentor silvarum; assembly: GCF_013339745.2. Taxonomy (NCBI): domain Eukaryota; kingdom Metazoa; phylum Arthropoda; class Arachnida; order Ixodida; family Ixodidae; genus Dermacentor; species Dermacentor silvarum. Next base: position 73,051,275 of record NC_051163.1, read on the forward strand.
GCGCCTCAGGATCAAATAAAGTTCGTTGTCTCTCTGTCTGTCTGTCTGTCTAGTGAATGTTGGTTGCGATTTCTTTATTTAAGTCGTCAACTGTTTAATAAAACTGACAAAATAGCAGAGCTTCAGAAAACAAAACTATCAAATTTACAACTCTAACTCAGCAATGAAACATGATATCACAATCTTGTAAACTGCACCGAATAGTAAATCTAAAGTGTACAAAATTGCTATATTCTACATGGCTTTAAAAAGGAAGAAGTAAATCTAAAGTGTACAAAATTGCTATATTCTACATGGCTTTAAAATAGACTACTATTTTGTGTGTAGAACTTGTGCAAAATCCTTGTAAACAATGTAACAAATTCACGTAAGAAATAAATTGGCATATTAATTTTGTCTGCTTTGAATGCTCTAATAGATGCCGTTCACAGGTCTGCGATATCTTTTATATAGGTGCAGAGCTACGAATTTTTAAACTTCGTGCTTCTATTTTTTTTCAAACTTACCAATGCTTGAAAATTCTAGTTAAATAATGCAGGCCAGAAATCGACATTTCGCGTCCGACAGTCACTAGAATTTACCTTTCTCTCTCATGTGCAACAAATTTAAGTAAAATCGGCCCAGTGGTTATCTCAGAAAATCGTTTCTGCGTTTTACATGTATTTGAATAGAAGGCATCGGAGTTGGGCCTGAGCTAAAGCTTCCTCTTAAGAGCAAGCTTTATTAGATTCGCTTCATTAGATCGGCGTGATCTGGCCCTCTGGATCAGTTGGTCTTATTGAAAATGTGAAAAGAGCCGCCATTACTGCAGCGCTTCGTAAACTGAGGACGCGTTCTCAGCACGCTATCATCCTTTCGGATTTGTCAGCAGTGCATTATCCCGTGCATTGTATGGCAGCAAGTTCGGCCGACAGTCATCGATGTTAGCTAAGGAGCTCAGCAATAGGCATTTCATTCTCAAGTTTCAGTGGATACCGCCACATGTTGGACTTGCAGGCAATGATGCAGCAGATTAAATTAAGAGTGCCAATGAATCACCCCTTATATAAAGACTTCTGAGCACTTTGAATATCACCTCACCATCCAGGAGTGGTTTAAGGAATCCGCCATGCAGAAGCTATACGCTGTTTCATAGAGTAAGAACTAGTTGCGCGAACCCCCCACCCCCTCCTTGTTAATGCGGAACAGTTCATGTGTGCCTGCCAATACTTCAATAAAAACAGAAACGCTCTACTTGAGGCTTAGCACAGAAGACACTTTCCTTAAGAGTGCGCGGAACAGGTAATGTTTTCCAAAACACATAAGTTTCTGAGAGAGGAAGTGTCGCGCCTCTTTCCACCTGTTCAACCCCCTTTTTAGGCACTATCTGCCAGCTAAATCAGCCCTAACCAACACCATCGCCCCCCCCCCCCCTCGCCACCACCTTATCTTAGGTTATACTGTGTAATGGCGTTTCCGACGGAGCCATGGCGTGTACGGCATTTTTAGAGACTTTTACCTGCCGTAAATTTTGTTACTTGTGTACATGCACAGGTAGTTCACCGTTAAATCTGCAATCATCTGCGCTGCAAGCTACGCACACTTGTTAAATAAAATCAGCCATGTAAAGGTTGCTCTGTTGACGTATCTTTACTCACATTCAAGAGAATGAGTATTGTACTAAACGGTATTTTATGCATATGTATTAACCATAAGGGTAAAATTACCCTTGTGTCGCAATCATGGCCAAGTTTAGGCAAGTCAGAGGCTAATGGACATTCTTTTTACCCCGATGTCCCTATTTCTTAGCACCTTGCTGCATCCCGGCGAAGCTGTCATTTCTACCACATATATTGTCATTAAAAACAAAATAATGCAAGATGTTTTTAATGTTCTTGTTCAAGTGTCTGTGGACAGCTGTTTACGAAATTTTGAAAAAAATTAACGATGGCGTTTTTTTTATTTTGATTTTTAAATAGTGTTCATATTCGACAAAACTTCACATTTGAGGCAAACTGTAAAAATGGAAATTTGGGCTACAGAAACAATATTCAGCACAATCGTTAAACAGGTTAAGGTCTCATAGCCCACCAAATTTCAAAAGGCTACATGCATTAGTTTAGTAGATAAAAATTCGTAAATATAGCAAATTTCCAAAAGTGTAGCAAATTAAGAATTTTTTCTAAAACACTTCCGTTTTGCACAGAAGCCTCAAACAACGCTTGCTGACTCTTCTTTACGTATACGTTTTACACAAGAAAATACATTCTTTGTAGCCCTAATATTTTGTATTTCACATTGTTGTGAATTTGCTAGAATGCCCGGTGCATGAAAATTGCGCCTGCAACCTGAAGAATTTCGATATTTTTTTCTCCTAAAGTATCCATTTGTCAAAGAAGGCAAGTTCACTTTCGTACTACCGAGTGATATGCCCACAAAACATAAAATATTGAATGAAATCTAAAATATGAATTTTTGGACCCGTGTTGATCTCTCGTGGAATCACCCAGCATCAAATGCTTGTAGCTCCCGTTGTCGGCGCCCTCCAAATGAACATGAGCCAGAATCCAGAGCCGTTATCCGGGAACTCAAACGAAAACATCCCGGCATTTTTTCTAGAACAAAACGAAATCATCCGGACAACGAGGCGAAAAAGAAAATGGAGCCTCTTGCCCACAACACTGACACTCTCTACATGACCGCATTACATACGCTAGTTACTGCCCAAACAAATTACGAAAAATATTGCTTCCGAGTTCTTCCTAATGTTTGTTCACAAAATGACTCAAGCTGTAACATTTAGTCCGCTGAAGTTTTATTTGTCATTTCCAATAGCGACACTCAAAAGGCAGATACAGGGCACCATACACTTGATTGTCGTCTTTTTGCACTAAGACAGGGTTCTTTGTGCTCTTTTGAACGCCAGCGGCGCGCGAGTTCCGCGATGCGGATTTTGCGTCGCCTCGAGAGATGCCTGGCGCCTCCTTCAGGCGCTTTGCTTGCAATCTTTGCAGTGCAATCTGTCTCCCTGGCGTTTTACCGCAGCCTGTCATGCCACCTTCAGCCGCTTCTTTTCTTCTAGCTGGGCAGCTTCCATATGGACCAGTGCGCAGTATGACGTGCTGCGGTGTGGTGTAGTGTTGTGTGGTGGAGTGTACCGTTGCGAACATGCACTACAGCCATTTAATATTGTGGCTAGTATCATCTCCAACCAATCTGCTTTGCCGGTAGCCATTCCATGCTAACATCTAATCTCGCTTACGGGAGACCCAGGATTTTGGTGTAGCCTGGTTTTATGGGCTCCCGGCTTATTCTTGCGTTCCTTCTGCACATCGAAACGGCCCCAGTGTGTTATTAGACTACGGCAAGATGAGACATTTTGTTGGATAGTCTGCGCTGCATTTCAAGCAATTCAGGCTTACGGTATTGCAAAACTCCATTGTGATGCAGTTAGCAAAAAACAGCTCGGCCATTGTGGCCAGTTCGTTTGGCGTACTGTGTGCTGTTTGGTGTGCACAATCGTACTGGGACATGCTTGCGACGCTTTCTATGGGCCCCAACATTATTGTAACTTATTTCGGTACTTTTTGGGCACACTCGCCCCACATGGCGTTGTGACGCAGTTAGCGGAAAGCAGCTCGGCCATGGTGATGCAGTTAGTTTCGCGTGTACTGGATCTCACTGGGACAAGTTTGTGACGTTTTCTTTCACCACGAAATTTATTGTACGGAATTTCGTTACTTTTTGGGGTCCCTTTGAGGCACGGTGGCCGCACCCGGCGTAGTGACGCAGTTAGCGAAAAGCAGCTCGACCGTGGTGACGCAGTTTCGCGTGTACTGTATCTTACGGGGCCAAGCTTGCGACGCTTTTTATTACAGCGAGGGCGTGGCACTGCGGGCCACGTGATTTCCGCTTAACAGGTGTTGTCATGGCAATCGTGGAGACGCAGTGACCTTGCCGAGCGCAGCTTCTAGGTGCCTATGGACGGAGACGTTCAGGGACTTTTTACAAGGTGCGTTGAATGTCTGGCAGTGTGTGGCCCACGCCGGCCGCGCTTTATTATTGTGGCGTTTGTTCTAGTGGCGGAAGTCCGTGCAGTAGTGGTGGTGTTGCATCACGGCTTCTGATCTCGATGAACTCTGGTGGTGTAAAACCAGCATTTCTCAATTATTCGGTGGTGCTGACGATAGAAATATTCAAGGTACTACGGCGGAGAACTTCCCTTGTTCGTTTTGTATGCGTTTGTCCCTAACGTTGGTTTCCGAGACTTAAGGTTTGTTTACACGACGGTGGCTTCCCGACGCCGGCATTGGAACGGAGAACACGCTGGGCTGGTGGTGACTAGGCACAACTGTGGCTGCTGTTAGGGGATGGATGGTATTCCTAAATAAGCGCACCACTGTTTTGATGAGCCAAATATAATCTCACTATCAGGGAAGGAGCAGTCTATCTGACTGGAGCAGTATTTTTGAGCGTTTGTCCCTAACGCTGGCTTCCGAGACTTGATGTTTGTTTACGCGACGCTGGCTTCCCGCCGCCGGCGTTGCAACGGAGAACACGCTGGGCTGGTGGTGACTAGGTACAACGGTGGCTGCTGTTAAGGGATCGATAGTGTTACTAAATAAACGCGTCACTGTTTTGATGATCCAAATATAATCGCACTATCAGGGAGGGAGCAGTCTAATTGACTGGAGTAGTTGGCAGTTGACAAGAACTTTAGTGGAAGGTCCTGAGGAAAAAGATGGGGGGGAGCCGAAGGCACCCCAATCAAGTTGGTGGCTTCGCCCATGACGGAACCGGGAGCTGGTGCCTCTCGACGACGTCGCGGGCCCTCTGGACGGCCTGTCGTTGATGCGTAAAGTCCGCGCTTTGCAGTAGGGCATCCCACTTGGACTTATCGTGAAGACAAGAGCCCGCGTTGAACTGGCACAGGCAGAGCATATTGTCACATTCTAGGAGAACAGGCGACCTGAAGCGTTGAGTTCGAGTCTCTGACCGCCAGCTGATCAAGCGCAAAGCTCAAGCACCCGCGCGTGGATCGGAGTATCTTCGTCTGCTTCTTTGCTGGCGCCCGTCAAAGCAGGTGCCGGCGCACGGCGCGTGGACTAGCGCGCGTCTTCGACTTTCTGATTATGTAGCACATGTTGCAAGGTGTGGCATTATTCTGCCTCCTCGGAAGAGCATCGACTCGATGATAAAATAAGCACACACTCTACAGGGCGAACGCGGAAGTACACGCGTGGAAGACACGTGCACAAACGCTTGCTGACGCGCAGTCATAGAACGCAGGGCAATGTCACTGAGGCAATGATTGTCCACGACAAAAAATAAATAAAACAAAAGGAATGGCATGGTCCACAAACTATGGTTGTTATGGAGTGCGGTATGGTTTCAGCTGCACAACGTGCACAATCTCGGGAAGTGTCTTTCGACGTCGTGTTGGTTGACTGCCGTCAGGAAGAACCTCGTAGTTGACGTCACTGACTGGCCGCAGCACTTTATAACGTCCGAAGTACCGGCTGAGAAGTTTCTCAGATAAGCCTTTGCAGCGGACAGGAGTCCAGACCAGAACCCGATCTCCTGGTTGGTACTCAACTTGGCGATGGCGGAGCTTGTAGTGGCGTGTGTCGATGCACTGCTGTTTCTTAATGTTCGTGCGAGCCAGTTGGCGTGCTTCCTCGGCGCGCTGCACGAATAGCTCGGCGTCTTGGTCAAGATCATCAAAGGTGTCGCATGGAAGCATTGCTTCAAGCATGGTCTGAACTTCACGACCGTGAACAAGGTAGAACGGCATGAAGCGGGTGGTCTCTTGCGTCGCGGTGTTGTACGCAAACGTTATGTACGGAAGTACTTCATCCCACGTTTTGTGCTGAACGTCTACGTACATAGAGAGCATGTCAGTCATAGTTTTGTTGAGCTTTTCGGTCAGGCCATTTGTCTGTGGGTGATATGCAGTCGTCTTTCGATGCGCCGTGTAACTTAATAGGAAAACGCCTTCAATGAGCCGTGCCGTTAATGCCGTTCCTCGGTCAATAATGACGCACGATGGGGCGCCATGACGCAGTACAATGTTGTTTAAAAAAATTGCGCAACCTCGGAAGCAGTGCCTCGAGGCAGAGCCTTTGCTTCAGCATAGCGCTTTAAATAATCTGTGGCGATGATTATCCACTTGTTTCCCGAAGATGACCGAGAAAACGGGCCCAAGAGATCCATGCCGACTTGGTCAAAAGGTCTTCGAGGTGGGTCAGTGGGTTCCAGTAATCCCGAAGGCTTCACAGATGGCGACTTCCGGCGCTGGCACTCATGACAGGTTTGGACATATCGTTTAACGCAAGTGGCGAGTTTCGGCCAATAGTATGATTTGCGCACCCTAGCGAGGATTCTGGTGTAGCCTAGATGGCCAGACGGAGGTTCATCGTGGCAGGCGAACAGAATTTCGGCACGAAGCTCTGCTGGCACGACCAAAAGGTAGGTTTTAGGGGCGAAGCTCTTTAGGGTGTGGGTCTGTCCCTCCTCTGTAGTATGTAGTAGTAGTAGGTAGCCACGTCTACTCTTATGAAAAAAAAGTTGTCGCAGTTTCACCTGAAAGGCGAAGCATCAATTGCGATAACAAATTTGTAGAGAGCTATACGGAGTAATGATAGTAGCTTTATCAGCTGTATAAACTTGGACATGCAGCAGCACCGGCAACACGCAGAACTGTTGTCGACGCCGTCGGCGTTTTGCCCACGTTCGCACAAAATGCGTGCGGCGTTGGTGACTGTTGCCGGAGCGTCTGATATAAATAGGTACTTGGTGCCGCAACCCCGTGGATATGCTGTGCTTTTTTTTTTGCTGGCACGAGAGTTCTTTTGGGGCGAAGCTCCTTAAGCCGTGGGTCTGTACATCCTCTGTATGTAGCCACCTCTCGTTTTGTTCTTGGAGTGTTCACTAGATGGCGGTACCAGGCCCCGGAAGCTCTCGAGTTCACCAAATCGCCACAGAGGGCGAAAAATCAACCGCGGCGCGTTCCAGCATGAGCGCGCAAGTGGAGCTACTGTAATTTTGTCGAAGACTTTAGTTTGTATTTTTTCTGCTAGGGGCGCTCAACACGACTCAATATTTGAGCTATTAATGTAGATATAATAACCGACAAACACAGTTACAGTGTTATTTTTTTACAAATGAGCAGTCTATTGTTTTTATTGGACTTCTGTTATTAAAGTCCGTGCTTTGTTACTTGAATAAAGGTTTTGAGGCCTCACTGACATGTCATCAGCGGCAGCCCACTGGTATCGATTACAGTCCGTGCCGTTTATCGATTCAAATTGTACGGCGGTTATATTTGCGAACGGGGTGGTCGCTTCCTTTGAGCAGCATCACGCAGGCTCATTTTAATTTGATATCAATAATACCTCAGCCAGTTTATGCGTCCAACATTCGATAGCTGCCACCAAGCGAACGTGTTTAAAGACGGTGAACTTTATCAGCTGCGGCGTTTCACTGGCGGCTGCATGCACGGCTTCTGCCATTTGTGGCCGCGTTGCGTCTGGTTGCTCGAAAAAATAGTGCTGGCCAGCACGAAAATTCATCGCTGGAACCGAGCACAGACTGCTTGAAGACTACCCACGAAAGCGGATTAACTTTGCAGCCCCTGGGCTTGTGCGCCGGTGAGTAAAAAAGCAGTGCTTCGCATTTTCAACTTTGAATTTTTTTTGCGTGCGAGGCGGATAAAGCAGATTCCGGTCGTCATTTCTTAAAAGTAGAAAATAGTAATAATTATAAAGTTATTGCCCTTCCAAAGCAATTCAAACGAGGCTCTTCCTACTTTGCCAAGTTGCTAAAATTGCTAACATGAGTAAGCATAAATAATAAAGTTTTGGCTGTTTCTGCATAAATGATACGCCGCGATAAATACACTGTACATTAGTGACAAGTGTACTTCAGGTGATACAGTTAAACTGCACTTGAGACATAATAAAATGACTGTGTTTATTACTAGTATCTGGCAGAAACAATTGTCATCTAATCGAGACTTGACTAAGCACAGCCCGCAAAAGGACACCACTGAAAGAAATGCACACTCAAAACAGTGTTGTGTGTGTGTGTGTGTTTGTGCGTTTTTCTGTCATGGAGCGTTTCGTGCACTGTTCTCTGTCATACATGAATCACAAACTCATGCACACTTCCACCATAGTAATTGAGGCTCTTTTTTCTTTCGACTCCAGTCTCCAAGACGCTGCTCATATTTGGACTCATCCCTTTGGACTCTATTGTCTCTGGGCATAGAAGTCAAGCGTGAACGTGTCTCCACTGGAAGTAACATCAAGGGCCAGAATCCTCACAGGGTATGTTTCTGAACACTTCAACTAGAACCGTGATTTTTCTTCATTTATGGGACTAACTTTTGTTTCACCGTTTTTTGCTTGCATGTGTGTCATGGCTTTGTCATTTCTCTTTTCAGGAAGACGGACAAAAGAGAGATTATTGGTCCGCAAGCAGCCCACGCTAAGCCACAAGATGCTCAACTGTCACCACAATGACAACAGGTCCTCTTGAACTACGTGCCTCACTATGAAATGTTTGGAAGTTTACCAGATAGAGAGGTGTGAGCCCTATTAGGAAAACAGCTGTCTACAGTTCTGTATCATACCGAGCGGGAATGAGAAATTTGACATACAAGCTTAGTTGCTTTTAAGGGCGCTTTATGACAATCGGAGAAGTAACATGTTGAGTTCCAACTTGTTTCTTTTGCAGTCATTATAGCCATGACGACCAGAACAGAAACAATGTAGCAAGCTCCTACTTGCTAATGCACAAACTCTGTCGTCTGCTCTTTGCAAATCAATTTGACGGGCATTAGTACCACGAAGCATCACATGCTCCCTCACAACGATAATTTGTTACATGAAAATGCAAAGAATTTTAAAATGATCAAAAGCGCTTAATGCAATTTTAAGGAAATGACACTTCATGTTGACTGAAACTGATTTTATTTTTTGCTTAAAGTACCCTCAGGGTTACAGGCATTAAAGAGGGGAGTGGTTACAAAGTAGTAGAGTAAAACAAAGTGCAGTGAGTTCTTGTAACATAATGATTCTCCTGATTATACAATGTTAGCTAATGTTTTGCAAAAAAGTTTGTTATCTGTGATGGCTACGATACTTGGTGGTTCCATTTCTGAGATGTACGGGGCATGAAAGAAAGACTTCGTGTTACATGAATCAAAACGAACGTACTGCGATGATCGACGCAGTTTGAAATCCACTGAGGCCGCAGTATGAAGTCATGAAGTGTGGTGTGATAGAAAATTTTATGAAATAGCAAAAGATGGCCGACTTTGTGGCGATTAGCTAGTGGAATGAGTGCTAGGCTAGTTTACATTGAAGTTATACTCGCGGTACAGTTATAATTAGAAATAATGAAACGAGTATAGTTATTTTGTACTAGTTCAAGTGAAGTAATAAGATTAACGCGACTGGGATCCCGTATTGCAGATGCATATTCAAGTTTCCAGCGAATTAGTCTTGTAAAGCTGTAGTTCTAAAGTAGACGGTGCTTTGGAAAAGTTGCGCCATAAGTACCCAAGCATGTGATTAGCACTGCTAATGACGTACTCTATATTATTGGTCCAATTTAAGTTATTTATATGACATGACAAAATCTAAAGGAACGTTAGCATGGCAAGTGCTAGGATTAGAAATAGATCTGGAAATGCGCATGATATTACATTTGTTTGCTACAAGAGGCTCATATACAGTTTGCATGAAATCAATAACTAGGCTAGTACTGCACCATAAGAAATAGCTAGAAAAGGCCAGCCTATTTCACACTTCACAAACTTCAGAAATCACTAAAAGCAAATTTTCTTTCTCTTCAAACAGCAGATGACAAAACCTGCGCACAGTGTGCTCCCAAAAATATTTTGAAATGTACTCGCAGAATAAGTTCAGCTTAACATTCAGCTAATCAACAGTGAACGAGCAAGGGAAACCTCAGCGTGGGAACTTGTCTTCGTCTCGGCCCTCACAAATATGTTTCCTTGGTGAAACGCTGGCTCCAAGCTGAGGCTTCCCTTGGTCACCTGTTACTCAACTGAAGTGTTCATCTCCTTGCAACCTCTTTGATGTGTTTGAATACATATACCGAGATTCTTTTTCAACATGAAACCACAAATTCCATTTTCCAAATGTGCAGCAGAAAAATATCAAGAGCAGAAAATGTGATGTAAAATTTAGCATAACGCCCCCCTCCTATACTTCGTGCCTCTCGCCAATGTGTTATGAGAGCAATGAGACATTGCAGCTCGAGCTTATCTTGCTGACAGTACATTTTTGCCGAGCAATTTTTTGTGTTCCTTTGTTTAATCTAGCTGACATCGTCGAACGCCGAGAATATAAAACGTCAAGCAGCACTGTACGCAATCCAAGCACGAGGGCAGCTCAGCATAAATATCACTGTCTGAACCTTCGTTCTCCCTGCTTTACGGCACGCCGAACACGATAAGAAAACTTCGCTCGATTTCAGCTTTGGGCCCCAATAAATAGATGGTTATCTGTGTTTCTGTATGTTGTAAACTCAGTGACGGAGAACATTAAGTCCACCTGAGCTGTACGAAAATTGTGATCATGTACTGTCTCATTCACCATTGACAATAAACAATGTGAGCTTACTTGTTTGAAGTTTTTATTGCAAGTTGAGGCCTCTCGGTCACCTGGCGACCTAATGAAGATATCTGTAGTCATGTTAGAGTACAGTACACACGAATACCTCTCCGAAAGCGGTAACAAAACGCCCCAAACCAGCGAGCGAGCAGCGCGACCAGCCCTACGAACCGCTATTGTAGCGGCCATATTGCTCACTTCGTAATGATGATGATATTAGTTTCGATTCTGCCAGCGCCATCTCTCGGTCGCATACTTTAGTTCACAACGCGACCGCTACGCTTATTTTCGTTGCACTGTGGAAAGTACAGTTTCCCTTCTCTACGTTTGTATAGGTGTTCTGTGGCGGTACTTGTACTAGAGTGTACTAGAATATGGTCGAGTGGGACGACCGGCTGGGGCGGCGCATGCTTTGCCGTGAGGCGCCCGACGTGGAAAAATACTGGGGCGGCGCTGCGGTCGAAGTGGATTGGGCCGCATCAGGGTCGCGCCGTTGGAAACTGCTGGCGATACTGCTCGGCAGGGTCATTCGTACTACTTCGCGCGCTGGTATTTGCGTTCAGACCGCTCAAATGGGGTATATAATCGCATATGACATGTATTTATGCCTTAATAATAAATTACTTTCTTTCTCTTCTTTATTTATTTTTATTATTTTTTAATACCGCTCGGTCATTGCGCGTGCATTGCGGCCGCAGTGTCGGCTTTCATTCTACTATGTTATTGTACGGTTCCCTTTGGAGAAAAAATATCTTTCTCGTTCTTCAAGCAACATGTATGTTTCATGTGTATTGTTGCACAAAGTTTTTCACCAGTAGGTCCTGCGAAACGCAGAAGGAGAAAGATATGCAACCTTCCTGCTTGCCGCTTCAAACAAATAAAACATAGCTGCATGCATCCGGCGCCTTGTCCTCAGATTTACAGGAAGTATTGTTATAGAAAAAAAAAAGCTGCGGCGCAACATTTCATTCAAGTTTTCGCCTTTCTCGCGTGACAGAATGCGGAGTAATCGTTAAGGGGTCATTTATTGCAGTCGGACCTCGAGCGCTGAAAACGGTTTTAGGTAATTAAATCAAATCAGAGGGGAATTTTATTAGACAATAATATAAAAATGCGTACAAAGATATTTGGTCCCATAGCCTAAAGCGGCCATTCTATATGCTAATATTTGGCCGTAAGCCGTACGTGGATTTTTGTTTTCCAGTCGATACTTCAAAAAAAGAAAAGAAAGCCTGCGCGGTAGCCTAATTAGTGGCTATATATTATAGTGGATACGGTCTTGAGCACGCGGGTTCAATCCAGGTCGCGCAATTCGATGGGAACGAAATGGAAAAAGACTCGTGTACTTCTTTTAGGTGCACGTTAAAGAACCCCAGGTGGCAAAAACTTTATAAACCGTGTGCCTTAATCATATCGTGGTTTTGCCACGTAAAACCAAAGAATTTCCTTATATTAAAAAAAAGAAAAAAGCAGGTGGCTGAGTTCTTCGGCTTATTTCTGGGGGTGTCAACAATATAAATTATTCTCGAGTCTGATTTCCGAGAAAAACATGTTACGCTTATCCTACATTCGGTGCACTATCAGTTATTCGGTGCACTATCATAACCACCATAATGAAACAGTTAAAGGAACGGCATGTCTCACATACACGTAGAGATATGTGCAGATCTGTTGCGTTCGTTGAAGAAGATAAGTGTGGCACCACACGGGGCACTCAGTTTTAATGGGTTGAAAACACGGTGAGACTCAAAAATCCTTCTCTGAATCAAGTTAGCAGATTTACAGGCTGACCTAAAACGGGGCGTTTATATTGACTGAGAGCTAGGAACTTGTTAAGCAGGACTTATTACCACCCGTCCGTCAATTCTCTCAGGGACTGAGCCTCTGCGCAACAGCCACGACTCTCCGGCAGCACAATCATTCGGAATGACAGTCCTCACTTGTATGCAGTCACTCACCTTTGAGATTTCAAAAATAGTGCTGTTATGCGTTACATTCGAACGGAAACGACGATTCGGCGTTGCACACACACACACACACACACACACACACACACACACATATATATATATATATATATATATATATATATATATATAAGATGATTTTGCCTGCTATGAATATTATTTCTGCGAATGCGAGTTTTATTTGCAGTACTCACTAGTAAGTGTGTTTGTTACTGCAAACACGTGCGCTTATTTCGGTCTGGAGTTCTCACTTTTTCAATTATTGCATTTAGAAGATTTGTTATTTTTTCCCTTACATATATATCGTGAATATATATGTCTATGTACCCTTTCATTTAATTACCTACAAACACATTGGTCATTCTTCGCGCCACGCAGTTAATAAACCTCGTTTATTTCACTCTAATATTGTTTTCTTCGATCATTGTCCCTGATCAATATCCAGCAACAAGAAGCGCGCGTAAAATAGCTCGCCTTTCAACATAGCTAGCCTTCATGGTGCGGAGATACCAGTTACTTTTAGAGGACAGTGGTAAAAACAGCAGTTCACCTGGCTAAAACTACATTTGGTACAGGCCGCCAAGAGTCATGGGCACACCGAAGCAACTAGAACATTAAAAAAAATGTACTGCACAGAGGTTCTGCGAGAAAGACTGGGCGTCCCGCGCTCGCTAGCAGACGACGTGCTTGACAACGACAGCAAAATTGAAGACGTCGCGTTGTATAATCCATGCCTCAAATATATATGTTTGGCAAAATGGTGTAAACATAGATTTGCAGTTGAAATAAAGCACTATTTTAAGAGCGTACTATGAGCAATCGGCCTCGGCGCCCGCAGCGAAAGTACGTTGAATATGCCGCGTAGCGCGTCTCCGCCCCAATCCAGTTCGCTCGCAGCGCCCTCGCATTATTTTTCCACACGAGGCGCCTCAGCGGCAGAGCGCCGTTCAGCCCACTCGACCATTCTCTAGTACACTCTACTTGTACACACATACATCCGGCGCTCGGAGTCGCCGGATGGACAATGCTGCAGAGCGGCGAGCGCGCAGGGCGGCGGCAGCGCGCGCTCGCAGACAGAATCCCGATGTGCGAGCCCGCGAGGCAGAAGCGCTCCGTGAAGCTGCGCGACGCCGCCGCCAAGATCCTGCCGTACGTGAAAGAGAGGCCGCAGCGGCACGGCTGCGGCGTGAACAGGATATGCAGAACGTCAGAGAACGAGAAGCGGCGAGAAAGCGCGCGTATCGGCAGGCAGACCCCGATGCAGTGAGAGCTCGTGAGGCGTCTGCAAAACGAATCAGGCGAGCTCAGCCCGAAGGTGCCGACGCGCGGTTTAAGCGAGACTTTCTAGACGTTTCGTTCGGCCATAGTTGTGGTGTGTGCGACAGATTGATGATGTAGTGGGCAAACTTTCACTGAAGAGTCACGGTTTTACCGATGATTTCCCCTCAGGAGCTTCGCCCCACTCATCATCATTCACCCCGTGGATATGCTGTGCTTTTTAGGGGCGAAGCTCCTTATAGCGGCACCCGTTCGTCCCCGTCGTCGTAGTAGTAGTGTGTAACCAGTCTGAGAAAAATGAGAAAAAAAAAATCCGAAGTTGTGTCCGTAGCGCGGAATCGAACCAGGGACCCGTTCGCTTCCGAGCGCGCGGCGTTAGCCCACTACGCAACGAAGCGGACATGGACACACGCACCACGATGGCAATAAATACCCAACATTAACGAAAGGCCGCGTTTCTAGCGCGTTTCTAACGCGTTTGTGCTAGCGCGTTACGGCCCGTGCATGAAGCTGGTGTAAGACGCTGTGGCCTCTCCGCCTTACCTTCAACGCGTTTCGAACGCGCTGCCCAAAGCGGTGGTAAGTCAAGTTCAAGTCGATGAGCGTTTATGAATACGGGGGGTATACTCTCTCAGCAGTCATGTGATGGCGTCGGCAAACGCGGTGCACGTTCCGGCATGTGTAAATGGCTGCGTAAGACGCTGTGGCCGCTCCCCCTTACTAGAGAGTACTGCACGTTTCTAACGCGTTTGTGCTAGCGTCCCCTTAAGCGGGAGATCCGATGATTCCCTCCGGAGCTTCGCCCACTGATCATCATTCACCCTGTGGATATGCTGTGATTTTTTTATACAGTACGCCCTGTCGTAAACAAAAGGACGACAGTCCGCGAGCTAATTGTCGGGGCAGAGTGGCGTTGCGGCCTTCTAGATGTTCGATAATAGGGCGTAATTCCTCATCTGCGCGCTGCAGTTGGGACAAATCTGTCACTCTTACAGCCCCAAGGAAAGCGCTGTCGTCCTGAATGTCATTATCAGGAGATTCGACAGGCGCGCGCGACAACGTGTCGGCGTCTTCGTGCGTGCGCCCGAACTTGTATGCGATGGTCACAACGTATTCCTGCAGGCGTAGGCTCTACCGTGCCAGTCGTCCAGAAGGATCCCTCAAGTTTGCCAGCCAGCACAACGAGTGGTGATCTGTCACGACCTTGAATGGGCGGCCGTAAAGGTAAGACCGAAACTTTGCAAGAGCCCATACGACTGCAAGGCACTCTTTCTCCGTAGTGGTGTAGTTGGACTCCGGGCGCGATAGAGTGCGACTTGCGAAAGCGATAACTCTTTCAACGCCCTCCTGCCGTTGTACGAGTACCGCACCCAAGCCAATGTTGCTGGCGTCGGTGTGAATTTCAGTCTTGGCCTGTTCGTCAAAGTGTCCAAGAACAGGCGGTGAAGCCAAGCGGTGTCGGAGCTCGGTGAAAGCGGCTTCTTGGTGAGCGCTCCAAATGAACGGCATATCGTGTCTTGTGAAAAGAGTAAGCGGTTCAGCAATCTGAAAAATTACTGATAAGGCGCCGATAGTAGGCACACAGACCCAGGAAGCGTCGGACACTTTTCTTATCGGTAGGGGTTGGAAAAGCGGCCACAGCAGCAGTTTTGTCGGGATCAGGACGGACGCCTTTCGCGCTGACGACATGACCGAGAAACTTCAGCTCTTGGTAGCCGAAGTGGCATTTCTGAGGCTTTAGGTAACGTTAAGCCCGTTTCACATGGTGCGATTTTGTCTGCGAATTCGCACGTGCGAATTCGCAGCTGCGGAAAATAGGCTGCTGGACCCTTCGTGCGTGCGTTTTTTCGATGTTCGGCGTGCTGAACTTCTCTGCGAAAAACGCAGATGCGTTGTTGGCCACTGTAGCGGTGGAAACAGACGACCAATAGGAGGCGGCTCGCTCATATGTTGTCGCCAGTCAAAATGCTTAACGAGTATGCGAAAAACGCAGCTGCCGTAGATCCATGTGAAACGGACTTGCGAATTTCGCATCTGCGGAAACCGTAGCTGCGAAAAACGCACTGCAAAATCGCACCATGTGAAACGGGCTTTAGCCTATCGGATTGCCTCGAGTACCTGACGTAGTAGGATAAGATGCTCAGAAAAACTGTCTGAAAAAATGACATCATGTAGATAGACGAGGCAGCTTTGCCACTTCAGGTCGGCCAGCACAGTGTCCATCATCCGTTGGAAAGTTGCTGGAGCAGAGCAAAGACCGAACGGAAGCACCCGGAACTCGTAAAGACCTTCCGGAGTGACAGAGGCAGTTTTTTCACGGTCCCACTCGTCGACCTCAATCTGCCAATAGCCGCTTTTTAAATCGACAGATGAAAAGTACTTAGCTCGTCGTAGCCGGTCCAGAGAATCATCGATGGGCGCCAACGGGTAAACGTCTTTTTTAGGGGCGAAGCTCCTTATAGCGGCACCCGTTCGTCCCCGTCGTCGTAGAAGTAGTGTGTAACCAGTCTGAGAAAAATGAGAAAAAAATTCCGAAGTTGTGTCCGTAGCGCGGAATCGAACCAGGGACCCCTCGCTTCCGAGCGCGCGGCGTTAGCCCACTACGCCACGAAGCTTTTTTCTTTCTTTATTGCCTTTATTAAATTCACACAGAAGTACAGTGTACAATCATATCAGCACATCAAGGGCTGAAAAGAGGAACAATCAAAACTCGGGCATGTACATCAGCCCTTCTAACCTAGGAAGCCAGTCTGGTTCGGGTTCATGAAGTTTATACACTTGAACCATTCTGCTAACAGATTCGCGAAAGTAACTCCTTATTGGCCGCGCGTCAATATCTGCATGACGATAGGCCATTCTTGACAACCAAATACTATGTAGGCCCAGGAGCATTATCATGTCGAATGGGATGCCTTCGTCGTTATTGACCGGTAAAAATCTAATGCCGTAGCTATCTATAGGTAAGTCTTTTTTTAAAGTTCTTTGAAGTATGTCCCAAAAGAAGTAACCTCCGGAACAATCTAGAAAAACGTGTTCATTTGTCTCTGGTTTCCTACATATAAAACAGTGAGTGCCCCAAGGTACGAACATTCCTTTTTCTTCCATATATGTCTTTACTTCTAGCGTATTAGTATGCAGTTTAAAGAAGAAGGTTTTGACACCTCCCCTAACAGGCATGCTTTTTACCCTTTTTAAGATATCTTGACCTGGACCATCATTGTATTGGGTTCTATACAGGGGAGCGGGAAGAAATACATCACATAGGTCTTTGTATAGTTTTTTCCGCGATACGCCACAGAGGTATTCGAGGGAGAAATGATTTTGTAAGATACGACACGAAAGGTACACTTCTCTCATATACCCAGAAATGCTACCTGGCATATTTTCTGACCACACAATTAAGTTTGGCAGGTGTTTACCTAACCTCACTTGGCACACAGTTCGTAAAAAGGGGTCAGTAGCATTGCGAAAAAACATAAAACGATTCACCAGCTGTCTAAGATACAGATGTGACAGGCCAAGTCCTCCTAGGCGGACACGTCTAAAAATACTTGTTCGTTTAGTTCTTTCCCACGTGGAACCCCAGACAAAAACAGCAAAAACACGATGCAATTTCTGAATGTTAACGCGTGAGCAATGTAATACTTGCAGCACGTACCACAGCTTGCTAATAAGGAACAAGTTGCAAATTGTGGCGCGTGCAAATATAGATAGGTTGAAGCCTTTAAAACGCTCGGAGCTTTCCCGTATTGCGGCAACTTCTCCACGCCAATAGTGTTCACTGTCTCTATAATGCTGCAAGGGTACACCTAAGTATTTAACTGGCGTAGTCACCCAAAACATGTTTGCGAAAATACTTGGGGTTGATAGCCAATAGCCATGCCAGAACCCCAAGCTCTTTCCCCAGTTTATAGCGCTGCCGCTGACTCTACAAAAATGTTTTGCAATGTTCACAACTCTAAGCACGCTTTCTTGGTTCGAACAGAATACAGCTATATCGTCAGCGTATGCAAGAAGCCGCACTTCAGTTGCATGCAGACGGAAACCTCGAATGTTGGTGCTATTGATAACGCTTAGACAAAATGGCTCAATGTACAAGCAAAACAGTAGAGAGGAGAGGGGACATCCCTGGCGTACAGAACGGTGCACTTTGATGCGCTCTCCCACAGTTTTATTGACAATAATCCGTGTTGTGCAACCTCTGTACGCCATGGCAACACCGTCTCTTATAACAGAACCAACGTTCACATGCTGCAAAATACACAGTAGTACGTCGTGAGGCACTCTATCAAAAGCTTTTTCTAAATCAAGCTGTATCATTGCGATTCCTTCGCCTGTAGTATCACAACATTCGAGCACGCACCTGGCCTTGTGAATATTCGTTAGTATTGTGCGACCTTTAATTCCACACGTTTGATGTTCTCCAACCAATTCGTTTATGACCATTTGCAATCTTTTAGCCAATACCTTCATATAAATTTTGTAATCCACATTTGTAAGCGCTATTGGTCTGTATGAAGAAACCTGTCTCAGGAGCCTGGCATCTTTTGTTTTAGGAATCAAGACAGTATGTGAAGTTAGGAATGACGGCGGGAGGAGACCTACGTCATAAGCGTTATTAAATAATGAAGTCAAGACAGTAGCAACGCTATGTTTGATTGATTTATAAAACGCTGCTGTCAGCCCATCGGGACCAGGTGATTTGTTAGGGTTGAGCTCGTCAATTGCCATTTTCACTTCTTCAATCGAGATAGGTATTTCCAATAGCTCTTTAGCGTCATCATCTATGCTTGGCATTGAATGCAAAAATTCATTTTTAAACGCTTCAATATTGCCCGAGCTATGAGCAAAGACGTTACTATAATAATCGTAAAAAGCTCGTTGAATGTCACCCTTTTCTACGCAGATTACTCCTTGCCATTCAATTTGCGAAATGTGGTTTATATGGGCACGTTTTTTCTCTATGCCAAAAGATCGTTTGGTGGGTGTCTCACCGGCTACCATTCGTTCAGCCCTTGATCTCAATATTGCTCCACGGTAACGGTCCTCGTCAATTGCCTCTAGCTTTTGCTTCACGGCTAGGATGTCGTCTTTAAACATTCCTGGTTGTTGGCATTCTTCAGCTATTAGAATGCCCAAACACTCATGAAGAGATTTTTCTTGTTTCCTTTTTTCGTGCTGTATTCTACTCGCAGATTCGAGTGCTTTTAATTTTACCCCTTGTTTGAACAGGTCCCACTGTTCCCTCAGAGTAGTCTCGTCGATGGTGAGTAATTTTTGAACAGCTTCATTGATGTGCGCTGCAAGATCGTCATCATGCAGTAGTTTGTCGTTAAACTTCCAATTTTCCCATTTGAATTTGCTTCTTTCTTTCAATTTACCAATATCGAATTTAACTAGACTGTGGTCAGTAAAAGAAACGTGTGTTACTCGATACTCGCGGCAGGAAGCTAACAACTCTGCTGATACATACGCACGGTCTAGCCGCGCATGGCTAATTCCTTGGAAGTGCGTGAATCGCACGCATGCATTTAATCCCAAACACTCTCCCACATCCTCCAAGAGGTGTTCTTCAATGATTTGATCAAGAATGTCTGTACTGCTGTCTCTGTAGGGTGTAGGACTGGTTTTGTCACTTGCTGACAGTACGCAGTTAAAGTCGCCAAGTGCTATTATAAATCTATCTGTTTTAAGGTGTTGTTCAAGACTTCGAAAAAATAAATCCCGTTCATTCGAATTTGATGGGGCGTAAATGCACAGAAACCGCAATTTGCAATCAAGTAGAGCAAAATCGCAGACTATTAGGCGACCAGCATCATCAGTTGTAACAGAGTCAACACTACCTCCCAAACACCGGCGTATTAGCAAGAGACTTCCTCCCGACAAACCTCTTGCATGGCTTACACAAACATTATAAGTTCTGGTAAACCTCCGCACCATGCTGTCTGTCTGATCCTGTGATTCTATTTTAGTTTCCTGCACGGCAAGTACATCCAGCTCGTGCTCTGTTATCAATCTGTAAAGTTGATTCTGCTTCCTGTTGGAGGAAAGCCCGCGTATATTTAGCGTTGCTACTCGAATGTTATTGCTGATAGCCATTATAATGTTGATGGATCAGGCCGACAGCATAGTGCTTACCTTAGCCATGCGACGTCTTGCAGAGTGGCGCCAAAGCGGCGTTGCTATAGCTTGGCTTTGTCGTCGCGCTGAAGCGACGACGAACGCCGCGTGTTCGCGACGCATTTCTTTTTGCCGGTAACGTAGTTTCCTTCCTTCGCCTGTTGACGCTGTCGTTGCTCGCGCACAGGATCGACGGTGTCTTCGAGGCGACGCTTTATAGCAGGAACGTCCACATCCATGTTCGCAGAACTGCATTTCACGGCTTGCGTCGACGCCGCGTCTCCCCCGTTGTCCTGAGACGCGCCGCTCTTGTCGAACCCCGCAGTGTCCGCCTGCGTCGCGTCTCCCGCGTCGCTCTTGTCGGATTCCGCAGCGTTCGCCTGTGTACCATCTCCCGTGCCGCGCGAGGCCTCGTCCACCACGGTGGTCTCAACAGCAAGCGACTGTTCCTGGACGCTGCTTTCTACTTCGGAGGACGCTCCGGCGTTTTCGCCGTCAGACCCGGCCTGCGTTCCTGCAGACGCTGCAACCCGCTCTGCGTCTTCCTCGTCCATTAAAAGTTCACCGCTGTCGCAAGCGGCGCTGCGACTAGCGATGCGAGCATAGGATCTTGAGCAGTCAGCTTGTTCGTGGCCGAAGGCCTTGCATTCCGCGCAGCGTGGAACTCTGCAGTCACGGCGAATATGTCCTGTGGTGTGGCATCTCAGGCATATGGGCGCACGACCCGGAACAACAACCAGCACCGTTCCTCCTCCAACTCGCATCTGATGGGGAATGCGCTCGAGGCTTACTCCATCTCGGAGGACAAGACGCACAACCCTGCTTGTCGAATCGGCGCATTCAAAATCAGCAGTCTTCCACTTGTCGTTGGTCACTTCCTTGACTTCTCCGAATTCCATGAAGGCGCGGCGTATAGCGTCGTTTGTGACGTTGAAAGCCAGCCAGTGAATCTTCACGCGCACCTCCTGTTTTTCAGGATCAATCACTAGGCACACACGATCCTTAACAGTGATATGGCCTGCACGAAGTAGCGTCTTCTTAGCGTCTTCGGTCCGCAAATTTATCAACCAGACGTGTGACATCTGGTAAGCACCGATTCCGCTCACCTGCTGTATTAAGTTGGCGTCCTTTAAGGGCTTGCGAAAATCGTCGATCCTGTAAGGCCGTCCTGCAATGTCGCAGTGCAGGACGACAGTGGTTTTCAGTCCGTCACCGGTGGGCAGAGGAGGCAGAACAATACGGTAGTCCTTGGGTACGGAGAAGCACGAGTTACCACGGCCGGCGTCGGCCGCTGTCACAGCTCGGAGAGAGCCTTCCATCCTGCGTCCGCACGCGTCGGTGACCAGAAGCAGAATGACCACTACGCCACGAAGCGGACATGGACACACGCATCACGATGGCAATAAATACCCAACATTAACGAAAGGCCGCGTTTCTAGCGCGTTTCTAACGCGTTTGTGCTGGCGCGTTAGGGCTCTGTATACTCCGACGTAACGTCGACGCGCGCGCACGCTGGGCGCAGCGACGCTACGCTAACAAAACGCCAGCGCTCTATAGTCTGACGCGTCGCGCGACCGACGCAACCAGCGTCCGTCGGCGCGGCCCGGCGGCAGCCGGCGCAAAATGCAGCATGCTGCATTTCGCGCCGACGACGTTACCCAGACTGCACCGCGTCCGTGTTTCTTTCTACGCGGCGCTCACTTTCCGCGCGGCGCTCTGCTCTACTGAGCATGCGCTGCTTTGGCTACGGCCGCTGCGTCGGGCCGCGTCGCGTTGGACTATAGGGGAGGCGGATTTGCGCCTGGCGGGGCATCGCCGACGTGACGCGACGAAACGAACCCCGGCGCGCGCGCGCGTTGTGAACGCCGGAGTATAACAGAGCCCTGTGTAAGAAGCTGGTGTAAGACGCTGTGGCCTCTCCGCCTTACCTTCAACGCCTTTCGAACGCGCTGCCCAAAGCGGTGGCAAGTCAAGTTCAAGTCGAGGAGCGTTTATGAATACGGGCGGTATACTCTCTCAGCAGTCATGTGATGGCGTCGGCAAACGCGGTGCACGTTCCGGCATGTGTAAATGGCTGCGTAAGACGCTGTGGCCGCTCCCCCTTACTAGAAAGTACTGCACGTTTCTAACGCGTTTGTGCTAGCGTCCCCTTAAGCGTCCCCTTAAGCGGGAGCGTCCCCTTAAGCGGGCCTCTTCGCGGTTCTGGAACCAAGTGCGAGCACCGTCCTCGAGGCTGAAATACGCATTCTTTAATTTCGCTCGGTCGTCCCACTCGTTGCAATCTGCTACTCGCTCAAAGTCGTCCAGCCAATCTTCCACGTCTTCATAAAGGTCGCCGTGGAAGGAACGTGGCACTCGCGGGTTCTGCAGCGTGGAATGAGTTGGTACTGTCGCTGTATCTTCTACCGTAGCCATTGTGCTCCTGGTTGACGGCACAATCTCAAGGGCCAGTCCCCGAATTCTCCGGCTGGCACGGTGCACTGGTGTAAGCTCCGGTATGGCGCTGATGTTCTTGCTGCTAGGAGGGGTCTGTTGCATAGGTCGAGGGCTACCCAGGACCTCCACCAGAAATGTCACATTCTAGGAGAACAGGCGACCTGAAGCGTTGAGTTCGAGTCTCTGACTGCCAGCTGATCAAACGCAAAGCGCAAGCACACGGGCGTGGATCGGAGTATCTTCGTCCGCTTCTTCGCTGGTGCCCGTCAAAGCAGGTGCCGGTGCATGGCGCGTAGACTAACGCGCGTCTTCGGCTTTCTGATTATGTAGCACATGTTGCAAGGTGTGGCAATATGATCGAAAGAGCAGTACTCTTGCCCACATTTGGAGCACGATTGCGGGAAGTTGGAATCTATCCGATTGAGCGCTCTGGGGGTGAAGTACGATCTCGTCTGTAAGAGCCTGAACGTGACAGACTGAGCCCTGTTTAATTTTGGGTGAGGGGGAGGGAATTTCCTCCTGCTCAGTCTGTAGTGCGACGTGATCCCGTTAAAGGTGGTAAGAGGGTCTTTAGTGGAGCAATCCTGTTAGAGAGCTGGACTATTAGCTCGGGCGCGGTTCGTGAATTCATGCGCTAAGCAGTGGGCCTGCTCGTTGGGGTTGCAACCCGCTTGATTAACTACTCCTTTAACGTGGGCCGGGAACCAGGCGATGTGGTGACCTCCTGTCTCTTTGTCCGCAGTATCTTGAAGAGATTTGTTGACTAGGCTAGCCGTGTGCTTAGACACTAGGGCTGACCGGAGCAGTATTTTTTTATTTGGAGTGTTGCTACGCTGCGCTTTGCAACACCCCAATGACCGCCGCTTCGCGTTGGCGCCAGGCACCGCGGCCTCCGCCGCGGCACCAGGGCACAAACGACAGCGGACGTAATTTTCTCGCTCGCACCCGCTTTCCTCGCGCCTGCACACAAACGACTGGCGGTTCCTCCAAAGACCGTCTCGTGCCAGACGACTGCCTCAAAAGTCCGTAAGTGATTGTGTCCCTAGGCACCTAGAAGCTCCACGATTGCCATGACAACACGTGTTAAGCGGAAGTCACGTGACCCGCAGTACCAGGCCCCCGCTGTTCCTACTAGCAACTGTAAAGTCGCAGCCCGGTCGCAAGATACGCAGTTGGTTCCGCAGCTAAACGTCGTCTGCCCTCCCACCCTCCCATCGCCTCACGGCCTTTCGCACGACGGAAGACGTCGCGTTTGGCCTCCGCCGTGCGTTCGCTCTCTGTGAAAGCGCGCGTCCCTCTCGCGCTTTCACTCGCACTTACAGCATACGGCGCTCGTCGACGATCTTATAGCCATTGGAATTTATGCGGAACCTCACGGCGACGGCGAGGGAATAAATTCACTTGGGGTGTCCATAAAATTTCTATCGCAATAAAACAAATGCCGCGCCGTTCAGCGCAGCCGCCGTAACACAGCTAGCGTTCAAAAGGCGTGTGCCCCAAACCGAAACCGGAGGTGTGGTTCAGATTTAAATGCCAGCCGTTTGGTGCGCCGCAGTCAACTCGACCTCTAGACTCTAAGGGAGTGTCCTATTGTTTAATGTCTTTCTCTATGACCCAGCGACCACGCTCGACTATCTCGACCTACCTCTAGTGCGCCCAAGAATCCCGACAGCTTGCCCGAATGCGCAAGGGGGGGGGGGGGGGCGTTGCTTTGGAGACTTGCGCGCGCTAGGTGAGGGTCGGAGAGGTGCATGTTAGTAAACTCTGCTGAGCGGGGTCGAGCGCGTCCTATCTTTAAAGCAATCTGCGCTGGGTTTGAAGGCTCGCCGGTGTGAGCTTATGGCTTCGTGTGCGCTGTGCTCGCTTCGTGTTGAAGCGAGGATTCGAACGTCGGTGAGTGAGAACTTTCGGAATTTTTTAGGGGCGAAGCTCCTTAGGGTTTGGGTCTGTCCCTCCTCTGTAGTATGTAGTAGTAGTAGTCGTCGTCGTAGTAGTAGGTAGCCACGTCCACTTTTATGAAAAAAAAATTCCGAAAGTTTAGTCGCGCGGCCCTAGCCACTACGCCACGAAGCGCACATGGACACACGCACGACGATGACAATAAATACCCAACATTAACGAAAGACTGCGCGTTTCCAACGCGTTTGTGCTAGCGCGTTACGGCCCGTGTAAGAAGCTGGTGTAAGACGCTGTGGCCTCTCCGCCTTACCCCCCTATTCATAAACGCTCCTCGACTTGAACTTGACTTGCCACCGCCTTGGGCGGCGCGTTCGAAACGCGTTGAAGGCGGTGGCAAGTCAAGTTCAAGTCGAGGAGCGTTTATGAATACGGGGGTTATACTCTCTCAGGAGTCATGTGATGGCGTCGGCAAACGCGGTGCATGTTCCGGCATGTGTAAACGGCTGCGTAAGACGCTGTGGCCTCTCCCCGTTACTAGAGAGTACTGCACGTTTCTAACGCGTTTGTGCTAGCGTCCCCTTAAGCGGGAGATGGTGCAATTATAATGAAGGGCGCTGTTATAAAATAGGAATGACGTCACGTATGGCGCGTGTCATTGGTGGAAGTCAATCGATCGATTTAGTGCGGCGAGACTGGGCGAATTACATGGAAGATTCACGGTTTACCGATGATTCCCTCCGGAGCTTCACCCACTCATCATCATTCACCCCGTGGATATGCGGTGTTTTTTTTAGGGGCGAAGCTCCTTATAGCGGCACCCGTTCATCCCCGTCGTCGTAGTAGTAGTGTGTAACCAGTCTGAGAAAAATGAGAAAAAAAATTCCGAAGTTGTGTCCGTAGCGCGGAATCGAACCAGGGACCCCTCCCTTTCGAGCGCGCGGCGTTAGCCCACTACGCCACGAAGCGGACACGGACACACGCACCACGATGGCAATAAATACCCAACATTAACGAAAGGCCGCGTTTCTAGCGCGTTTCTAACGCGTTTGTGCTAGCGCGTGACGGCCCGTGTAAGAAGCTGGTGTAAGACGCTGTGGCCTCTCTGCCTTACCTTCAACGCGTTTCGAACGCGCTGCCCAAAGCGGTGGCAAGTCAAGTTCCAGTCGAGGAGCGTTTATGAATACGGGGGATATACTCTCTCAGCAGTCATGTGATGGCGTCGGCAAACGCGGTGCACGTTCCGGCATGTGTAAATGGCTGCGTAAGACGCTGTGGCCGCTCCCCCTTACTAGAGAGTACTGCACGTTTCTAACGCGTTTGTGCTAGCGTCCCCTTAAGCGGGAGATCCGATGATTCCCTCTGGAGCTTCGCCCACTCATCATCATTCACCCCGTGGATATGCTGTGATTTTTTTGCCTTTGCCGCTCCTCATATTCACGCTGCTCCTCGGCCGTCCTAACTATGCGTTGCCTACCCATAGTGGTGCTGTAACAAAGAAATCAGATGGTAGGCTGGTTCTTTTATACACAAAAGGCTAGTGACGGCACTCCTAACGTCGCAAGCTACCCTCACCGCGGCAGCTTACGCAACTGAAATCTTTACCAGGAAACGTATGCAGTATGAACGCAGTGACGTCACTCCTAACGTATGAAGCCCTACATGCTTCGCATTGTTATCAGGAGCGCCTTATGATCAATAATGTGGTTCGGATGCTTGCTGTGTGCTTGTTCTTTATTGCAACGAATGCTGTTCTGTATGTCATATGCGACATTCCAAAGAATGTAAGCACTTTTCGCTTCACTTTACTGAGTGTTTGAAGCCTGCTTCGCCTTCACGGGTTGGTCCGGTATTGCACGTTCTCGCGATCGATCCACATTTTTGCCCATGAACATCGAGACGAGAAATGTTGACCAATGAGAGACTGACAGCTTGGTTCTAAAATAATCATACCCAAATGAAAGCAAGTTCTATATTGAAATATCTGTACGTGATATTTAGGGAAAGAGATCCTCTTGCAATGTTTGCTGAGGACATCAGACAGTTAAAGTATGACAGCTTGATGATTACATATTCCGGGGAGACCATCGCAGCTAGATTGAGCAGAAATTGCCCCACTTGTAAAAAGAGATTTAGCATCGAACTAGAGTTTCCTTGAATTCTGGTGAGTTCTTTGTCTATTTGCAATAAGTAAAAAATGTGATATTGATAATTTTTTCACCGATCTTGTCATTCGGCTGCTGCAAAGAGAAAGAGGGCCAGTAAGTACACGGTAACTTAAGGTCTTCTGACAAAATAATATGATCTCCAAGCTTTACATTTGCAACAAGATATTTATTTCATCAAGAACATCGGTAGAAGTGCTACGTGGCCGATAGATAACCCCAATGACATACCTCGTGTTTCCGTAAATTGCTTTGCAAGATATACCTTCGAAATTATGTAGATGAGGCATTTTTTATATTTGTAGCGATTGTTTAAAAAGTATCGCCACTCCAACTTTACTACCTCTGTCGTTCCTGTACACGTTGTAGCCCCGTAGAACAAATTCAACGTTATGTATTTTTCCTGCAACCAAGTTTCTGTTGGGACAGTGACATGAGGATTAGAGAGTAACACTATTCCTTCCAATTGAGCAGTTTTACTAATTACACTGGTATAGTTGATATTTAGGAGTTTCTGTGATTAAAACTGCACTGTTGCGTCATTTCTTATTGTTCAGGAAACTGGCAACACGCTTTATTTACGTCCATTATTCGCTTGAATTGTTACCAATAACACTTGATTATTTCATGTTTGAACGAGTGCAAGGCTATTTCAGACAAACACTGAACAACCAGAGGCTCAAATTTACATTTTGTTGACTTCCATTACTAATGAAAATCACTAATGGTGTGACTTCCAATATAGCAAATACAGGGCAGTGGTCACAGACCTCATGCTAATGTACCCACGTGAAGCACTATGGTTTGAACATTTGTGATATGTTTGTCCAGAGTTGATGCGGTAGCAGGTGTCACGCGAGTCGGAGTACTAAATAAATTAGTGAAGCCAGTAAAATTTGTTTGAAAGCAACCGCTGCGCGAGTGTTCTTCTAAATGTTAATAATAAAGTCACCGCCGCAAACAAGGTTAAAATTGTTTACGGAAAGGTAGTTCAAACAGCTTTCAAGAACGCGTTATGCGAATTTTCTCACTTTTCTTAACACAGTTAAGTCAATGCCCCTTCACAAAATCAACAGTGCAAAATTGATGTGGACAAAAACTATTTTTCTAGTTGAAGTGTTTATTTGTAACCAAACGTTTGCGTAAATGTACAATCATTTGTCGCTTGAGAATATCATTGATGCACTTATTAAAAAGTATTGCAAAGTATAAACTGCCTGCAGTTTGACACCATAACGAAGTCGACTGCTGACAGATTTAGAGTCTGTGTATAGAAGTAAATAGCAAGAAATAAATACATAACTAAATAAATACATCAATAAATGTACGAGCAGACTGACATGAGAGTACACAAGAACACTCAAGAAAGGTACTTGCTTTCTTAGGCAGCCATTGACAGTTGCCATGGCACGATTCGCATGAGCCGACGGCTGACACTGATATACGAAGTGGTCATTTTTAAGTTCTATGGAATTTTGAAGATCGGCTGTTGCAGATAACATAATTCTAGTACTTGAGCTGGATTATTCATAGAGGCACACATTACTTGCACGAGAAATCAAAAGCTATTCAACCAATTACCAAAAATTGAATAATTAACTTTTTAACTGTATTACGGAACATTTTGCACTTTACAAATTGTAGCCGGTGAGTTGGCAAGGCGTATGCACTTGAAAATAATTAACAGAATGTCACCACATTCGAGATTTTTCCCATCAAACTAGCCGTAAAAGTGCTGTCTTGTTCTAATGACTCTTTTAGAAAAAGGATCTTTTATGGATCGAAACACAAAAGTAAATGGAACGCCCGTATATTTAACCCCATATTTTGGGAATATTTTCTCAGAAGTGTTGTCATCCTGTAAACTCCTTTCAAGTGGATACGTCTTGAAAAGTCACCGCGTACAATTTGTAAATTCCAATAGTACTGTTAAGTAATTGTTCGGTGAATTCGTAAATTTGTGAGAATTAGCTGAATATGCGCTGCAATTTCTTGTGCTAGTATTGCCCACCTCTTCGATTAATCCAGTTCTAGAAAACCAATTATGCTATCTGCCACAGACAACTTTTACAAATTCTGCCAAACTCAAAATTACATGTAGACAGAAGAAGTCTGCCATATGCAGACAGAAGAAAGGGGCCAAGTGCCGAGGTCACAGCGAACACCAATACAAGTGATTTATTGCTTCATCCCCAAACTCCCCAGCCCTGCTCTCTACTCCGCCATCTGCTCGCAGCAGTAGGTGGCGCTAGTAGACGGTGGCACTACAGCTAGTGCAGCACAACACTATCACTTGTCACACTCCTCCTCCCTTAGTTCTTGTCATGGAGAATACCGGTTCACAGGCCGTCTTGTCCGGGCACTTAACAGTGGGACAGGGCTTCCTCCCGATGGGACGACTGCTTCTGGCAGCTCAGTTGTGTTGTGGGGCTGACTTGGTGGCTGTTCTGACTCAGTAGCAGCTCCTGCAGGCTCCACAGGCGCTGTTTGTTGCTCAGCTGGCTGATCTAGAGGCGCAGTGTTTGTAGGAGGTGGCAGCTGTACGAGGTTGGGGCGAATGTGGTCCCCATGTCTGTGCCACACAGTTGCACCTTGTAATAAAACCTCAGCTGAGGCACAGCTCGTAGGACTGCTAACAAGAAGCAGGTACCCATGGTGAACCTGATCGAAAGTTCCTGGTGAACACTGGGGCACCCGGGTCCATTATTGGCGCAATGTGGCAACCCTTGTCCGCATGCAGTTTTTGCTTTATCTGCTTCAATTGAACAGACAATCGAAGACTTGGGTGCATGACACCCAATGGCGTCTTGATTCTTCCCATGAGCAACTCGCACGGCGCACGGCCTGTTGCATCATGCGGCGTTCAGCGGTAGTGGAAGGGCACCCGGGCCAGTTGTGTCCTGAATTCACCCGGTGTTCTTTTCTTCAGTTTATTTTTGATGTTCTGTACTACCCACTCTGCAGACCCGTTAGAAGCAGGGAGATATGGAGGCACCATCATGCGACGGGTGCCATTCCTGTTCAGGAAGTAAGCGTACTGGCTGCTGGTGAATGCTGGCCCATTAGCGGAAACAATGATGTATGGCAGACCATGTTGAGAAAAGACTGCCCTGAACACAGAGATCGTGGCCTCTGCCGATGCTGACGGAACCGGGTGAACTTCTACCCATTTGGAAAAAGTATCCACCATCACGAGGAAGTAGTTTCCCC
Organism: Dermacentor silvarum; assembly: GCF_013339745.2. Lineage (NCBI taxonomy): Eukaryota > Metazoa > Arthropoda > Arachnida > Ixodida > Ixodidae > Dermacentor > Dermacentor silvarum. The sequence continues at coordinate 73,080,969 of NC_051163.1, forward strand.
TGAATGGACCTGCAAAATCAACATGTGTCCTGGACCAGGGCTTGTCAGGAAATGGCCATGGCATAACTGGTATCCTCCGTGCAGACTTATCATGCGCTTGGCAAACAGGGCAGCTACCAACCTGTTTCGTCATGTCATTGTCGATTCCAGGCCCCCACACATGGGACCTAGCAATTATCTTTGATTTCTCAATTCCAGGGTGACCAGTGTGCAAAAGCTTAAGTACTTGGGATTGCAAGGACTTGGGAACGATGACACGGGCTCTCCACAAGAGGCATCCTTCATACAGACTATGTTCATTGGTCCTCGTAGCATAAGGGCCCCAGCCTCCATCTTTCGGAATAGGACTCCAGGTCAGGACAGCCTCAGCCAGTTGTGACAGTGTGGGATCCCTTGCCTTGGCGAGTGTAACGACTGCAGGTGACAGGACTTCAGGGTACACTTGTTCTAACATGAAGACATTGGCAGGCGTAGAGTCGTGAACCTCAGTTGCAGGAAGAGGTAGCCGTCTGAGCCAATCAGCATGGCCTAGCATACTGCCTGGCTTGTAGACGAGCTTGAATTGATAACTTGATAGTGTGAGTGCCCACCTGAGGACTCACGGTGATGCCTGGCTTGGCACACCTCGACTTGAACCAAAAAGTCCTAACAATGGCTAGTCGTCTGTTACAGCAGGGAACGGCCTTCCCCACAGCTACTGATGAAATTTGCGGACACCGAAAACCAAAGCAAGACTTTCCTTGTCAGTCTGACTATAGTTCTGCTCAGCAGCAAGCATAGTACGTGAAGCTAAAGCTACAGGTCTTTCGGTTTCATCTGCTTCGGTCTGTGCCAAGACTGCACCAACACCATACGGTGACGCATCGCAACTGAGCACAAGCTGTTTCTCAGAACAGTAGTGGACCAGAACAGGTGCATTTGACAAGAGCCTTTTACTTGTGATGAATGCTTGCTGTTGCTCTTTTCCCCAGCTCCACTTCTCCACTCCAAGAAGCAGATGATGCAAAGGACGCAGTCTTGTTGAGATGTTTGGCAAAAACCGCATGTAGAAATTAAGCAGGCCAAGATAGCTTTGAAGCTCCTTCACACTCTGTGGCTCTGGCGCATTGATGATGACCTGTACCTTCTTAGGGTCGAGCTTTAGACCTTGCTTGCATATATGTGGCCCAGGTATTCCAATTCGGGAGCGATGAACGAACACTTCTTCAGCTTCAACCTGAGGCCCACTTCCCGAAGTTTCTGCAAGACAATTGTCAGATTCTGCAAATGGTATTTGTCGTCGATGCCCGTAATAACAATGTCATCAAAGTACACATCTGTTTTCGGCACACCACGAAGCATGTTTCCCATCTTTTGCTGAAAGATAGCAGGTGCAGCAGAAACGCCAAACGATAAGCGTGTGTACAGGAAGAGGCCCATGTGTGTGTTGATGGTCACATATTCACGGCTTTCTACATCCAGAGGTATTTGTTGGTAGGCGTCTCGCAGGTCAAGATTTGTAAACTTCTGACCTCCCGACATGGCTGCCCACAGCTATTCAGCACGCGGAACTGGGTAGGTTTCTAGGAGTGACACAGCATTAACTGTTTGCTTGAAATCTCCGCAAATTCTTATTGTGCCGTTTTTTTTTCTGAACAGGCACAATCGGCGCTGCCCATTTGGTTGTCTTCATGGAAACAAGAACGTTCTCACGCTGCAACCTCAGGATCTCCTGCGTTACGAGGTCAACTAAAGCGAGCGGAAGTGGCCGTGGTTTGCAGAATTTTGGCACTGCATCTGGAGGCACAAGAATTTTGGCGGAGAATCCCTTGAACGTGCCAATGCCTTCTGAAAACACCTCAGGAAAACGAGCAATCAACTCGCTGGCATCACTAACCTGGTTAATTTGTTTGAATCCTTCGACGCCAATGCCCAAAGCTTGGAACCAGTTGCGCCCAAGCAACGTTGGAGCAGTGCCACTCGTGAGGTACAACGGAAGGACCCGTTCGTGCCCCTTGTATCCAACGCAAACGTTTGCCTTGCCCTTGACTTGCTCAAGCTCCCCTCTAAACCCACGCAAACATACGTTTGAAGGTCGTAGACTCACTTCTGGAAAGACATGTTAAAGCTTGTTAGCTGGCATTACGGAGACGCTTGCACCTGTGTCCAACTCCATCGTAAACGGCTTCCCGAACAGTTCCACGGTGACAAGGAAGGGTGGCACAGTCGGTTCACCGCTTAGGTGCCACATATCAACAACGTCAGCATCACGAGGAATATAAAGCATGTCGGCGTCGTCAACAGCGTTTACCTGCGCGGTACGTTTTGATGGTGGCGGGCCAGTCCTCACAGCAGACGTGTTTTCCTTCGCGAATGTGTCGGCCTTTCGTGAGTTGCAGACGACTGCCAAGTGCCCCTCATTCTTGCAGTAGTTACACTGCGACTTGCTGTGTCTGCATTGCGACGCCAAATGATTTCCGTCGCCGCAGCGGTAACACGCCATGCTCTTGGCCGCAGACGATACCCGGTGAGTAGGCAAACCCGGTAAACTACTTGCAGTTGCCTGACACAGTTCACCGGCATCCTTTTTAGCGGCTTCCATCGCCAGCTCAGTTTTCTCTGCGTCCTCGAATGTGAGGTCGGAGCGCTGGAGTAGCCGCGTCTGAACCGCTGCGTAATTTAGGCCACATACTATTTGGTCTCTCAGCATGTTGTCGAGTTCGGTTCCATAGTTGAAGTGTTCAGACAAACACTTGAGAGCCGCAACAAAGTCGCTGACTGCTTCTCCTTCGGAACGCACCCTCGCCTTGAAGCGAAAGCGTTGCACTACAAGGGATGGGGTGGGGGCATAGTGCCTGCCAAGTACAGCCAGTATCTCGTCGAGCGTTTTATCTTGGGGCGTTTCCGGCTTCACAAGGTTGCGAAGTGGTGAATAGGTACAACAGCTCAAAAATATTGCCCGCAACAGCTAAAAAATATTGCCCGCAACAGCTCAAAAATATTGACATTTTCTTTGCTGGCACGACGTCGTTAGCTTCGAAGAACTCTTGGACGCACTCCACGTAAGCAGGCCAGGCGCCGCCTTCCCCCTCGAACGCTTCGGTGCTACCGAAGGTAGGCATGGCTGGTCCTGTAGTTCGGTGCACCCTCGTCGCCAGTTTGTTACATGTAGACAGAAGAAGACGTCACATGTAGACAGAAGAAGTCTGCCACATGCAGACAGAAGAAAGGGGCCGAGACCCCAGCTCACAGCGAACACCAATGCAAGATATTTATTGCTTCATCCCCAAACTCCCCAGCCCTGCTCTCCACTGCGCCATCTGCTCGCAGCAGTAAGTGGCGCTTGTAGCCGGTGGCGCTACAGCCAGTGCAGCACAACACTATCACTTGTCACACATCACTCTGTATATTCGTTATATTTATTGGTTGAATGGCGTGTGCCAATTTCACTAAAAATATCTACCTCTAAACACCATGGCAATTGCAATAATTGATGCTATCGTAGCGGTTTTTCGTGATTACTTCTAGAGCACTGCACGGGCCGATTTTTTCAGCCCGGGCCCGTTTTTACGTTGGGCGGCCCGCCCGAGCCCGAACAAAACTTTTATGGCGAGACCCGGGCCCGGCCCGGGCCCGTAAATAATCTACGTTACCCGCCCGGCCCGGCCCGCCAACCCTTTACCTTAGGCCCGAGCCCGACCCGAGCCCGAGACCGAAAAGTAATGTTTTTCAGAGTTGAGACGCCCGAGAATAACTCGCTGCACGCTACATGCACACCACTAGAAAGCCCGAGCCCGGCCCGGGCCCGCGTCAAAAAACCCGAGCCCGGCCCGGGCCCGGATCAAGAAGCACACGCCGTGCCCGAGTCCGGCCCGAGCCCATAAAAAAAACTGTTCTACCCGGCCCGGCCCGGCCTGTCGGCCGGGCTGGGCCCGGGCTTTTGGGTAAGCCCGAGCCCGTGCAGTGCTCTAATTACTTCCATGATTACTACGCTGCTGAGCAGGTCATTCCATATCAAGCGACTTATTCATTTTCACTTCACATTTTTATTTGAAAAACCTTGGCTATGAGTGACCTGCTGGAAGACCTTAAAAATTATTCGTCATGTGAATTCTATTTCAATTTTCTTCAGTGCCACAAAAAAGTTACAATTTTAGCGAAGAGAGACGCTAGTGGGTCCGGCTCTAGTGGGCCCAGATGCTAGTGGGTGCAGCGCTTTTGCTCGCAACGGCGCTCGTGCTTGAAAGCTGTGTCTCGTTTGACTGTCGATGCTGCGCTGCTCCGATCTCTAATAAACCCTTTACAATTGGTGGAGGTGCTGCGCCCTCAAAACCTGCACCCTGGAAATTCGATCCCGCACCGTACCTTCGACCAGCCTGAAGAAGCCTCCCAACAAGTGCCTCCCCCTGCACCGGCACCATGCTCTGGTGTGCCTCGCCACAGGGACCCTGCTATCTTCACAGGCGCTCATGACACCGACGTTGAGGATTGGCTAACGACCTACGACCGGGTAAGCACGCACAATAAATGGGACGAAGCCGCTAAGCTCAGCAACGTGCTGTTCTACCTCGCGGGTGTGGCCTGCTTATGGTACAACAACCATGAAACAGATTTTCCGACGTGGTCCGACTTCAAGACGTCTTTTGTGGATGTTTTTGGTCGCCCTGCTGTTCGTAGGCTGCGCGCCGAACAGCGTTTGGGGGAACGAGCTCAGCATGTCGGTGAATCCTTCACAAGCTACATCGAAGACATCCTGGACTTATGCAGGAAAGTCAACGCGACCATGTCGGAGTCACATAAGATCAGGATTGTTATGAAAGGCATAGAAGACGATGCCTTCAACATGCTGCTTGCCAAAAATCCTCGCACGGTGGCAGAGATAATTACACTGTGCCAAAGTTACGAGGAGCTACGCAGGCAGCGGTCATTGACCCGTCGCCCTACATCGCGCGACGAACACCTCGCTGGCTTGACGGCCATTTCTGAACAGTCAGCGTTGATGGCAGAAACGAAGGCGTTCGTGCGCGAGGAAATCGCACGCCAGCTCTCCTTGATGTCCTTTGCACAAGCGCAACCCGTACAAGAGCCCAAGTCGAGTTTTGAGCCCCCGCTCCGCCGCGCCATTGCGCACGAACTCAACGAGGTTTTGCCTGAACGCTACCAACATGTTCCTGCGGCTGCACCTCTCCGCTACGCTGAAGTCGTCGCCAGGTCCCAACAGATCCCTCCGGCTGCACCACTCAGCTACGCGGAAGTCGTCGCCAGGTCCCACCCCTTCCCTCACGGTGGGCCTCTCACTTACGCCGACGTCTTGGCTCTTCCCCGCCCACAGCCCGCCATGCCACCATATCACCAGCCGCCCCGCACAGCGCGTCCTCCTACATGCACGGCGCCCACCACAGCGAATCAGTGGCGTACGTCTGACAACCGGCCTATCTGTTTTGCGTGCGGCTACGCAGGCCACGTCGCTCGCTACTGCAATCGCGTGCAGTCACCTAGCGCTTCAACATATGCGCCAAGTCGTAAGGTCGGTTCTCCCCGCCCATATTACGACGACCCTTCGGCATCGTCACCTACGTTCCGCCCAACGCCCAATACCCGCCGCTCACCTTCTCCACGCCGACGCTCGCTATCACCGATGCGGCCTCGTCCCGCAGCTCGGGAAGAGGAAAACTAATCGTTGCAGTCCACGAGGCAAGGGGTTGCGACACCGGCGAAACGCGAAAGTCTTCTAGATAGCCTGACGAATGTGACAGACGTGTTTGTTGATGGTGTTCACACATCTGCACCCGTGGACACCGGCGCCGCCATATCAGTTATGGACACAAAACTTTGTCGCTTGATTCGGAAAGTTACGATGCCCGTTACTGGAATGTCCCTCCGCACAGCCGGCGCACAGCATATTCATCCGTTAGCGGCATGCACAGCTCGTGTTGTTATTGAGGACGTTGTATACGCCGTCAAATTTATTGTAATTTCACCGTGCTCCCATGACGTTATCCTCGGATGGGATTTTCTCTCCTGCCACAATGCCGTCATTCATTGCGCATGGGCCGAACTAGAACTGTCGCCACTCTCAGATTTGACGCTCGCCGACAATGCTTCACTTCCGAACAAACTACTCGTCAGACACGACACCACCGTTCCTCCCAACTCGTCAGTGGTTCTCTCTATGTACTGGAGTAGCCTCTCCGACGCCGTCGCACTACTTTCTCCGTCTGGCCGCTTTTTCACTCGAAAAGGTCTACTGCTACTTTTTGCGACTGTGAACATCACACAGGGCTCTACTGTTATATTTATTTGTAACCCGTTCCCGTACCCTGTGTTGCTACTCCAAGGAGAATGTCTGGGCAGTGTCGAAGCTATCGCAGACGTACAAATTACGGATGTTCCCGAAGAACAAATACTGTGCCCGTTACAGTACGCTCAGCTCGATTTCTACGTCTGGCCCATTGCCTATCGATGTGTTCGAGTCTTCTATTGCCGATGACCTTGCACCGTGCCAGCGATCACAGCTACTGTGCATCTTACAAGAATTTCGGGCTTCTTTCGACATCGGGCACCCTTCACTGGGCCGGACGTCAACTGTTACGCACCACATCGATACTCGCTCCCAATCGCCATTGCGGCAACGCCCATATCGTGTATCGGCTACTGAACGTCGCGTGATTAATGAACAAGTGGCCGATATGCTCCGCCGCGATGTGATCCGACCTTCCTACAGTCCACGGGCATCTCCCGTCGTCCTTGTTACGAAGAAAGACGTTTCTGTATGGTTCTGTGTGGACTATCGGCGCCTCAACAAGATCACTCGTAAGGACGTTTACCCGCTTCCGCGAATCGACGACGCTATTGGCAGCCTACAAGGAGCAGAGTTTTTTTCATCTCTCGATCTGCGCTCAGGGTATTGGCAAGTACCTATGGCAGATGACGATCGACCGAAGACAGCCTTTGTCACGCCCGACGGCTTATACGAATTTAACCTCATGCCGTTTGGACTTTGTAATGCGCCAGCAACTTTTGAGCGCATGATGGATACCGTTCTGCGTGGCTTGAAATGGCACACGGGCTTGTGCTACCTTGATAAGGTCGTTGTTGTTGCTCCGGACTTCTCCACGCACCTTCAACGCCTCCGGCGTGTCTTGACGTGTTTGCGAAACGCAGGCCTACAACTAAATTTAAAGAAGTGCCGATTTGCAGCGCGGCAGCTGACGATACTGGGTTACGTAGTTTCCAAGGATGGAATTCTCCCCGATCCATCCAAGCTTCGTGCCGTCGCCGAATTCGCTAAACCTACGTCCATCAAAGAACTGCGAAGTTTCGTAGGTTTGTGTTCCTACTTCCGACGCTTCATTCGCAATTTCGCCGCCATCATATCACCTCTGACGAAGCTCCTTGGAAGCACCGGACCCCTTCATTCGTGACCGTCAGAGTGCGAGGAAGCGTTTGCAAATCTCCGTCGTTTGCTGTCGACTCCCCCAATTTTGCGCCACTACGACCCGACGGCCCCTACAGAGGTACACACAGATGCCAGCGGTGTTGGCCTCGGCGCTCTCCTTGCACAGCGCAAACCTGGCTTTCCTGAATATGTCGTGGCCTATGCCAGTCGCACCCTTACGAAAGCCGAGACCAATTACACTGTCACGGAAAAAGAATGTCTGGCGATCATCTGGGCTCTTACTAAGTTCCGGCCTTATTTGTATGGCCGCCCATTTGATGTCGTCACGGACCACCACGCACTATGTTGGCTGTCATCGTTGAAGGATCCTTCAGGTCGTCTTGCCCGCTGGGCACTTCGCCTGCAGGACGCTATCCGCGTGCTGTACCGCAACGGACGCCAACATTCTGACGCCGACGTCCTATCACGCTCTCCCTTGCCTGACGACAATACCTGCTGCTCACTGTACCAGCTCGCTGTTTCTTTAATCAACCTTGATACTATCGCTTCCGAGCAGCACAAGGACCCGTGGATTGCTTTGATTACAGACATGCTTGCTGACCCCTCACCACAGTCAACCACTCGTACGTTGTGTCGTCAGGCTCGTCATTTCGCGGTTCGCGACAACCTGCTTCACCGACGCAGGAATACCGTAGACGGCCGCCAGTGGTTGTTAGTAGTTCCTCGCAGTCTGCGCTCCGAAATCTGCGCATCCTTTCACGCCGATCCACAGTGCGCACACTCGGGAGTTTTCAAAACCTACCAGCGCCTTCGACAGTGCTACTACTGGCGAGGAATGTACAAGTACGTTCAACAGTTCGTTCACTCCTGCCCCGACTGCCAGCGCCGGAAATCTTCACCCCAGCTCTCGCCGGCTGGTCTGCAGCCTCTACCCTGCCCTACCCGGCCGTTCGGGCCCGTTGGAATTGATTTGTATGGGCCACTTCCCTTAACGTCGGCTGGTAACCGCTGGGCCATTGTGGCAGTAGATCGCCTCACACGATACGCCGAAACCACCGCTCTCCCAGCAGCTACAGCGCGCGATGTTGTCTCATTCCTGCTTCGCCGATTCATCCTGCGGCATGGTCCACCCCGGGAATTGCTCAGTGATCGCGGACATGTCTTCCTGTCGGAAGTGGTTGAAGCCATTCTTAAAGAGTGCCACATTATTCACCGCACAACTACGGCGTACCACCCCCAAACCAATGGCCTCACAGAACGCTTCAACCGCACGCTCGGCGACATGCTTTCCATGTACGTTGCCTCCGGCCACACGAACTGGGACGCCATTCTGCCCTTCGTCACATACGCGTACAACACCGCTACTCAGAGCACCACTGGCTTTTCGCCCTTTTTCTTACTATACGGTCGGCACCCGTCGCACACCATCGACACAATTTTACCTTACCGGCCGGATGCATCCGAGGGCTCGCCTATTTCTGCCACAGCAAGGCATGCTGAAGAATGCCGTGACCTCGCAGGTGCGTTTACTTCCAACGACCAAGAGTGCCAGAAGAGCACTCCCGGCGACTCCACTTCCGCGGTCACCTTGCTTTCTGGCGCGCTTGTGTGGCTCTCTGTCCCGTGCACCGCCCCTGGCCTCTCATCGAAACTACTCCCGAAGTATGAAGGCCCTTGCCGCATCGTGGAACGCGCATCTCCCGTGAATTTTGTCATCGAACCAGTTGAACCGTCTTCGGACCAGCGCCGTCGTGGACGAGACATTGACCACGTCGACCGCCTCAAGCCATACTACGATTCTGTCTTCCTGACCAGCTGTTAGGTTGCCAGACGGCTCCCTTATCACCCCCGGGGTAATTGTAGCGAAGAGAGACGCTAGTGGGTCGGGCTCTAGTGGGCCCAGACGCTAGTGGGTCCAGCGCTTTTGCTCGCAACGGCGCTCGTGCTTGAAAGCTGTGTCTCGTTTGACTGTCGACTCTGCGCTGCTCCGATCTCTAATAAACCCTTTACACAATGAAATAATTCAGAAAAACTGGTTTCATCATAGATGAACGGCACATCATTTCCATTACCGGCGATACTTTGTTGCACTTTAAATTCAATCTAACTGATACCTCTCAACTCTAACTTAAGTATTGGGAAAGAAAAATAAAATTTTTGCAAACCAATGTAAAATACAGTTTTTATTGAACACAACCACCCCGACAATGGTAGAGATGGACTTGCAGGTGCATGTATGAAACCAAATATTTCAAAAAATGTCTTATTGCACCTACTTTTGCTGCGTCAAACAAAATTAAAATGGTGCGCCATCATGGAACTCTTTTATAAAATTTGGTTGTTGCGTGTAAACTGACCCAAGATACGTGAAAAATAAAATAGGAAAGAAACGCTATTTTTGATGAAACTGAAAAGTTGCATAAAAAATTGTGAGAAATTACAAAGCATAACACTTGTATTGGCTTTTGAGCCATCCAGCACGGGCTCTTCAGGAGACCAGCATAACTAACATAAATAAAATTAGCATAAAAATGTAAAGAGTTACAAAAGCACATTTGTATGCTCGCTTGAGCAACCCGGATTGGGCTCTTCAGGATACTAACCCAACAAACACAAATGAAATTAAGATAAACATTTCGGGAGTTACGAAATCACAACACTTGTGTTTTGGTTTGAGCTGCATGTGTAAATTGGGTTTTTCAGAAGAGCTTGAGTCCCATGCGAGAACCTAGGGTAGGGTGTTCTTTATATAAGGCACGTTGGTACCAGGAAATTTGCGACAGGTGAAGCGTGCAAAAAAAACAAAACAGGACAAGCTTTAAAAAGGAAGTTTCATATGCAAGACTGTGGCATACAGTATGCCCTTTTTATAACGAAGTTCATTCTTATCTTTTTCGTTACTCAATTTTTTCGCTGGTGCAACTGCAGAGCATGACTAGTTTATTTAAAATGGAGTTGCACTCATCTGCACTTAGTGTAAAATACAGGAGAGGGCAAAGAGGGACAGCACACTGTGTCAGAATGACTACGTATATTACCGATAACAAAGATGTCAACTTAACTTGCTCAGAAACAAATTGGTGAAAAAAATTTCATGTCCTTAAGGTAGGAACCTAAGGGGAACTACTGGAAACTAAAATTATTTCTTGTAACTTTCATAATTAAAATGTGCAGCACCTAATTGCGCTTTTGCTCTAAATACAATACTGTCATGTCACTAGAATTGAGTGTGGCTTCATTTGAAGCTTACATGCAATTCGAGGGCACTTCTCGCCTTACAATGGCTGTTCTTAGGATTCTATTTTAAAGAAAATACTGCACAGAATGGAGTGTTTACTGCCTCAATAACTGTTATAATGAGGATTGTCAGTAGTTGAGCGCCAAGCTGCAGGGTTACGCATTTTTAGCGCATGCAGAACATGACCGCGATCCGAAGAAATGCGCAGTCTTCTAAGAGCCATGTGCAAGTGGATTGAATTTTTAATGCTTTGAGGGCCTCCGCCATACATGTGTGGCGGCGATGGAACATTAAAAAAAACACGCCTTTTCAGAACAAAGCGTCGCCTAGCACTACGCTGGAGTCAGTGCTACCTTCGGGGACTTCTACAAAAAATGGTTATCGCCCTGTCGCCGCTTGGCTTTCTCCTAAACTGATTTTTCTTGTAGTTCTATGGTGGCTGTCACCGCATTAGTTTGTGAGTATTTCCGCTTCGTCTAGTTTCCTTCAATAAAATTTGTAAATTTAATTACATTAAAAAATTGTGCTACTTTATCTTGCATAAAACAATAAACCATCTGTAAAACTGTGAATACTAAAAAAAGTATTTTGTCACTTTATTCTCACTTAAAAAATTATTTGCCCGTCTTTTCTCGAAAAGTCACTGAGAAGAACTTGAATATGCAATAAAAATATTAGGGGTGTGCTAATAGTGATTTTTGAAATCGAATCGAATAGAATAATGCCAGAAGCAAATCGAATGTATTATCGAATATTTTTGGAATTAATAATGAACTGCCGCTATCACAATTATATAAAATGCTGTTCACCTCCTAGTGCTCTTAAAGTTAACAAGTTTCTGTTATTGCATGCCACATTATGAAGGGCTGCTTAATAAAACCGCAAATGCAGCAGCAAACAAGTACTTTCTTCACATGTACAGGATTCTTCAGTAGGCGTGAAAGAATGCTGCGTAACCAGTAAAGTATGGCAACCTAAGTTACGCAGCCGGCTCTACTAAGCAAGTTCTTATGTTTTGTGTCTATACTATGTCCGCGCAGGTGAAAGCTTGCCGTATTTTTGCTCCACGTTTATGTTTAATTGTCGTTTTAAATGTGCGAAAATTATTCTAGAAATATAAGCATTGACGAATAGTGACTATTCGATTCTAAGACCGAATTGAAGTGGAAACTATTAAATTCGTGATTCGAAAGTTTCAAAAATTCGCACACTCCTAAAGAGTACACAACTCCTAAATTGGAAGACGTATTCATGTTTATTGTCACGTCATGCATTGTCACGTCATGCATCTCTTAAAAGTACAGAGCTCAAGTATCTACAGAGCGACTCTCCCGAGTTTTATGATTTGATCATAAAATGACCAAGTTTTGGTGCTAGTGTACAATTGTCGAAATGGCACCAACAATTGTAAGTTTTTTTTTTTTTTTTACCAGTGTGCTGTTTAGGGCAAAGCTGACTTTGATAGAGAAGTCGCTGACCGGTTCTGATTTTTTTTTTACCCGCCCAATCAGTATTCGGACCTACCTGTAGCACCACCAACGACTCCATAGAAGCATTGTATAACAGTGACAGAAATTGCTAAAAAATGTTCGCCCCAAATTGTTCACTGTTTTGTAATAAACAAGTCCAATCTCCAGCAAACCAAAAGAGACCATGACAAACGACTGCAGAACACAACGACTTGGCAAGCAGTGAGCCCAGACGTGCTCATAGCAAGTAGAACAGCCGATACCGGTCGTCACTTGTACTCGCTGTAGTGTCTCGACCCTCGACTGCTGAACCACAAGGTCAAGGGTTTCATTCCCAGCCGTGGCGATCTCATTCTGATCAGTGCAGATTGAAAAAGAAACTGGCTGTGTGCTTCAGTTAGGGCACATGTTACAAAGCTCAAGGCAGTCAAGATTACTTGATTATAAGTCACACCTTTGTATAAGGCACACCCCCCTTTTTGCAAGTTTCAAAGAAAAAAATGGGTATAGAAGTCCCACCGGCATATAAGACGCACCTATTTTAACTTGATTGGAATAATGAAACGATGCAGGCGTGTATATTCATCGCGAATTACCAAACTTGCTCATTTCAAGGTACTAAATTTCCGTAAAAAGAAACATTGAGCTGCAAATTCTAACAGAAAGAGACTCTTCAAACAACACTCCTCTCAGGCACAGTAAATCAATGTTTATTGCACTTCACTGGAAGCCATCGAAGGCCTCATCCTCCGACGCACTGTCAAAAACTTCAGCAACTTTGGCCAGCAGCATCGCTGGGTAACCACCTTCGGCCTCTGAATAACTTTTACGCTGCGTTGTAGGCACGTCGTTTGCATCGCCTTTGCGGCGCGACATGCTCGAGAGAAGCACACGAATGATCAGAACACGCCTGAACCAGCCTGAACACATGGATACAGAAGCGAAATTGCAACCAGAAGCTGGAGGCTTACTGCAACTCCTCATGCGAGCAACTGATGATGATGATGATAACCAAGTGGTGCTTTTTGTAACGGGTATATCTCGGGCACCACAAAATAACAGTAAATGATTGTGGCACCCACTAATTATTTATTGTTAGTTCCATGGGTTTTACCTTCTTTAGGAGAAACTATAACGGCAAACTATAACGGTACGTGGTGGCGTGGAGTAGAGGTAGAACACCCGACTTCAAATCTGAAGGTCGTAAGTTCGAATCCTGCTCCATTCCACTACATTTTCAGGCATGGAGTGGTGCCTGACACCGGCAAAGAAAAAAAAAATACATATTGCCGAGAGCTAGTGGGGCTATACTAGTTCAGGTGCAACCAAACTAGGCAGGCCCACTAAGCTTCATCAAAGTCACTCCCTCACCAGAACAGGAATTGGCCTCCCTGGTGCAGTATTCGGCCACTACCTCCCTCATGACTCCGACAATTAACCCATGGCCCTCAGTTCCCAGTGGCTGCGGAGCACCTGACCAAGGCGGCGGTCAGACCTGCTACGCGGCAGAGGGTGCTAAGAATCTCTGGGTCAAGGCAGGCCGCCAATGGAAACTGAACCTGGCAACGTTCAACACGCGCACCCTCTCGAGTGAGGCTAGCTTAGCAGGACTATTTGAAGAATTATCAGGAATTTCCTGGGATATTATTGGCCTTAGTGAGGTTAGAAGAACTGGTGAGGCTTACACAGTACTGACTAACGGCCACGTCCTCTGCTACAGAGGTCTTCCAGATAAGAAAGAATCCGGGGTGGGATTTCTAGTGCATAACAACGTAGCGGGCAACATTGATGAATTCTACAGAATTAATGAAAGGGTAGCAGTCGTCATAATAAAGCTGAATAGGAGGTACAAAATGAAGGTAGTACAAGCCTATGCCCCAACCTCTAGTCACGATGATGAAGAAATAGAACAGTTTTATGAAGATGTTGAACTAGCAATGAGAAAGGTGCAAACTCAGTATACTTTAGTCATGGGCGACTTCAACGCAAAAGTGGGGAAAAAGCAGGTTGCTGAGCAAGCCATTGGCAACTACGGCATCGATTCTAGGAATGCAAGAGGAGAGATGTTAGTAGAATTCGCGGAAAGGAATAGGCTCCGAATAATGAATACCTTCTTCAGGAAGCGCAGCAACAGGAAGTGGGCCTGGAAAAGCCCTAATGGAGAAACAAGGAATGAAATAGATTTCATACTCTCTGCCGATCCAAGCATAGTGCAGGATGTAGAAGTGTTAGGTAAGGTTAAGTGCAGTGACCATAGGTTAGTGAGGTCTAGGATTTCTCTCAATTTGAAGAGAGAGAGAGTGAAATTAGTCAAGAGGAAACAGGCCAACCTAGAGGCAGTAAGGGTAAAAGCAGACCAATTCAGGCTGGTGCTCGCAAACAAATATGCAGCTTTAGAACAGGAAGATGAAGATAACATAGAGCTAATGAATGAAACCGTAACTAGGCTGATCTCAGAAGCAGCAATTGAAGTGGGAGGTAAGGCACCAAAGCAACCTGTAGGGAAGCTCTCCCAAGAAACAAAGGACCTAATAAAGAAACGACAAAACATGAAAGTGTCCAACTCAAGAGATCAGATAGAATTCGCTGAACTGTCAAAACTGATCAACAAGAAGAAAGTGAGGGATATTCGAAATTATAATGTGGGAAAAATTGAGGAAGCCGTAAAATATGGACGCAGCATGAAATCAGTAAGAAGAAAACTAGGCATAGGACAAGGCAAGATGTATGCACTGAAAGATAAGCATGGTAATATCATCAGCAATTTCGATGACATAGTAAAAGCAGCAGAAGAATTCTATACTGACCTGTACAGTAGCCAAAACAGCCAAGCTTCTTCCATTCGAAATAGTCATGAACCGGATACAGAAGCTCCTTCTATAACTAGCGATGAAGTTGGAAGGGCCTTGAAAGACATGACCAGGGGAAAAGCGCCTGGAGAAGATGGAATAACAGTAGATTTAATCAAAGATGGAGGAGATATCATGCTTGAAAAGCTTGCGGCCCTTTATACGCAATGCCTCACAACTTCAAGTGTACCAGAGAGCTGGAAGAACGCCAACATTATACTTATCCATAAGAAGGGAGACGTTAAAGAATTGAAGAATTACAGACCCATTAGCTTGCTTTCAGTATTGTATAAAATATTCACCAAGATAATTTCCAATAGAATCAGGACAACACTTGACTTCAGTCAACCAAGAGAACAGGCTGGCTTCAGGAAGGGATATTCTACGATGGACCACATCCATGCCATCAATCAGGTAATCGAGAAATCTGCGGAGTACAATCAACCTCTCTATATGGCTTTCATAGATTATGAAAAGGCATTCGATTCGGTAGAGATATCAGCAGTCATAGAGGCATTGCGTAATCAAGGAGTGGAGGAGGCATACGTGAATATCTTGGCAAATATCTACAAGGATTCCACAGCTACCTTGGTTCTCCACAAGAAAAGTAGAAAGATACCTATCAAGAAAGGGGTCAGGCAAGGAGACACAATCTCTCCAATGCTATTCACTGCATGCTTAGAAGAAGTATTCAAGCTCTTAGAATGGGAAGGATTAGGAGTGAGGATCGATGGCGAATATCTCAGCAACCTTCGGTTTGCAGATGACATTGTCCTATTGAGCAACAAGGGAGAGGAATTACAACAAATGATTGAGGACCTTCATCGAGAAAGTGCAAGAATTGGGTTGAAGATGAATATGCAGAAGACAAAGATAATGTTCAATAGCCTGGCAAGGGAACAAGAATTCAGGATCGCCAGTCAGCCTCTAGAATCTGTAAAGGAATATGTTTATCTAGGTCAATTACTCACAGGGGACCCTGATCATGAGAAAGAAATTTGCAGAAGAATAAAATTAGGTTGGAGTGCATACGGCAGGCATTGCCAAATCCTGACTGGGAGCTTACCACTGTCGTTGAAAAGAAAAGTGTACAATCATTGCATTCTACCGGTGCTAACATACGGGGCAGAAACTTGGAGGTTAACAAAGAAGCTCGAGAACAAGTTAAGGACCGCACAAAGAGCAATGGAACGAAAAATCTTAGGAGTAACGTTAAGAGACAGGAAGAGAGCGATGTGGATCAGAGAACAAACGGGGGTAGACGATATTCTAGTTGACATTAAGCGGAAGAAATGGAGCTGGGCGGGCCATGTAATGCGTAGGATGGATAACCGGTGGACCATTAGGGTTACAGAATGGATACCAAGAGAAGGGAAGTGCAGTCGAGGACGGCAGAAAGTCAGGTGGGATGATGAGGTTAGGAAACTCGCAGGCGCAAGTTGGAATACGCTAGCGCAAGACAGGGGTAATTGGAGATCGCAGGGAGAGGCCTTCGTCCTGCAGTGGACATAAATATAGGCTGATGATGATGAATATGATTCATGTTTAGGAAAATAACAGCGCTGGGTAGACAAGGGCACAAAGAAGAACACGACACTAACGCTGACGTATTTCCCAATTAAAATGTGATCCTCAATGGGTTAAACAGGAGCAACTGGAGAGCGCATTCATCTTTTCGATAAAGTTAGACCCATAGGCTACTTGAGCAATGGTTTATTATTACCCTTTAAAGGATCCCTCACCTGGTCACATAGAAAATTTTAGGTATACACTGGAAGTTGTTACGAGCCCTATAGGGAACGTTCAACTGCACGAATTTTTCAAATTGGTTCATTATTAGCAGAGATACAAATATCTGAAGTGGCGCGAAACCATTCTTTCATGGCGCGAGCTTCATTGCCAACATCGGCACTCTTGCTACTTGCGTTGTTTAGCCTCTGCAAGCAACATTCCGTCCCTGCGTTCTCCCATACGGAAGCGGGAGGAGCACGTCACACACACGTCACGTTTCCCGCTTTCTCCTTTTATTTCTTAAGTGGTTTACGCTGCGCGGCGCATTTCCTGTAAAGGTCTCGCGCGCCAGCGCGCGAGCTGTTGAGTTTGTTTCGTGTAGTAACTAGGTAAACTCTAGTGTAGTTTCGTGTCGCTCTCTGCACCATCTTGCTGTTGTGCACGAGAACACGTGCGTTGTTGTATGCTCGCTTCTGTGGAATGGATCCCTCAGTGCGCGCACGTTTGGAGAGTCTGGAATAGGTAATTGTTGGGCTACTTGGTTTTCCATAACTGAACAGGTAATTTAGCGCAATAAAGAACACAGACACAAGAAATGTCTTTGTCTCTCTTTCTTGTGTCTGTGTTTTTATTGCACTAAATTACTTGTTCAGTTATGCAGAGGCTGACATCGGTCATGGATCCTTACCGCGATACACCGCGTCGTACTGCTGGAACTGCTGTCAGGGACCCTGCACCTAACCCGCACCGTCCGCCTTATTCAGGCAGGGGAGAGGACATGCGTTGGTACGTAAATTCATACTATACTGTGCCGCCTGCACTAAATTCAAGGTTGGGTTAGGTTAGCTTAGCTTAAGTTAAGTTGGGTTGGGCTAGGTTAAGTTAGGTTAGGCTAGGAATTTGAATGGGTTCAAGCTATCGACATTACTTTCAGAGCTTGTCATTATTCAAAATGTTCGTTTCCAGCTTCTTGCGTGTTGTTTCAATGCTTTCGACGCAGGCGTACGTACGTGTAGGCAGTGCATGGCAAGCACTCAACCGGAAGAAAATATGTGGCACCGCGAGGTACCGGATGTTATTGCCAAAGGCAATGACGACTGCATCACGTGGCAAGCACAATTCTCAAGCGTCTGCCTCACTTCTGCCGTGCTTGAGGCGGCGTATTGCCTCCTAGCAGACTTCGACATCCGGGTGCATGCGGAGCTCCTCAAATAAGGAACTAGCGGCGTTATTGCCTAATAGCGTAATCTAGTAACCTTTATTTCCATGTTCAAGTACAGCTGCTTTCGTCCCGCTAACGGAGGCGGTAGAAGGCCCACGTGCAAAACTAATAGGTAGCCAGCGTGCTGGCTAGCACGTTTTCCCAATGCCTTGACGTGTAGTTGGATGTGCCAGATACAAACTACAGGGTAAACTGGTAGTAGAGGAAACGCTATGTTTATGCCGGTAATTTGTGCCACTTTCTAATGTAGTCCTTGCTTATTTACACCTCCTATTTCCTTGGAGCAGAAACCTCTGCCTTACCAGAAAAGTTGAAGTTTTGTTTACCAAATTCCGAGGTCGAGTACTTACACTAAACTGTTATCTGCATTGATGTGGCCTATCGCACTCCTTCTTGTGCTCATATTGTGGTGAGGATGACACAATAGAGCACTTTTCTTGTCATGTGGCCGTCATTCTGCATTAAGAAAACATACTTTGGAAAAACAGTTTCATGGGGCTGGAATTATTCTAACCATTCCCAATATTGTCACGTAGTAGTGACGCTGAAGAAAACAGTCGTAAAACTGTGTACGACGAAACTGGTTGTTTATTGGGCGAACCTGTGCCCACAAAAGCAAGGTACACTCAAAGCGCAACGATAGCGGCGAACACAATCGGCGATCGTCGAAAATCTGATCAGCGGCGAAACGCGTCGGCTTTTATACCTGAGTCATTGAAGGTTCTAGATTAATCCCTGATGCCCGCGTGTCTTCCAGAAAGTTCTAGACAATTCGCGTCAGTCATGCAATCAGATAACATAAGCGTCGGTGAAAACAGGCAATGGAAAGAAGCACCGATAACGTTCTAGAAACTTCCGATACAGGCGCGTCCTGCGCCGAGCGATATCGTTTAACATTTGTTAGCCGGTGGATAGCGGCCACCGGTGAAAGATAAACATGTATACGTGTCAATACCCTCCCCTTAAAAAGCATCGCCCCGATGCTACAAACAAACGCGAAAGCGAAAACAAAACGACGCGTAATAAAGAAAGAAAATAACAAAGTAACAAAGTACCTATAAGCTCGTCAGCGGGCGTAGAAAGGCTTAAGACGCACCACGTGGATGACTTCAGGTCGTGCCCGGCGCCGCTGTGATTGCGAAATGCCGTCTGGCACGACCTCATAGTCCAGTGCGCCAATACGTCGGATTATCTTATATGGTCCGAAATAGCGACGCAACAGTTTCTCGCTAAGTCCTCGTCGGCGTATCGGAGTCCAGACCCAAACACGGTCTCCGGGCTGGTACTCGACGTAGCGTCGTCGAAGATTGTAGTGTCGGCTGTCGGTTCTCTGCTGGTTCTTGATGCGCAGGCGGGCGAGCTGTCGACCTTCTTCGGCACGCTGCAAATAGGTGGCAACGTCGAGATTTTCTTCGTCAGCGACGTCCGGTAGCATGGCGTCAAGCGTCGTTGCCGGGTTCCTTCCGTAGACCAGGTTGAACGGCGCCATGTGCGTCGTTTCTTGCACGGCCGTGTTGTATGCGAAGGTCACGTACGGAAGGATGGCATCCCACGTCTTGTGTTCGACGTCGACGTACATTGCCAGCATGTCGGCGATGGTCTTATTTAGGCGCTCGGTGAGGCCATTCGTCTGCGGGTGGTAGGCGGTGGTGCGGCGATGGCTTGTCTGGCTGTATCGCAGGATGGCTTGAGTTAGTTCAGCCGTGAAGGCCGTACCTCTGTCGGTGATGAGGACTTCCGGGGCACCGTGACGCAGGAGGATGTTCTCAACGAAGAATCGGGCTACCTCGGCGGCACTGCCTTTGGGCAAGGCTTTTGTTTCGGCGTAGCGGGTGAGGTAGTCTGTAGCGACGACGATCCATTTATTCCCGGACATCGACGTCGGAAAAGGCCCCAGTAAGTCCATCCCGATCTGCTGGAACGGTCGGCGAGGTGGCTCGATTGGCTGTAGAAGTCCGGCTGGCCTTGTCGGCGGTGTTTTGCGTCGCTGACAGTCTCGGCATGTCCTTACGTAATGGGCGACGTCAGCAGAGAGGCGAGGCCAGTAGTATTTTTCTTGTATCCTCGCGAGAGTGCGGGAAAAACCGAGATGTCCAGCCGTTGGGTCGTCATGGAGAGCTTGCAGAACCTCTGGACGCAATGCTGAGGGTACCACGAGGAGGTAGTTGGCTCGGAGAGGCGAGAAGTTCTTCTTTAGGAGAATGTCGTTTTGCAAGAAGAACGACGCCAATCCTCGCCTGAACGCCTTCGGCACAATGATGGTCTTGCCTTCCAGGTAGTCTACAAGGCTCCTTAGTTCCGGGTCGGCTCGCTGTTGTTCGGCGAATTCGTCGGCACTGATGGGTCCCAAGAAAGTGTCGTCATCCTGGTCGTCCTGTGGCGGCGGTTCGACGGGGGCGCGAGACAAACAATCGGCGTCAGCGTGCTTTCGCCCGGATTTGTAAACGACGGTGATGTCGAATGCTTGAAGTCTCAGGCTCCATCGTGCGAGGCGACCTGAAGGATCCTTCAAGTTAGCTAGCCAACACAAGGCGTGGTGGTCGCTTACAACTTTAAAGGGCCTGCCATAGAGGTAGGGGCGAAACTTTGATGTAGCCCAGATGATGGCGAGGCACTCCTTTTCTGTTGTGGAATAATTTGCTTCCGCCTTCGATAGCGACCGGCTAGCGTAACTTACAACCCTTTCTAGTCCGTCAGTCCTCTGCACAAGCACGGCGCCGAGTCCTACGCTGCTTGCGTCGGTGTGGACTTCGGTATCGGCATTTTCGTCGAAATGCGCAAGTACTGGCGGCGATTGCAGGCGTCGCTTCAGTTCTTCAAATGCTTCGACTTGCGGCGTCTCCCACTTGAACTCGACGTCGGCCTTCGTGAGATACGTCAGTGGCTCAGCGATCCGTGAAAAATTCTTGACGAAGCGCCTGTAATAGGCGCACAGTCCAAGAAATCTACGCACTGCCTTCTTGTCAGCGGGCGGAGGAAAGTTGGAGATGGCCGCAGTTTTCTGAGGGTCGGGGCGCACTCCAGACTTGTTGATGACGTGGCCCAAAAACAAGAGCTCCTCATATGCGAAGCGGCACTTTTCTGGCTTCAACGTGAGTCCGGAGGTCTTGATTGCTTGAAGAACTGTTTCAAGGCGCCGGAGGTGTTCCTCGAAGCTTGAGGCAAACACAACGACGTCGTCCAAATAGACTAGGCAAGTCTGCCACTTCAAGCCTGCCAGTACTGTATCCATGACACGTTGGAAAGTGGCAGGCGCCGAGCAAAGACCAAACGGCGTGACCTTGAACTCGAACAGTCCGTCTGGTGTTATAAACGCAGTCTTCTCTCGGTCCCTCTCGTCGACTTCGATTTGCCAGTAGCCGGTTTTGAGGTCCATCGACGAAAAATACTTTGCATTGTAGAGTCGATCCAAGGCGTCGTCAATCCGTGGGAGGGGGTATACGTCCTTCTTCGTGATTTTGTTGAGGCGACGATAATCGACGCAGAAACGTAGGGTTCCATCCTTCTTCTTCACTAACACCACGGGGGACGCCCACGGACTCTTGGACGGCTGGATGATGCCGTCGCGTAGCATTTCGTCGACTTGTTGCCTTATGGCCTCGCGTTCGCGCGCCGAAACTCGGTACGGGCTCTGACGGAGTGGCCGGACATTTTCGTCGGTTATGATGCGGTGCTTGGCGACAGGGGTTTGTCGAACTTTTGACGACGACGAGAAGCAGTCCTCGTATTGCAGGAGCAGAGCCTTTAGTTGTTCTTTCTTGTGCCTGGGAAGGTTCTGATTGACGTCGAAAGTTGGTTCAGGTACTATAGTCGTCGTTGCAGGTGCACTGGAATCCGTGAAGGCGAACGCACTGCTGGCTTGTACTATTTCGTCGATGTAGGCGACCGTGGTGCCTTTGTTGATGTGCTTGTATTCGGGGCTGAAGTTCGTGAGCATCACCCTTGCTTTCCCTGCACGTAGCTCAGCTATGCCTCTAGCGACGCAAATTTCACGGTCGAGCAGTAAGTGATGATCGCCCTCGATGACGCCCTCCATGTCTGCAGGCACTTCGGTACCGACGGAAATCATTACGCTGGAGCGAGGCGGAACGGTGACTTGTTCTTCAAGCACATTCAAGGCATGGTAACTTATGCTTGTATCCGGTGGTATCGCGTTGTGCGTTGAAAGCGTTATCGACTTGGACCTTAAGTCGATGACTGCACCGTGTTGATTTAGAAAGTCCATGCCTAGGATGACATCCCTGGAGCAGTGCTGCAGGATTACGAAGCTCGCCGGGTAAGTGCGGTTGTTTACCGTGACTCGCGCTGTGCAGATTCCAGTCGGCGTTATTAGGTGGCCTCCCGCTGTCCGGATAACGGGTCCTTGCCAGGCTGTTTTCACCTTCTTCAACTTGGCTGCGAACGGGCCACTGAAGACGGAATAGTCGGCTCCAGTGTCGACGAGAGCGGTGACGTTATGGCCATCGATGAGCACGTCTAGATCGGTAGATCGGCGTCTGGCGTTGCGGTTAATTCGTGGCGTCGGATCACGGCTGAGTCGGCTTGCTCTGCTGCTGCTACGTCGCGTCGGAAGGTCTTCTTTCGGCGGCGAAGTGTTGTCAAGGCTGTTGCTAGGCGGCTTGCTGAGATCTCGTCGCGATGAATCGCGAATCGTCGTCGTCGGCGGCGTCGGAGGATCTTCGGCATTGCGTCGTACAGCAACCGCACCTCCATCGGTTGCTGCCTTTAGTTTCCCGGGTAAGGGCTGGGAGATCGGCCCCGGGTGGGACCGTTGTACTGACGGCGATGCGGCGAGATGTAGCGGCCTGGTGACGGCGAGCGTGAGGATCGTCGTGGTTGCCACTGGGATCCGGCGAGGTAGTCGGCGATGTCGCGCGGTCGTTCACCTCGATCGGGACGCGGCGCGTTGACGGGGAACCCTCGTAGGCCCATCTCACGATATGGGCATCGGCGGTAGACATGGCCGGCTTCCCCGCAGTGATAGCAGAGCGGGCGGTGGTCGGGGGCGCGCCAAATGTCCGTCTTCCTCTGGTAGCTGCGCTGGGCTACGGGCGGGCGTGCTGGCGGCGGCGGCGGCGGTGGACGACGGAACTGCGGCGTTACGGGGCCCTGGCGCGAGCGCGGAGGGGGGCCTTGACGACGGGCGACGGCGGCGTAGGTCAGCGCTTCCGGCTGGGGTTGCGGCGATTGTGGCTGCACATCGGGAACTCCAAGTGAGCGCTGAACTTCGTCTTTGACGACGTCGGTGATAGATGCCACGTGAGGCTGCGACCTGGGAAAGATCTTATGCAGCTCCTCGCGAACGACCGCTCTGATGGTCTCGCGCAGGTCGTCGGCGCCTAGCGCTTGAGCGTCGGCGTAGTTGGTCAGGGCACGGCGGTTGTATTGCCTGACGCGCATTTCAAGCGTCTTCTCGATCGTTGTAGCCTCGGAAAGAAATTCGGCGACAGTCTTGGGCGGGTTGCGCATCAATCCGGCGAATAGTTGGTCTTTGACACCCCGCATCAAGAACCGAACTTTCTTTTCTTCAGACATGTCGGGGTCGGCGTGGCGGAAGAGGCGAGTCATCTCCTCCGTGAAGATCGCGATGTTCTCGTTCGGCAATTGCACTCTGGTTTCTAAGAGAACCTCTGCCCTCTCCTTTCGTACGACACTCGTGAAGGTCCTCACGAAGTTTTCACGAAAAAGGTCCCACGTAACCAGGGTGGTCTCTCTGTTCTCAAACCAAGTCCGAGCAGCGTCATCCAACGAAAAATAGACATGGCGTAGCTTGTCGTCGTCGCTCCATTTGTTGAACGTCGCGGTCCGCTCGTATGTCTCCAGCCAGGTTTCAGGGTCTTCAGCCGATGATCCACGGAAAGTCGGGGGCTCCCGAGGTTGTTGCAGCAGGATGGGGGACGCTGGGGCTGCCATTGAGGTCGTTGACTTGGCCTTGATCGCTGTGGTCTTCTCGGGAAGAAGTCCGTTCTCCGGCAGAAGTCCTTGCTGCCTACGGCTAGCTCGCTGGTCCTTGGTGACGTTGGCGGTGTCCTCCGGTTTCGGGCTTGGATCGCGGCTTTGCGGGGGCGTTCGCTGCATGAACGCACTAGCACCTCCACCAGATGTCACGTAGTAGTGACGCTGAAGAAAACAGTCGTAAAACTGTGTACGACGAAACTGGTTGTTTATTGGGCGAACCTGTGCCCACAAAAGCAAGGTACACTCAAAGCGCAACGATAGCGGCGAACACAGTCGGCGATCGTCGAAAATCTGATCAGCGGCGAAACGCGTCGGCTTTTATACCTGAGTCATTGAAGGTTCTAGATTAATCCCTGATGCCCGCGTGTCTTCCAGAAAGTTCTAGACAATTCGCGTCAGTCATGCAATCAGATAACATAAGCGTCGGTGAAAACAGGCAATGGAAAGAAGCACCGATAACGTTCTAGAAACTTCCGATACAGGCGCGTCCTGCGCCGAGCGATATCGTTTAACATTTGTTAGCCGGTGGATAGCGGCCACCGGTGAAAGATAAACATGTATACGTGTCAATATTCTACCTTGGGAGCCTCTTCGCTGCGACATTATCATAGGGATGCTGGGGTAGCTGTTGTAAGGTTCATAATTGAATCAGGAGGATTTCTTTGCTAAATCCTTAGATTTCTATCTGATGTCATTATTTTTATTGGTTCAAGATTTCTCAATAGTGCGTCGTTTTTAGACTGAACTAATTATTTAGACTGAACTTGACTGAACAGCAAGGCATATCTAAATATTTAGACTGAACTCATCTCATTGTCGCCAAATCCCCCATGGTGAATACGAGCCGCTTTGGGAAGAAAACAAACTTAAGACACAGGTTGAGAATGATAATCGGGCTATTTTGTGCCTTAGCACAATGGAAGGAAGGCGAAAATTAGGGCGGCTGGAGGTATCCCAAAAGAAATATTTATTCTAAACGGAGAAAGGAGAAATTCATAAGGATAGACCGAATGAACCAAAACGTAGGCGACTGATAAATCGGGCGAACTGGTGCTGTCTTGGTGGTCGTTGCTGAATAAAGGACATGTCTTGATCGTCGCTTATTTGCATTGCCTTAACATTATAATGCCTGTCCATTTATAAATCTGCGCAATTTTCAGATTTTGTGTGACGGACACAAAATCTGAAAATTTTACGAAAATGCTGAAAATGTATCCTCAGTGTGCAATTACACCGAAAATAAGTAGTTACTTAGCTCATTTTTCAGCCGATGGCTTTATTTTTGGCGTTTTCGTGAGCGCGCGCCACGCCGCCCGACCCGCGCATGTTGGAATGCGTGACGTCACGACACCCTCGTCGGATAGCCAGCCGGCCGGCAGCTGTCAGTCGAAGTGCGCCAACGCCGCCATCGCGAGCATGGACTCCAGTTCTGGTGCCTCTATCAGCGATGAGTACACGTCTGAAGACGAGAACCATTCCAACTTGGCAAGAAATATAACCACTTACGGTTACGAGCCTACCGCGTCAAGCGACGAAGAAGAGCAGGCGGCCGTGGACGTGCCGGTCAGGTTTTCGCGAACCGTAGCGCGAAGATTTCGCTCTGCACCAGACACTTGTGCAAGAATTATTTGTCATTTTCAGTCTACACTTGCTTTTTCAAGAGCTCCCGCAGGCGAGGCAGCTGCGGGGTACTTCAACACTCCGTGGATGGCTGAAAAGCAGTTTATGCCGTCGGCGTGAGCAACTGCAGAAGAAGGCTGCAAGTGAGCGAAAACAGTACTGACCTCTTTTCGCCTCCGCGTTTCAAACGCGCCTCTGATCCTTTCTCTCTTGCGTTTTCGTGAGAAGACCGACGGCACAGCGTCAGGCTTTAGGCGTTGCCGAGCCGTTTCAGCCCAAACGGGCTGGTCGCATAAGCATCGTCGACGAAGCGGTCCACTCAAATGAAGTAATTTTTAGAGGTCTCCAGGCTGAGCGTGATGGCTGACAAGCACGTATCCAAAGTTTGCGCATCTTCTCATCGTTAGCAAACCTGTGCGACCGCGTGTCACGACCGACGATGCTGTTATAACAGCCTTGGACGCAGCAATGTCTGGGCATTTCCTTCTGCCGCGGCGAACGCGGGAAGGCACAAGTAAGACGCACCACCTGCGAAGACCGCTGACCTGAATAAAGGCTGCAAGGGACCGACACCCCCGAAAGACCGACGGCTGCGGCCGACCTTGGCCGTGCGTGGGTGTTATGTCATCAAATTTCAGTTTCTGCCGACAGCCGCTTGGAGGCAAGGTGCAACAGAAAAACGCAAAAAAAATGTTTCGCGTTCTTTTTTTCAAAGGAGCTTGTTGTATTCGTATTTTTCGAAAGTTCAACTTTTGTTCCGACACAAAAAACCACCCGCCAACTTTTGTGTCCGTATCCCTGCAAAGGTACCTTCAAAAATACTTATCGTGTTTGTGCGTGTGATGACAACAAACGTACTTTCAGTTATAATGTGCAATTGGAAAAAATTGGGTATATAAAAACCTAATATGTGAATGTGATTTAATATTTATCATTTTAGATAATGCATTCAACAGCTTACATTAGCTTAATGTTTCCTAGAAAGAACTCAAACTTAGGCATTCAATTTTTATAAGAAAATACTTTGTTAAAGATAACGCAGACAAACGGTGAAGATAATCGCAAGATATTTTGGCGCCTTTTTGGGGCCTTTGATGATGGTAGGCTGTCATGTCTCATCTTCAACCTGAGGTATACCTGCTAAAGAATATTTCCTATACACATACATCCAGTGAATGCTCTGAAGGTTGAAAGTGATATTCGTAAAAAATAATAGGGTTGTGAACTTCTCCATGAGCTGCTATGTAAATATATTTGGTTAAATGTTCAGTGATGGTATCATAATGATGTAGTTCTTCACCATCAAAGAAAAACTGAAGTGAATAAAATTCACTTTAGTTGAATGCATCACAATACTAATACTAATAATACTAATAATAGAAAATTATAAGCATCGTTATCAACCTCGGTATGTTTATTTGAAGACAAATGTTGTCGACCTCTCTATTAGCGTTTGCCTAGCATCGATTTTAATAACGTACCTACGCCTTTTGTTGCATAATCAGGTTAATTTTATTTGAAATGCATAAATTAGTGTGGTTTAGCTTTGGTTAACCCTGGTTGATAGCGAAAGCTTCACTGCCCTGGCGAGGCCCATTGTCAAGCTGGGGTCGGGGTGTGCATTTGCAATGAATACAGTGTTTATTCATCATTTTTTATGCCCATGAAGACATTGCGGTGATCAGTAAAGAAGTGAGACTTGGTTGCAACTCACAGCCGGGCCCAACTCCACTCGGGCAACGGCAACTATGTCTCCTTTCAAGGCTCCGTAAAGGCCTAAATATAGTCTGACGTAGCGTGAACGTGCGCACACGGTAAGTCACGTTGGCGAGGACAACAGCGGCTATAGTTCAACCGATGGGTCGACGTACTGGAGCCGCCAACGTAACCCGAATAACGTCGAACTATAAACGCGCCTTAATGCTCTCTTGTGGTTTGACCTCTAGCTCTGAAGGTGAAAACTGTTGAGTCGCCGACGGCTGCCCGAGGTAGCGTAAAGAAGCTTTCGCTTCGAAACGTCACTGTAGGCGGCTGTAAGAAAAAATCACGCAAGTTTGCACTCGGTCGCGCAAAGCTAAGGCACAGCGAAGCTTACTGGCTGCTACTGCTAGGTATGAACTTGTTTGCTTGCTAGGTCTTAACTTGTTATAACTTATCTACGCATGTAGGAAGGTATTATCGAGCGATCATTGTCGGAGATACCTTCCCTTTCACGACATTTTGCGTGATTGCCACTTGACGCGTGGGCATCTACGAGCGACAGCGCTCCTGGCACGCCACAAACGCAGGCAGGCTAACCAAGTTTGATACAGTGCCAATAACGCTGTCGCTTGCCGACGCCGAACGCGTTGGCGATATTTCGCGTGAGTAGCGATGGACGCGTCGACGCCTACGAGCGACAGCGTTCCTGGCATGCCAGAAACGCAGGCCGCATAACAACCCAGGCGGCACGTCAGCTCGGACCAACGTTCGATACGTATTGGCACTTCCTGGCCGAGTGATGGCCTAAGGTTAACAGCGTGGTTCCAATATGGGCTGGGCCATTCTAATTCCTGGCCGAATGATGGCCTAAGATTAACAGTGTGGCGCGAATATAGGCTGTACCATTCTGATAGAGATCCAACGCTGGCCCGCATTACACATTCAGTAAACAATATTAGCTCGTCCATTCAACAAGGCGGGAATTATTGGACCAACTTTCATGTGGACTTGCCAACATGAGTTACTAAGTTGGCTATCTTTGGGCTACATTGGTCCGTAATAAGCCAATTTACGCCTTATCAATTTTTAATACTTTCTGGTACGACTTGCTAAGGTTAAATAGCATGTTTGAAAGACTAATGCACTGATCACAGGCACACTGCGCAGGAACCAGAAATACGTGTGCAAGCTGTGACCCCTTCAACAGAGCTGATACCACGTTGGTTAATTAATTAGTTCGCTTGACGATACTACTTTCGTTGAGATTTAATAACAGCTTCGCTGATATGCTTATCTGTCACGGGGGACGGGCTGATCGATTTGCTGTGACAGACCGCGGGTTGTTCACAGCAGGGCACGGGTATATACTGGCGCCTGCCGCTTAAGTGTGCTCCACACGTGATAATTAAGCAATGGTTTGTGAATGACCTTATGATAAAAATTAATTACGAGGAACGTATGCTTGCATTACGGTCAGAGGATTACGTAGTACAGTAATCGCAAGTGGCTCCATGTATGGGCGGTTGCCGAGTGCTTGAAGCGTGTACATGAGCACTCAAAATTTGTTTCGCGTCACTTTGGGCAGAAGCAAACAAAAAACAGTGCGACCTTGCAATGTTCGCTAGAATGCTATGCTTCCAAGTTTTCGCACGACAGCCGATGGAATAGCAAATTTGGTCCTTTTCTTGGCGCCGTCGGCAGAAAAGGCACTCGACTCGATCATTGCTGTCGACGGCATGCGATGCAATGTCTTTCTTATCAAATCGGACCTTAAAGAGACGTTTAAGCGTGACTGAATCTGTAAACCCAAAAACTGATGAAAAAAATATATATATATATATATATTACTACTTAAAATGCACCACTAGCTGCTTCGTGTAAGTGGTCGTGTGCGTGGGGTGCGGATACCTTATCGCCATTCTCGGCAAGACGCGTGTTCGAATCCTCCTCTTTACCTTTTTTTTTCCTTTTCTTTTTTTTAAGTTGCTTATTAATGCGCGGTTACCGTTTGTAATTCCATGCGTTTTCACCCCGATTAATCTGTGGTTATTGGGAGAAATGCCGCTGAAGTGCTAGCATTTCTGGGGGACTTCCGAAGAAAACAATTAAATTGTGGGGTTTTACGTGCCAAAACCACGATCTGATTATGAGGCACGCCGTAGTGGGGGACTCCGGAAATTTGGACAACCTGGGGTTCTTTAACGTGCACTGGTGTTTTCGCATTTCGCCCCCATCGAAATGGGCCGCCGTGGCCGGGATTCGATCCCGCGATCGGGGACTTCCGAGACATGCTCACAAAAGTGTGGATGGATGGGTGGATAAGGCTGCACCCTTTAAATCGGGCGGCGGCACACGCAACCTAGCCGTGACTAATAAGTTATTTTGTACTTAGCGGAGGGTGAGCTTGCAGTATAGGCCGCCCCCTGTCTTAGGCGACTATATAGCAGCATTGGTGAAGTGAGGTTGAGGCTAATGTGCCTGGATTAAAACATGTTAGAAGTTTCTATGGCAACAAATCATATAACACGAAACATACACATACTCACGTGTCATCACAGACTTTTGAATTCATCATTAAAAAAATGCCACAGTCATCCATTACACTGTGCACAATAATAACAGCTCATACAAGTGACCAAATGCTGTGCATAAAAAGATTTCATTCATGGGGTTTGATGTCCCTAAGCAACAGGCGTGTATGCATGTAGCTGTGATAAATGGTGTGGTGGAAGAAAATGGATTCATTTTGACCTCCTGGGAGTCCAACATGCAGCCAAAGTGCATTATACACAAGCATTATTTTGCATTTTGCCCACATTCATTACATTGTGGCCACTGCTGGTAGGATCGAGTAGTATTTTCAGTGTTATCCATACAGAAAGGCAATGTAAACTTCCATGGCAATTATATGTCACAAGGCCTCTTTCCTGAATGTTGCACCATCTGACACATATGTAGTCACAACTCTGAACCCTCAAAACGCTTGTCCCTTGTCTACTCTTTCTTTCGTGCCATGTCTGCTTTTTTTTTGGGGGGGGGGGAGGTTCTTAAATCATGTTTCATATGCACCAACTAGGCTTCTAAATGCCCTTTTATGTGAACTACAGTTTATTAAAAAGCTTGTTGTTTCTTTGTGTGGTGTTCATCTTTAGCACTGCAAACAGCTTAAAATCTGCAAAACTAATGACAACTGGAAAGTTCATGTGGTAACCTGATGAAATGGCACACACATTTCAAATAAAATTTAGTTTATAGTCACTGCATTATCTGTTTCTTCTTTTGTGTTTGTCTTCAGTGCTGTTTCATCATATGTTTATTACCACACCAAACCATTAGCTGTTCCTACTTATGTATACATTCTAAACT
Source organism: Dermacentor silvarum (assembly GCF_013339745.2). Classification (NCBI taxonomy): domain Eukaryota; kingdom Metazoa; phylum Arthropoda; class Arachnida; order Ixodida; family Ixodidae; genus Dermacentor; species Dermacentor silvarum. The sequence continues at coordinate 73,111,501 of NC_051163.1, forward strand.
GTTTACAGTGTAGAAGTTATGTGTGAGAATCCTGCTACCAGTTGCTTGAAGGAAGTGCAGTAGGTGTTTGCAATTAATATACACTTTGTGGTAGTGATTGTAACTAGACCTAAGAAATGCAAGCCCAATTAAGTGGCTATTGCATTCACTCTAACCAAATCGTCATTATCTCCCATGCCAATGCACACAGGAAAATTCTCATGTTTCTGGTGTCTGTTTTCATAACCATGTACTCACCTCAGATAAGGCTCAACTGTAACAGCAATTTTACACTTTACATTATAGGTGTGCTAAAGGGGACTACCAAGTTAGGCTGTATTCGTAAATTATGCACTGCAATAGCAAAACGGACCCTGTTAACAAAAGAGGCAGCTTGGCAAGTCCGAGAAGAAACAAAATTGGAAGACGAGTGGTAGTGCTGCGGTGAAGTTCTATAGCACCAGGCTCACTGTGATGTCTTCAATTTTGACAAGACCTACTCGGGTCTACTTGTTTATCTGGTCAAGAATGACTTCATTCTAAAGAAGCGAAAAAATAACCTTAGGAACTTTTAAGTACTTCCCCTGTCTTAACACATCCTGAATATGAGGGAACACACTGAAATCTTTCATACGTACTACCACATTGATGCACCAATATGACATTAAAAAGAAAAAAAAAACATTTGGCCTTTATATTCTGCAGTAAAAGTCAACCTAAGTCAGTCTAAGATAACTTAGTTTCGCTCTTTAGTGTCCCTATGCTACGTATACTGAAAGGCAGTGGTTAAGCTGTTGCTTCATTCATAAGGGGCATCATGTCGAAGATGACATGTGCATGACAACTATAAGGACATGCCATGACGCATCACAGATACAGTAATTGTGCCATCTCTCATCTTCCATGGCACAGCTTGAGATAATGTAAAATTGAGTGTGGATTAATGTGGTGCTTCCATTGTGCTAATGCACACCAAAAGGCTGCTCCAGTGACAATGTGCATGCTGCATGCATAGATGCAGATTTATATACTGTGTTCACGCTAGCTTTCCACATGTGTGGAAGCAGCAAGGGCTGCTGCCATTAAGATGTGAGGCTTAGATAGGCAAGGTGCTGAATGATGACCAACCTGCTCTATTATGTAGTCACTGTCAGGCTTAGCCCCAAATATGTTGCAATCTAGGCAGAACTACATTGCTGCACCTCACTGCAGCTCATTTTTGAAGCATTAGGCATGTTGTTATTAATGTCTTGAAAGAGTGCTGCATTCACTCAAATGAATAGAGGTGTCAGCAAGGAATTTGTTGCCGGGAAGCTGATGGGCATTTCAGTAGTGCCACTGATGTGGTGGCACAGTGACTGTGAAAAAAAAATGAGATGGGCAGCAATATGCACGTCAAGGTGATCACAACAGAGAAGAATAAACAACGAAATAATCTAATATTTGTGCATTTTTGCACAAGAAAGTAGAGAAGGGGCCCAATGTGAATCGACGGTTTTCAGCACACAGCAAGCTTGATGGCTTCTGTAGCCATATTGCAAACCAATTCAAGGGTGGCTACATGACAAAATATGCCACAGAGTTCACATGCCACAGAAATAATTTGCAGAGCCCTTTTACATGTGGCAGGGTTTACATTCATTGATCAGTGCATCAATGATAGAATCCGTGAACGTTGCTTTTGCTGCCCATGGGTACACAGGTGGCCATTTATTCTTTCATTGTTGTGAATGCAGCTATACCTCCAGTTTTTATGATGTGCATGAGATGGGAAAGGCATGTACAACTCTTGAAAGTGAGCTTCTGGAAATGTACTAATTAAGAAACACAGCTCCTGACATGCAAGCATGACATCTGTTTTTCTCACTGATAAAGAACGCAGACATTTAGAATAACCTATGAACCTTGTTAAGGTGAGATGTGGCTGCAGGGATCACTCACATACAAAACATTTAGTTGCGATATATCTTTTGAATAACCCCAGAAAGCCTAAAACCCATTTTGCTAAAACAAAACAAAAAACAAACAAATAATAAAGAAAAGATTAAAAAACAACTTAAACTTTGTCACCTAGAAAGTACATTTGTATCCTCCCCCCAACTGAAAAAAAGTTTTTATAACTTAGTAATTAATTATAAATTGACTATCTGAGCTACCTGCAATTTAAGCTATGGTTCAGTGTGTCGAAGACACTAGCGTGAATTTCGCAAACTTTCCCACCCTTACATCAGCATTTTGAGCTACCGAACTCTTGTGTGTCAAAAATGCCATGTTGGGCATTGTGAAGATAAACTAATATCTCCAAGTCTAACTCTTGTTCTGTCACTTGTTTTGCTTCTGTCCTCCTGGATTTTATGCTGGTTCTTTTTTTTTCTTTTATTCAAACAAAACTCGCAGCGCCATTGGCATTATTGCGAGGGGCATAATACAGAATAAAACAAATCGACAGAGTTTTGGCTCACAGCCTCAGCCGGTAACAAATTCCACTCCGATATGGTCCTCGGAAAGAAAGAAAACTTAAAAAGGTTAGTCCTGGGGGCATACTCCCGAACCTTGACCACATGGTCTCTTCGGGTGGACAAGTAATATGGAGGACGCAGATATGACGAGGCCTTGATTCCAGTTTGATTATTATATATAGCGTAAAAAAAGCTTGAGGCGAAGATTTTTGCGGCGTTTGCTTAGAGGAGTCCATCCTAGATTTCTTTTTCATTCCGTTGCACTATCAAACCGATTGTACCGCCCCAGGACATACCTTGCAGCACTAGACTGTATGCATTCCAACGATTTAATTCGTACAGAATGGGATTACACAGAATGGGATCTGTTCTAAAACAAAGCAGCTCTATTTAAAGCATGCCAATTACAGAAATGAATTGAGAATATATTTGAGTCAGTTTTGAGAATATATTAAGCTAGCACAAACAGGGCACTTATCACTGGAAAACACCAGAATGGGTGGCGCTTGTTCTCTTGAGACCGAAATGATGCAATCGTGCTGCTGCATGAACTTTGGGAAATGTCACCCTGTTTTCAATGTGCTGCCCTTTTTGGTTGCATCGCTCGCACGCATAATAGCCAGTGTGGCCAACAATACATTTGACGTAGCTCCTTGCAGGAGCATCGCAAACCATGGCTCCAATGCTCACCCGAACATGAGCACCTCCTATGCTTAACCCCTCAGAGGTTAGGTCGGAGACTTCTTGCACATATGGCTCTAGGTAATCCTGCAGACATAGCGTCTTCCCTGCACCACAGTACACACTGACAAGAAATGGCGGTGATGCCTCCACATTTTTATGCGGCACAAAATGGACCAAAAGGCAAGCTGGCTACTTTTGTAAAGAGGGACTCCGTCAATGTTGCCTTGTAGCTTCAGTTCACTTGGAACTACTTGCCCCGGCTGCAACACTTGACGAATTCCTTCTGCAAGGCCAAAGTGCACAAATGAACCATTTTGCTCCACCTGAGCTTTGCGCTCAGTTTTCAAAACTGTCCTAGCATCTTTTGGAAGGTCAGAGATGCCTCTTCGCCGGCAGAAATCGAGGACATCGTTAATGCATGCATGCATCATATTATGTTTGGAAGCAATTACAGCAAGCTCTTCACTTGCAGACAGTTGTTCGGAAAGTACATGAGAGAGCGTTAGACTACAAGTGAAGGCTATTCCCTCATCTGGCCCAGTGAAGCTGTCTGAAGCGAGAAAGTCATCAGACTCATCACTTGAATCGCTACCTTGGGGACCTCCTTTGTCACTTGAGCTGCTATCAGTCGCTGAGCTCACATGAGGACGTACCCGCACTATCTGATTGGCATTCTACAAAAGGAGCTTCTTGTCTACAGACGTCGTCAACAAAGGCTTCACTTCTCGAACGCTCGTTCAACCGTTTGAACGGAGGCTCACCACCGTCATCCATGGAAATTGAACTTCACGATTGTCTGCTGGTTCCCGGCTTCGGAGGCGAAAGTCGCTCTACACGAGAACTGTCGGCAGAGGTGAAGCTTGCAGCTTCGTCGTTGGACAAGGAAGGCCAACAAGCTGCGCGAGTCCTAGCTCAGTCATTATCTTGTTGTATTCCTTTCTTACGACTCGACATTTCCTCCACTTGGACGGCATGATGAGCGAGAGGGATGAGTCAGATGCCGAAACCGCAATGCTGTAGCCCGTGCCGAAAAACGCAAGACGACGGCGAGGCGAAAGCGTGGACAGCAGCAGTGCAGTGGGGCAGTCAGTAACAGCAAGGAGCAGCCGACCTGCCAACGCATGAGCCGAATTGAATCGAACCATGGAGGAAGAAAATTTTTTCCTGGAGGAAGAAAATTTCTTCCTCCATGAAGGAAGTTTTTATTGCGATAGCAATTATATGGACACTTCAAGCAGATTTCTGCCGTCGTCGGCGTGAGGTTCCGTATAAAGTCCAAGGGCGATAAAATCTTGCAACCGGGCGCAAGGGGAACTGGCGACGCAATCTTCCACGCGAAAGTAGCAAAGCGGGAAGGAAGCGCGGAAGGGAGGGAGGGGGGGGGGGAGGCGGCTTCTCCTCTGCCAACAAATGCGTTCATGTAATCTGCGCTTGGTTCTTTATTATGTTTGCGCCGGTACGGGCTGCCGGTGTTGTCGCGCGCACCGTATCTTGCAAGCGACCTCCAAACGGCTCTGACCTTTGTATGCTGTGCATTCGGCCGCTCAGTTTTCCTTTGAAGCGATAAACCGCACGAACCTTCGCTCGCTCGCTGCGGCAGCTGCGCTTGCTGCCAGCGTTTTGACAGTGGTTGTCTGCGGTCATCGAGTGTGATTTATTCATGTGTGCTTGTGCGCGCTGACACCACGCTTGTTAATTCAGTTAGTAGTGAATGTGTCCAACTTTATGCAGCCGATAAAGCTACTATCCCTACTCCGAATAGCTCTCTGCTAATTCGCTATCGCCATTGATGCTTCGCCTTTCGGGCGAAACTGCGACATTTTTTTTCCGTTCTTCCATGAAGCGAACGGATTTTTTAAAGGCCCGTTCGATTCGCCTGCACCACTGTGAACCAGTTCGCGCACCGATTCACGAAAAGCGCGGCACACGAAACAAATGCCGAAGTGCTGACCCGGTGCAGGTGTGTGTTTTGTCCGACCAATGTGCACGGCTTGCGTTAAATAGGTCTTGAGCTGCTGGTGTAATCGGCTTCGGAGACGTTAATATACCCGCGCTTGCCTAGACACGGCAGATAGCCGTAAGCTGGGTTTTAACGGCGCTTGTGCATGTGTGCTGTGTCGTCTGCTGCGCTGCTGCTTCGCACCTGTACCACAGTCTATTAGAATATAAGGTATGTGTACATTCTAGGACACTGTACCTGCACGACTGCACAAAGTCGGCACCGACAGTAGAAAGGGCGCAGCAAAATCGCGAACCAGCCCTGCACCTTTCCTGTATATTTTGAAACGAACGGCGGATTTCTCATAGGGTGTTCAAAGGCGCCATTGCTGCACCGCTGAAACGAATGAGCTGTTAATACAGGTGAATAGAACGTGTCAAAGCTACGTTCGATTCACCTACACCACCTGCAAACCGTAGCGAAGCAGCCACTAGTACACTCTACAGCCACGGAAAGCCGGATTGCGGATCGAATTAATACAAACATTAGTATACATTTTTTTTTCGTTTTTGTCATTCAATGATTCTGGTGCGACCCACGCGACTTGAACGCGCTTCCCGGTATGCTTGTTTTTATTGCGTATCATCCGCCGTAATTAATTAAATAATAATGTACTTTTGCACTGGCGATTCGAGAGATGACTCAAAAAAAAGAAAAAAGAGAGCGTCGGTTCCTCGATTTCCTCTCTCTCCTTTCGTCCTGGAATTTGCGCCATCGCCATCGACGACAGCCTTGCCTTGTGCGCAACGTGGTAACCGAGGAGACTGAAGTCAACGTGTGCGTGAGTATGCATTTTTTAATACGAGAGTTTTCTTGTCGTGATTGTACCTTATGTGCATTCTCATCTACGGGTCAACGTCGTGTGCGAGTATTTGCGTAGTTAATGGCGCGTGCCAAATATGCAGCGAGCGCACGTGTGGCTAGGCCGATCGGTCGCGTACTACGTGCGCTCGAGATGAGTTCAATCATGCGCGCATGTTATATACTCCGGAATGGCATTGACTAGACCGCTTTTTTTGATGCACAGAAAGAAGCTGGGCGTAGATTTCATGCACGACTTGCGCGATATAGCTACACTATAGGTCTTGAATGAGGTCTGTCGGGGATCTATGCGCGTGTTACCCGGCCACAAGCACTTCATCTCCTGCATCGTTTAGGGCAGCGGAGTCTACACGCAACCGTGCCGGCCAGGAAATAAATTAGCCGTTTTCGCGAGAAATTCCGACGTCACTGCTGCGGTGGTGCCAAACAAAGCCATGTGGATTCTATGCGAACATTAAAGCACCTGAAAAATAATCTAAGAGACTTCTTTAGTGCTCGGCGTGGTCTAATGGCTCCCTGTTCGTCCAGTACGAGTGGTGCGTGTTAGTGCCACAATATGAGATCATGTAACACTTCGCTTCAGCCACGTGTTGTTCACAACTTAGCCTAAACTTTCACCGCCTTCCGCTAGCTTTGCTCTCCATGGGAGACGAGCTTAATTGTACCTCGTGCAAAAGGATACATGCTCTAATGAAACCGCCGATTTCGCATGCTTGCACAGAAAGCTCCAGCCTTATGCAGTGGATCGACCACATGAATCAAACGGCGCATGTAAATAGCGGAGCGCTTGTGGCACACGTGGATCTTTAGCAAAACCTCTAAAACAGATTCGGTGCATAGAAAAAAACTTCTCAATTGCAGCGTGCCCCGTACTAGACGCGGAGACTAGGCGCAGAATGGCTCCTTATACGCGCGGCGATTCTGATGTCATGCCAGCTTCCTTAGGCAGAAATTATGAGATAATGTGCAGCAGTCAACACGCTTCTCGGCAAGTCATGAGGTGGTTTACGTCAGTAGTAATAGTTCTGCACCTAACTTTTGCACCAATTGCTTATTCGTGACAGTCGCGTTTCCACACAGACGATTTTTGTTCTTCGTGAGACTGAAATTTCATTACATATACAAAATTCATGGGTGTTAAGTTTCATTAAGTAGCTGGTCAGGGAGGTTTGCCGCATGTTGCCTGCTCCTGGAACATGTGGCAAACCTCCCTGACCAGCTGCTTTCTACAGCAGGCAGCGACACAAGTTTATGCTAGTGCTCTCGTTGCAGCAGGTCACATCCCCACAAGTGAAGGCAGATTCTCACTTTTTTTTTCTAAAAGCACCAGCCAATTAACTGTGGTAAGTGTCATACTCAACGAAGGCGACCCCAAAATGTAATCGTTCTGCAAAATTTGAGCAAGAACAGTGCAGTGATGAGTGCAAAACCTTTTTTCGAACAGGTACAGCGAAATTATTCAGCACCCTGTAGAAGTTTGACGTACATATCACGGCTAACCTTATGCTCAGCTGTCTTAACTGACTGTTGAACTTGTACCTTGAACTCGTATATACCAAGTAAATCAAAAGAGTAGTATTGTCATCTCATTCAAACAGTTTAAGTTCAAGATTATGAGTTTATGAGGGCAGTAACTGCAATGCATTGTTGCAGCCCTTTCACTGTCTCATGGCTGTATCAAGTGCTCATATGCTATATGTACCAATTACTGTACCACGCTTTCCTTTTGTTTTGACCTAATATTGTGTCGCATTAATACGGTTCTTTTTTCTCGTATTATTGCAACAGCTAACATTGGATAAGTAGGAATGACATTGTGTTGTACCTAATCCTTGTACCTGTGACCACTACCCTCTGTAACAAAAAAACCCTGATGGTATAGTGTCCCAGCTGTTATGTAACAAGCTTTAAAAATACACAGATAATTTTACACAAATAAAACCAAGTGCATGTTATTCAGAGTCCAGTTGAGAAATGGCCAGTAATTTATTAGCCCTTGGCACCTAATTAGTTATAGCTAACGCTTTTAATTTAGTCATCTATCTGTTAGGGTGCTGATCAGGAAGTTGTATGATATATTAGAGTGACATGCTTCTAGCAAGGTCCACATCATGTTTTTTTTTTCTCGTGGAGAGAAGCCTGCAAGTATGAAAACTGCCATGCGTCAATGCACTCGTGTGCAAAAGGTTGCTGTGCCATCCAACAGTCTCAGCGGGGAAAGTTAACTGTCCTTTCTGGGGTTTTACGTGCCAAAACCAGTTCCGAGGAGCTGTTGGGGAGCTGTTGGTGCATTGTGTAAAGAATATTTATGTTATTGTCAATGACAGGGCCAGCTTGCTTACCCACTAAGACAGTTTCAGGACCCTGCAACTCCATGCACATGATCTTTTTCAAATTTCATGGGGTGGGGGGGTTCATTACCAGAAAAAATAAGCACACAATGTTTTCCTCACTGGAAACGGTTTGTTTTGGTGTCACTTATGATGCTCATCTCCCAAATTAACATCTTGACAATTAGAACAAATAAAAAGTTGGCTCATTGCTTTGCTACTTGGATGACGTGCATCATGAATACTAGCACTTTTTCAACCAAACTCCAAAGAACATGCACTTTGTTTTGTTTGTGTAGACTTAACAGTAATTTACTGATGCAGAAGTACTTTTCTCTTTAGTGTCCCTTTAAGACCACGGTGGTCAGGACCAACACAGTTCGTTTGCCTCCCCCCCCCCCTTTTCTTTAAAGTTTGTGTATGATGCACTCTGGTATAGCTGTTGAAAATGTTGCAATTATTGTTGACAAGCACCATTGTTGCACATACAGGAAAGTAATCAAGCCTTCGCTGTTTATTATTATGCATAATTTTTCCCCGCCTAGCTTGCAATGCCTACATCTGTAAAATTAGCAATAGCTTGAATATTAACAGCACTCTTGCCATTTTATGGCTGATATCTTGCAGGTGTAAACCTGCCTTAGAAGGTTGCATAGTTTGTTAAACATCTAACTTTAAAAACTGTGCATCAAGAGGCTTGCACCTTTTGGCCAGTTTGAATGTTGCCATCCCAAGTTATACCAAATGCAATCTGCGTTTTTGCATTGAAAGGGGTTTGTAATAATAAATGATTCATTGTTTATTGAGATTTGCAGGTGCTTGACTGTCTCCCATATGTCATAACATTGACTGTTGGTGGCGGTGGGTGCAACTGAAAACTTGCAAAGAATATAAAAACAATGACAAACTAATTCTTTAGTGGCATTCTACAGTTCCTGAGTTATGTTAACTTGTACCACTGATACTTTGACGTCATCAAAGCTGTGCCAGCTTGTTCACAATGTCTGCGCAGTTTGCTTTGGGCATTCACAGAGGTCACAAATATCTTATTCGTGACATTTGTCCGTTGAATGTAGCCTGCACAGCTTAACAGGTTGCTTGTCGTTCTAGTGTCTATTATAATCTGTTTTGAATATTTTTACTTTGTTCAAAGGCACTTATGACAAGGCAAAGAGGAGGGCCAAGAAGGCGGAATGCGAGTTGGCTGTGGACACCACGGAGCTGTCGGGTAATTGCTAGTGTTTTTTGTTTTTTTATGCTCATGCTTATGTGAAAGGGGAAGGAAAACTTGGAGCAGGGTTACATTTACAGAGCAGTCGCTCTGCCAACTGGGCTGACCAGGAAGCTAGAGGTGACAGCTTCAGGCTAAAGTGGCAAGTCGAAGTGGATGCAAAAGTTTTTTTTCTGGAAAAGCTGCCGGTTTGAGGGGTTGAGTCTTATAAAAGATGCGACTTATAGACCAGAAAATATGGTACTCCCCATTAGGACACAATAGAATGGTTCCACCTCTCCTTCTATTGCTGGAGGTACCCTTGAAAGTCTTTAAATACCTATGAATTTTTGTCACCGAGACCTGTACAAATCCTGATACTTTGCATTTACCAGAGTGCTCTGAAACAACCAAATATGCCATAAATCTACCGCTTCTGCTGTGAAGTAAATATTTTTGTGTTTCAGCAATGCTGCTGCGGGTGCAGCTGAGGCATGAAGTACGGGTCGTGTCTGAGAGGCTGGATGAAACTGAGCCTCTTAACTAGACCCGTGCAGTGTCTCAGCCTGCCTTGTCGACGGTGCCTCCAGTTCTTCCTCGGCTACCTGCCGACAATATTAAAGAATTAGAGGCAGCCGTGCGGGATGAGGCTGTGGCTGCCACCTTGGTTTGTACTGCCCTTTTATTTGTAATTATGAGGCTATGTAACATGTGGAAGTTCTGTGCTGTTTCATGAAACATGGTGTGGGTTCTATGTGAAGGAACTTTGCATCGCACACACTAAAGAGTTCATGGAAATAATTTGTTCCCTGCTGTATAGTTTCTAATGACATATTTGGGCTGGACCTTAGTTTCTTTAACATGCATCTAAGCGTACACTAGTGTTCTTGCAATGAGACCTCATCGAAATGTGACCCTGACTGCCAGAATCAAATCTTTCACCTCGAGCTCAGCACCGCAACGCCATAGGCACTGAGCTGCCATAGTGGCTTGCTGAATCGGTGATTTCCAACAGCTCTCCGTAGAGATACATTCATGAAGCAGGAGTAAATCGTTAAGTTAATAAAAATCTATTGCTGATATAAAATGCAAACTGTGGCAGCTTTCTATAGAAGGACACAATGTAGAGCACTTGTGAATAAATTCTTTTTGTTAGACGAGTTGGCACATCGTGAATGATAAATAGCAGTGCAAACAAGTGGGACACAGTACAGGAAAAGGGGTGCAATGATGTTCTGTATATACTGTATTTACCTCATTTTAATCTACAGTTTTGTTTTCTAAATAATAGAGTTTGAAAATTGCATTGCAGTCGGATATGTAATGAAAACCACATTTGCAGCAAGTCTAGTGTACCTGTTGTCGAATTGCCTGATTGCACTAACATTTTTTTTCTTGTGCTACAAGCCCATGAAACAAACTCCTAAACTATCCAGTTTCATGCAATGGTTCAAAGCATTTTCTAGAGCACTAGCAATTACTTTAAGAATGTAAACCCACATACCCTGTGGCCCGTTACTTTTTATTCCACTACTCTGATTTTTCTGTGCTTTGTTTTATCTACCACTATTCTACATTATGTAAGAGAATTTATGCCCTTCATATTGAATAAGTGAAATACCCTATTTACTTATGTAATGGACACGCTCGCATAATGAACGCACCCCCAACTTTCGTCGTCAAAATTTCAAATTTTTTTTTCTCCCGCGAAATAAACACACCCTGAACTTGCTGCCGTGAAGTAGGAGAGACACAGTACGATGCGGCGTCCGATATGGCATTCAGTGGGTACGATTGTATCAGACGCTGAATTGTACGTGTGTCTCCTACTTTTATAGCGGTAGCATCATATGGACACTCCAGGTGCATTTTTGAAGTCGGCGCCAATGATCGCGGCTTTATCCCACGTTGGAGGGAAGAAAGCGGGTAGGAAACGCGCCGTATTTCGTCGTGTGCATGGCGCCGTTGGGAGGGGAGGGAGGCGGCACAGCAACTGCACATTGCACGGCCGGGCGTGCCCTATCTTGAAAACGATCTGCGTCGGAGGCTGAGTCTAGGTGCGACGGCAGCTTATACTTTTGAGCGTACTCCGTTATCGCCGCTCAGTTTGCGTTGAAGTGATACATGGCATGAAGGTCACTTCGCTCGCTGTTGCTGCAGCGCTTCCTCACACCAGCATTTCGACTGTGAGTGTCCGCGGTCATCCAGTGTGATTGGTTCATGTTTGCCTGTGCGCGCTGACACCATGCTGGTTAAATTACTTTGGAAGTTTATACGGGCGATAGAACTACTATCCTTACTTCGTATAGCTCTCTGCGCATTTGCTATCGCAATCGATGGTTCGCCTTGCGGACGAAATTGCGGCTTTCTTTCAAACAAATCATTCAAAACAAATCATTCAAAATTTTACCCTGCATAATAAACGCACCCCCCCCCCCAACTTGCGCATATTTTCAAAGGAAAAAAGTGCGTTCATTATGCGAGTAAATACGGTATTGTAATGGGGGTGCCCCATTTTCCATGCCGTAATGACAAGGGTTGGGAAAGTTGGTCAAATTGCGAACAGCTCGAACCATTGCATTGAACATTCATGGCAAAAACAGATGCTGGCCATAGAGAGAACATGGCCCCCGTGAAGGGGAAATAGCATTGTTTAATGTTTTTTCACCTTGGTTGCCATCCGTTTTGTTTTTTGACAGGCTTTTTCCCACCCAGTTTAAACCCACAATGAATGTAATGCAGACCAAAATAGTGTTGTTGAAGGGGTTATATGTTCTGCCTTCCCCATGAAGACTTGTTCACTGACATAGTTGTTGGCCATATGCCTGTTGTAGCTAAATGAAATCAATAATAGTCAGTGAACAAGGCTTCTGTGTAGAAGCCAAAACATCCTTTCGACAAGCAAGTCGAAGCAAGTGTCAAACCTTCCGATGTCTTACGTGGTTGCCTTCTGTGCCATGATGTTATGAGAGGGAGAAAGCTAAACGAAACCTGGCTGTAGAAAAACTAGTATAAATGAGGTATTTAGTGCACTCTGGGGTTTGCTAGTATATTTCTGGGGTTTTAGAGTCCGGAAGCTTCACGTAAAGGGACAGACAACTGCTCGGAACATGAATTGAGAAAACCGCTTGTGCAAAAATGACCTATCCTACTGGTTAAAATAAGCCATGTTTTTCTCATTAAATGGGAATTTATATTTTTAATTCTTCCCCAAAAGTTGCGAAAAATGACCCTTGGCGCACCACATGGCAAAAACATGAAGATGCATAAGTGGCCTGAAGAGGAGTGCAAACTGGAACAACTTGGTATTGATTCATGGTAAATAAGGAACAGCGCAGTGAAAACGTAGACGAAGGGAGACTTGACACACCCCAAGTGCCGACTTTCAACTGGAAAACTTATTGAATGAACGAGTTTATGAACACTTGAGCTGTGCATGCACTTGCAAGGCAGTGAACAATTCATGACATGCACTCGTGGTTAGATGAGGTGATACTAAACAAGAATGAATTTAAAAAAACACACTGCTCGGCTCTCAACGATTTGCGGGGTCTAAAACGGAAATTTCTCTTTCTTGGAAGACTATTGTAGGCTGACTAATGCAACCTGGTCCTGCTTTCTGTATTCTATAGGTCTCGCAAATTTCATGAGTCAATTGGTCTGTGTGGCGAAAAAGCTTCTCGGTCTGAGTGAATTCTGCAGTGCACCCGAATTGCCAAAAGCGAGGCGCAAACACTGCATTTTGGTGCTCCCTCAGGCGCACGTTTACACACCGCCCTGATTGTCCCACGTACACTCGGCCACAGGTGAGGGGGCTGCTGTACACCATTGCAGTGGCGCAAGGCACACGCATATTAGTGTGCCTTACAGGGCAGACTTTTTTGCATTTGCACCTTTCTCCACACATTTTGTAACTGCTGTGCAGATGCTACCCACTTTCTGGCTGAAATAAAAATCTATGCCATGCCACGATCCCCCTCCCCCCCCCCTCTTTTTTTTGTTTCAACCTGTGCGAACGCTAGTGTCCATAGCATGCTTCAATTCTTGCAGGAACTTTCCACAAGACAGCATGCTATTGGCGTCATAAGGAAAGCTTGTGCGAAGAGTAAAGTTTGGAGAGTAAAGATGCGGCACCAAAAAGCAAGCCGTTAGCCATACATCCACTAGCGTTCGCACAGGTTGAAGGGGGGGGGGGATCGTGGCATGGCATAGATTTGTTTTCTTTTCAGCCAGAAAGAAAGTAGGTAGCGTCTGCCCTGTAAGGCACACTAACATGTGTTTGCCTTGCGCCACTGCAATCGTGTACAGGATCCCCCTCACCTGTGGCCGAGTGTACGTGGGACAATCGGGGCAGTGTGTAAACGTGGGCCTCAGGGAGCACCAAAATGCACTGTTTGCGCCTTGCATTTCGCAATGCATTGCTATGACTGAGAGTGCACTGCAGAATTCTGTCGGACCGAGATTCTTTTTCGCCTCACAGACCAATTGACGCGTGAAATTTGCGAGGCCTATAGAATACAGAAAGCAGGACCAGGTTGCATTAGTCAGCCTGCAATAGTCTTCTTAGAAAAAATTTCCTTTTTAGACCACGCAAATCGTTGACAGCGGAGCAGCGCGATTGTTCTTGTTTTTGTTAATTCATTATTGTTTATTATCACCTGATCTAACCACGAGTGCATGTCATAAATTGTTCACTGCCTTCCAGGTGTATGTGCAGTTCAACTGTTCATGAACTCGTTCATTCAATAAACTTACCAGTTTAAAGTCCGCACTTGGGGTGTGTCTACGTCTCCCTACGCTTTCAGGACACTGTTCCTTATTTACCATGAATAAGAGGCCTATCACATGGCTTTCTATTATTGTATGGGTTTCATGGTATTCTTATTAGTATTGAAATGCAGTCCACATTTTTCTGTTATTTTTTTTACCTTACAATATGCTGATAAGCCTTCGTTTGTAGTGAAAGTGTCACTGCCTTTGTTTTTGATGAGTTGGCTTGGTAAGTCTATCGACAGAATAATGATAACGGGGGCCAGGCAGCCATGCTGTAGGTGTGTATTTGGGGGAAAAAAGCTGTACAAAGTAAGAAGGTCTGTACGACAATGCAAACTTATTGTACCAGCTTTATATCTTCAAAAGTGGTTGAAAAGGCCAAAATGTAGGCAGTTAACTGCAGTTGCACTCACTCCTGTGAAGCAGAATGATAGGCTGCTTTCACAATTTGCGTAGCTGCAGGTGCAAACATTGCTGAGGGTTAACTTTTGGTTACCACAAAACTACGTCTTTAAAAACTGGTTGTCAGTCGCTTTAACGCAAAATGTGAAGGTCTGAAAATATCATGTCGGTATGCCTTTAAGCTGTTTTGTGCCACACGTATGTAGATCTGGCTTTCCTGCACTCTAATGTCACATCCCCTAATTAAGCATTGGGAATTTGCATGGGAGTAGAGTTGGTGCGCTTACAAGTGATAGTGAAAGCTTGGAGAGGTAGTTACTATGAAACATAGTTACTGTGCTAAGGGTTATGAAACACAAACATGAAATGACAGAACAGACAAGACCTGATGCACTTCGTGTTTGTGTTTATTCTAGTAACGCTAAGGTGTTGTTGAGCACATTTACAATTAAAGAGCATTGCGTCATAAACCTCTTCCAGCAAAAATGTTTTGCTTTGCACTCAGCTAAAAATTCACTTCACTTGGCAATAAATTATATTCTGGTAGTATTGGGTAGATTTTTCAACTTGAAAACATTGCCGCATACAATGCTCATTTCCACATCTCTGGCAATTTTTGTCTTTTGCAGCGCAAGCACCTCCTGCAAATAGGAGGGAAGTCACTGCGCGAGGTGGCATCGTATGCCATGAAGGCTGTAATGGCGCACCCCGTCCAAGTGCTTTACAGCCTTCATAGCAGGAAGGGGAAGAGGGCATTCATCAATTTGAAGTTATGCCGGATAGTCACAGGTAAAGCTTCCTCAGTCATCCTTTTGCATTGTTGAAGTATTGTGTGTACAGCCGAACTCCTCTACAGCGAAATGGCTTGCATAACAAGAGGTTGTCCTTGCCAAAATCGTGTCTTTCATATAAATTGTCAACTTCTACAACGAAGAAATTTGGGCGTCCCTGTTGGCTGATTTCATTTTTTACAATGAAAGCCACATACTCAGTCACCACTGCCCTTGCAGAAATTGCGAAAGTGTGCTCTGCACTAGCACCAATGGCAGCTTAGGTGAATTGCTTGACGAGCATGCCAATGAATTGCATCACACCAGGCAGCTTACACGTTTAGCATCAGCGGGTGAGACAGTTGAATATGTCTCGGTTAGTAAAGACATGGTGTGATCATCACTGATGACGTTAACGCTATGTTAGGGTGAAAAAACAAGAATGTCAACGAAGGCAACAGGGATGAAAATCCTGTAAATGGATCAAGAATTTTCATGGCGGGGAAGGCGATAGCATTTAATTATCCGCAGCATTACTTTTCGTATCCTGCATTTCGCCGCTGAGCATGCTGTGAACCTCGGATTCAATAAGGTTGGCTGCGGTTGCAAATTCTGTCAGATAAACTGTGTGCTAAAGACTTAGCAACTTATTTCACTAAGTCTCTTGAAGGTTTTCTTTTGTTGAATGTGTTTGCCTGCTCTATTGTGGGTGATCTTTACGGTGCATGCTGTATGTACTAATTGTGGTCTTTGCATGTTTGTGTGCAGATGTCATCTGTGCAAAAGGGGGGGGGGGGCGACCTGACACAAGCACAGGACTTCATTAAGTGGTTGCCAGGGTCTGTGGACAGCGGTGGTGGCAGGAAGAGGCGTTTCACAGCAACGTTTGCAGCAGAGCAGCCCGATGATCCCTCCCTTCAGGGCAGGAATCATTGCCTGCCCACTGCTGCCCTCTCCCTGCCCCACCCTTGCCCTCAGGTCCCTGGCAAGTCCACCGTCGGCCCCTCCTGTCCGGCTGCTGCTGCCCCTGCTCCTTCCCCTGCTGCAGCCCCTGCCGCCCCTGCCCCTCCTCCTGCTGCTGCCCCTGGAGCTGAGCACCCCTACTGATGCTGCATCAGTTCAAGAATTGTATTGTAAATAGTAAAATAGTACTGTAAATAGTATACTAAATAAATTATATTTTCGTTTACGCTTTGCGTGTGTCTGCAGGAAGTTTCCTTCCTGCACTTATTTCCATCACATTTTCTTCGCTACTGATTGTATAGGCAGTAAGCTAGCATACAAGCAACAGAATGGCTAAGTACAGGCTATGCTTGAAACACACTGGATGCAAAATGGGTGAGCACCGGATTTTCTTGAAACGCATTGGCTACAAAATGGCTAAGCACTGGGTATTCTTAAAACACGTTGGATACAGAATGGCTGAGCACTGGGTATTCTTGAAACACGTTGGATACAGAATGGCTGAGCACTGGGTATTCTTGGAACACATTGGATTCAGAATGGCTGAGCACTGGATGTTCTTGAAACATGTTGGATACAGAATGGCTGAGCACTGGACGTTCTTGAAAGACTGGATACAGGATGGCTTTGCACTGGCTCTATGCTTGAACTACATTGGATTCTACAATGGCAAACTGTACGGCCAATCTTGGCTCGAACAGTGGGTGAACCTTGGATCGGGTTGCACTTTGCCATGATGCCAGGATTGGGCCAAAGTTCGTACCAATTTCTGCGAGCATTGGACCATGCTTGGCCCAGTGCTGTCGTGCTGCCTGGGAAAGGTTGGCACAGTGCCAAGAACGCTGCTGCTTGCCGACGCCGAACGCATTGGAAGCTAGCCGCGCGATATCAATCGGCCAGCTTCGCTGCGCCTTCAGCTTTTCGCGGCTTAGTACAAGCTTTCTCCTTTTTTTTTTCTGCTGGCTCAGCGCGCCGCGGAGAGAAGAGAGGCAGGGGTCGGGAAAGCAGAAAGCTGGCGAGGAGGAGACCGCGTGCGCATGCACGCGATCACCTCCTCCGGGTCTCAAAGCCTACTACGGCTACGCACCAGAAATTACAGTGGCTTAAACAGCTTCGCTGTTAAAAAATGGCCTTGCTGACGGTTTGTCCCTCTATTGTCTGAGTGTTTGCAACATGCCACAGTGGCCCTCTGTCTTCAGGACTCCACAGCAACGAGGGAGATTTACCGAAAAAATACTGTTTGCGTTGAATGAATGGGATGACGAGCGAGGATAAAGTTGATATCAGCAAGGGGCTGAGACAGGGTTGCCCTATACCCCCGCTGCTGTTTATGATGTACGTGGTAAGGATTGAAAGAGCGCTAGAAGGAATCAATATCGGATTTAACGTCTCATACAAACAAGCCGGCACAATAGTTGAGCAGCAGCTTCCAGGTTTATTTTATGCGGACGACATTGTGTTGCGTGCTAACAAGAAAATTTGATATGCAACGCCTGGCTAATATCTGTGGGGAAGAATATGAGAAGTTAGGATTAAAATTTAGCGTTTTATGTAATTCAATGAAAACAGTGAACAGTCTTGACACAGGGCCAGGAAATACCTCTGGTAAAAGAACACAAATGCTTAGGTATATGGATAAACGAAGGCGGTAGATACCTAGAGACACAGGAAAAAACAATAGCAAAAGGGAAGAGAAATGCGGCCGTAATGAAACACAGAGTGCTATGAGGATACAATAGGTAGGAGGGGCTCCGGGGTATGTGGAAAGGTGTAATGGTTCCAGGGCTTACATTTGGAACTGCGGTTGTTTGCTTGAAGTCAAGGGTACAATCAGAACTTGATGGCAACCAAAGGTCACTGGGACGCCTCGCGTTCGGTGCCCACGGGAAAACTACTAATGAAGCTGTGCAGGGTGATATGGGCTGGACAAATTTTTGAAGGGAGGCTCAAAGTAAAATTGATTTTGAACAACGACTGAGGAAAATGGAAGAAAGTAGATGGGGTGCAAGAGTGTTCAGGTATTTGTACAGGCAAAACATTGACTCACAGTGGAGGAAAAGAACTAACAAGCTTACGAGCAAATATGCGGCCGATACGGCCAGCAACGCGGCAACAAAGAACATCAAACGCAAAGTGAGGGAGCCTGAGACAAGGTTATGGTTGACGGCAATGGAAAAGAAACCTGCTATGACTAACTACCTCAAAGGAAAAAAAGGAAATCAGGAAAGAAACAATATTTGAAAACTCAAAGGGAAGCTCCTTACTTTTCGAAGCGAGATCAGGATGCCATAGAACACGCAGTTATAAAGCGAGGTACATCAAGGACGAAGCCGCATGTGCTTGTTGTGGTAAAGCTAGAGAAACGGTGGATAATGTTTTATTGGAATGTGAAAAAATCTGGCCAGCTGCAAGTCTAGGCTCCTATGACCTCCTTGAAGCCCTTCGGTTCAGGAATAGCAGGGGCAAAGTAAACATGTCCGCTGTAGAGATTAGTAAAAGATGTTGGAGGTTTGGTGGCAGAAAAGTAGGGAGACCACAAACAACGGAGATGTACAGAAACAGAGTTCGCAGTAATGGTTCAAAAAAGTTGATGCTTGGAATTCTTTGTATTTGTGTGTTTCTCAAAAATCAAGGTAGGACATTAGGCAAAATAATGACAAGCGCTTGGTGGTGCAACACACCACTCCGTCTCAAAGGGGACGCTCATAGCATCCACACATTCATCCATCTATTCAAAATACATAGTTGAATTTAGTTGAGGTGAAGGAACCTAAAGAAATTGAGCGTTGTGCAGTTTGACGCTGTTTCCGACTTCCGTCAACCCTGTCAATGCCAGGCAGCCCAATCAAAGCCGCTCATAATTACAAAGTAGCGACATCTCTTCTCTCCTCCACCTGCGCCTGTGCTCAATCTCTCCTCCACTGACCATGGCTCCCTCTACGCGGTGCATAACTAGCAACCGCGCTCTGGTGCAAGCGCTGTCGCTGCGTGCCACTAACGCTTTTCAGTTAGTATTTATGTTGCCATTTTTGTTGCCAATGTAAAGTACGCAGATTAGTACGTATATCTGTAACTAGCTCTATGTACTGTAATGAAGAAGAGTAACGTGTGGCTCAGCAGCATCGCCACCGGCATGAGCTCGTGGTTGCTGTCCTTGGCCGAACGCTTGTGACTGCTACCCGTTCGCCTGCATCCGTTGCTAATAAGCCGCTTAGCAAGTGGTGGAGGCTGCTGGGTTTCAACCACCCTGGAACTTCGTAGTCGCACTCTGCCCCCCATCATGCCCGAGGACGCAAGCGGCACTCCTCCAACTCCTCCAATGGCACCGCCCACCCTGGTTTGTGCCGGCGCCTTGCATCTGCGAGATCCGCCTATCTTCTCCGGCCCAGATTAAAAAGAAGTTGAAGATTGGATCCCTTCACACTCTCCTCATATATGAGCAAATGAGTGCCAATAACCATTGGAACGATGCTACCAAGTTGAGAACCATAGCAATCTATCTCTCGTACGTTGCGAAACTATGGTTTCTAAACCATGAAGGCGACCTCACTTCGTTGTTGTTCTTCAAGACAATGTTCACCGAAGTTTCCAGTCGGCCAGCAGTAAGAAAGCTCTGTGCAGAACACCGTTTGCGTACACGATCCCAAGAAATCGGAGAGAATTTCACGAGCTACACTGAAGACATTGTTGACCTTTGCAAACGGGTGAACGCGTCGATGTCAGAGGAGGAGAAGATCAAACATATAATGAAGGGCATTGAGGACGATGCATTCCAAATGTTATCATCGAAGAGTCGTCGCACTGTCGTTGAAGTGATCGAATTGTGTCAGAGTTACGGCGAGTTGAGCAGGCAACGGCTTCACACCAGACGTCCCCCAGCGCCCGCCGACCCTGTGTCCAGCCTTGGTGTCAGCGGCGACCATGCTACCCTGTTTCTGAAGATTCAGGAATTCATTCGCGCAGAGGTCACTCGCCAGCTATTTTTGATGTCTTGCGTCCCGCAACCATCACCCGCTTTACCACCTACGATCCGCGACTTCATCCAGGAGCAAGTTTCGCAAGCCATTCCTCCAGCACGTGATCCGACGCCAGTCACTGTACCTCTGACGTACGCAGAAGCAGTTGCCCGACCTCCCCCACAAACACTCTCGCCGCCCGCTATGCATCGACCACCGACCTTTCGCCACCTCCTATGCCGTTACCAGATCGACAGCATTTTCCGACTTCTCAGCCACGAGTCGGAGCTTACCACCAACAATGGCGCACCTTCGATGACCGTCCGATATGTTTTGCTTGTGGTGGTGCTGGTCATGTGGCGCGCCATTGCCGTCGTCGCATGCTTACTTTCCCGAAGATCTGGCGAGCGCCACCTTTCCCCGCTCAATTTTCGTCTTCGCCTTCCAGCTTTCCAACCTCTTCCTTTTGTCCTGATCGCTCACCCGCGCCTACCCGCCGCTCACCATCTCCATGTCATCGCTCGCTTTCTCAGATGCGTCGCCGTGCCGGACCCACCGAGCAGGAACACTGATGGCCGCAGTGCCCGAGGCGCGAACTGCGTCTACGTCGCAATGCTCAAGTCCTCATCTCTCTCCGGCCAACGTAATTGAAGTGTATGTCCAAGGAGTCGCCGGCCTCACACTTGTCGATACAGGAGCCGGAATATCTGTAATTTCAGCCCAACTCTGTCGCATACTATGAAAGTTCTGATGCCTTTATCCGACTTCTCCCTTCGAACCGCGAACGCTCAAAACATTGCGCCTCTCGCTGCCGGTACTGCTCGAGGCTTCATTCAAATACCTCTGCATACCGCCGAATTCGTCGTGCTACCCTCGTTATCCCATTACATTGTATTAGACTGGGACTTCCTTGCAAATAACAACGCCATTGTTGACTGTTGCCATGCCGAACTCTAACTTTCTCCGCTTCACGATTTTGAGACAATCGACAACCACCCATCTAGTGATAAACTGTTTGTGTCCGAAGACAATGCCGTTCCTCCGAGCTCTTCCCTGCTTGTGCCTGTGTCGTGCGCCGCTATTTCTGATGGCACTGTTCTCTTTACGCCCTCTGAAGTGTTCCTTCGCCACAAATGTTCTCCGCCGCCCTTTGTTCTCTTTACTCTTCGCAGTGGCGCCACAAAAATGCTCGTCGACAATCCCACGGCGTGCCCTCTACCTTTATTTCATGGCGAATGCCTAGGCCTTGTTCAGCCGGTCGACACCTTTTGCATCTTTGACGCCCCTGTGGCTTCTACTCCTACGGACCGTAGCGCACTTTCTTGTGACCCTGAGGTTGATCAGTCCCTCCTCGACGCTTTCAACCGCTCCATCAACGATGAAACGTCATCTTCACAACGAAGCCAGCTGCTCACTCTCCTGCAGAAGTTTCGCGCCTCTTTTGACAGCCCTGCTTTCGGTTTGGGTCGCACGTCAACGATTTTGCACCAGATAGATACCGGCAGTCATGCACCTCTACAGCAACGCCGTTATCGGGTATCTGCCTCGGAGCGCCGTGTAATTGACGACCAGGTTGCTAACATGCTGCAGCGCGGCGTTGTACAGCCTTGAAACAGTCCCTCGGCGTCACCGGTCGTTCTTGTTAAGAAAAAGGATGGCTCTATTCGGTTCTGCGTCGACTGCCGACGTCTAAACAAGATAACGTACAAGGACGCTTACCCGTTACCGCGCATCGATGACGCCCTCGTCTGTTTGCAGGGAGCGGAGTTATTTTCTTCGCTGGATTTACGTTCCGGATACTGACAAGTCCCTATGGAAATATCTCATCGACATAAAACAGCAATTGTGACACCTGACGGATTATATGAATTTACCGTGATGCCTTTCGGCCTGTATAACGCTCCAGTCACTTTTGAGAGGATGATGAATAATATTTTACGCGGCCTCAAATGGAACACATTTCTCTGCTACCTGGACGACGTTGTTGTCTTTTCCGCTGATTTCCATACACATCTCAGCCGTCTCGAGCACGTTCTGAAATGTCTCACGGACGGGGGACTTCAACTGGACTTTAAAAAAATGTCCTTTTGGTGCCTGAAAGCTCGCCATTCTTGGCCATGTTGTCTCGCAAGACGGAATTCTTCCGGATCCAGCCAAGTTCTGCGCAGTCGCTGACTTTCCAAAACCGAAGAAGTTAAAGGAGCTTCAAAGTTTCATTGGTTTATGCTCGTATTTCTGACGTTTCATACGAAATTTCACATCCATAAGTGCACCCCTGACAGATCTTTCAAGTGGCAACACAGAACTTTCAGCTTGGTCGCCCACCTGCGATGACGCCTTCACGAAATCATGCCTCCTGATAAACTCGCCACCTTCCTCCGCGACTTCGACCCTGCCGCCCCCACCGAGGTCCACACCGATGCCAGCGGCGTCGGACTCGGCGCCGTACTCGCCCAACGGAAGGCTGGGTTCGATGAATATGTCGTCGCTAACGCGAGCCGAACTCTGACAAAAGCCGAGGCTACAGAGAAAGAGTGTTTAGCCATTATTTGGGCCCTTGGGAAATCCGCCTTTATTTGTATGGTCACACTTACGACGTCATCACTGACCACTATGCCCTTTTTTGGCTGTCGACCCTCAAGGACCAATTTCGCCGACTTGCTCGCTGGGCCCTTAAGCTACAGGAGTACGACATCCGCGTCCTTTACCGTTCTGGCCGCAAACACACGGGCGCTGACACCCTTTCTCGCTCACCGGTCGCAGCTGACAACGCTTGCCTATCCGCCCTTGGGCCCGCACTTAGATCACATGCACTGCAAAACATGCCATCGGAGCAGCGCAAGGATCCCTGGATCAGTGCTCTCATCAGCATCCTTTCTGATCCATCCACCTCTTCACCATCTGGCGCTCTGCGCCGCCAGGCTACCCACTTCTGCATTCGCGATGGCCTTCTTTATCGTCGTAACTACCTTTCTGACGGACGCAAGTGGCTTCTAGTGATACCCCGACATCTCCGTGACCTTATCTGCGACGCTTTCCACGCAGACCCACAGTGCGCGCATGCCGTTCTCCTCAAGACCTACGCTCGACTACGCCTCTGATTTTATTGGCGCGGCATGTATAACTACGTGCGAAAGTTCATTCGCTACTGTACTCAGTGGCAACGCCGAAAATTACCTCCCGGACAAATCTCAACCCCTTCCCTGCCCTAGTCGTCCCTTTGATCGTGTTGGTATTGACATATACGGACCGCTACCATCCACTCCAGCAGGGAACCGCTGGATTATTGCTGCCGTGGATGACTTGACCCGTTATGCTGAAACCACCGCTCAGCCGACTGCCACCCGGGACGTTCCATCGTTTCTCTTACACCATTTCCTACTGTGCCACGTTGCCCCTCGCGAAATTCTGAGCGATAGAGGCCGAGCCTTTCTTGCCGATGTTTTGAAGGCACTACTCCACGAATACTGAATCATTCACCGCACAAGTACAGCGTACCATCCGCAAACTAACAGCATGACAGAACGCTTCAACCGTACGCTTGGATATTGATATGCTATCAATGTTCGTCGCCTCTGATCATTCAAATTGGGACCAAGTTCTCCCTTTCGTGACGTATGCGTACAATACTGCGGCCCAAGCAACTACTGGATTTTCCCGTTACTTTCTCCTATGTGGACGAGAACTATCTACTACGCTCGATACAATTCTTTCATATAAACCTGATGCGTCCGAAAGCACTTCGCTGTCTGAAGCTGCTCGACATGCTGAGGAATGCCGCCAGCTTGCCCGCTCTTTTTCCACCGAGGACCAGTGGCAGCAGCAATCCCGCCAACCTGCCCAACGTTCTGCACCAACATTTTTCCCTGGCTCTCTAGTCTGGCTTCGGGTACCCGCTACCACACCCGGCCACTCCGCAAAACTTGTCGCGAAATACCTCGGACCCTACAGCGTTCTGCAGCAAACGTCCTCCGTTAATTACCTCGTGGAGCCCCTCAAGCCACCGACAGACCTGCGAATAGCGGCCGCGAACTTGTCCACGTCTGTCGCATTAAGCCGTACTACGACCCAATAGTATGTCTTCGCATTAAGCCGCCAGGAGGGCGCCTTTTTCGGCGGAGGGTGATTGTAATGAAGAGTAACCTGTGCCTCAGCAGCATTGCCACCGGCGATGAGCTCGTGGTTGCTGTCCTTGGCCGAACGCTTGTGACTGCTACCCGTTCGCCCGCATCCGTTGCTAATAAACCTCTTAGCAGTACCTTTATTTCACAAGCACATGACAAAGTATACTTGAATACATTATAACTAGTCATCCATCACCAATGTTTGTAACAGGCACCATCACCTGTGACATTACTCATGATCAGCCAGTTTTCGCAATATCAAATCCGAGAAACAACAAAATCAAAAGCCACATGCACAATTTACAATAAGGTTTTCCACTCTTTAGCATGCGAAAACTGGCAAGAAATGTATTCTGCAGGATCAAATGAGTATAAATATAGCGCATTTATGAACATTTTGCAACTTCACATGACGCTTGGAGAGACCACTGTCACAGTTACCAGAACTAATTACAAACGCAAACCATATTTAACTACTGGCCTTTTGCGCTTCATCAATCAAAAGAATAACATGTATAAAAAGTTAAAGCGACCGCCTCATAACGTTAACCTCGAAGCTAGGTATAAACGTTACAGCAACGACCTTATTAAACTTATGAAAATTTCGAAACACAAGTACTGCAACTCAATATTAACACAAGCAAATAACGACAGTAAGGCAACGTGGAAAGTTATTGATGAAGCCCTCAATAAAAAAAGACGAATAGCAAGGTACCAGGAATTCTTGATGAAATTACCTTTATAACTAATAATACTGCTATGAGCAATGCCTTTAATGATCACTTTGCTAATGTAGGTACTACTAACAACACAATTTCTTGCAACACGTGTATTTGCCTTCCTAGCACGAAGAATCTAAATGAACTTTTTCTACACCCTGCAACTGTCAACGAAATTAAAAAATATATATTCTTGGGCTCAAAAACACGAAGCCAATAGGTGGCGAGGGCATGTCCAACTAGTTGAACCTTTAAAGAACTTATCCACACTTTTCACTGAAGTGATTTAGCGTGGAAGCTTGGGCATGTTGGTGATTCATTGGAAAAAAAATGTTGCAGTGGCTTAGCTCGGCTATGCCAGGATATACGTAGCGTTAGCAAAGGTTCAGCTGATTATTCTTAGCTTTCCTGGTTGTCTAGATTGTCAAGGATTAGCTTGATTGTCATGCTTACTGCTGCTCCAATGACACACACAAACGCCAGTCAGAAGCGCAGCGGCTCCAGCGCAGTGTCAGACGGCGACTGCACAGCGAGCGCGCGCCGGCGCCAGTGCGTCTACCACGGCTACGACGTCACTCCTCTGGAATGCGCAGACCGGCGGCGGTGAGTCGCGCGCGGCGGCGGCGGAGTGCGCGAGAGGTGCCGGCTCCGGTGGCTCCGGTGCGCAAGCCGTGTGACATCACTGATCCTTGCGCATGCGCAGCACGGCTCTTGATGTGCCGCGCGAAACGGGCTTGGCTAGGCCAGTGTAGCTAACGCTACAAAACACAGCGCAAAAAAGGACTCGGACACGAGAGAGCGACACGCACACAGCGCTGTGTGCGTGTCACTCTCTCGTGTCCAGTCCTTTTTTGCGCAGTTTTTTTTTTCAATTTTTTTTAACACATGTTATCAATGAAGTCTTTGAAACTGGTTAGTTTCCTCGAAAATTAAAGGTCCCTAAAATAATTCCCGTCTTTAAAAAAAGGTAGCATGGTGAAACTCGTGAATTATCCACCAATCACCATTATTCCAGCATTCGCCCAAGTTGTCGAAATGACACTGTATCGTTGGCTCAATAAATCTTAAGGAAACATAGTTTAAACAATCCTGAGCAATACGGTTATAGGACGGGAAAATCAACAGAACATTCCCGATTTAATATTCTTCAAAAACCAAAATAAATATAGAAAATAAATTACTTACAATAGGTATTTTCGTTGACCTCACGAAAGCGTTCGATATGCTAAACCATGACATATTACTAACCGAATTAGAACACTACGGAATACGCGGGAGGGTGTTAACGCTCTTGCCTAACTATAAAACTAACAGAGAGCAATACGTACATGCAAAAGTTGCCATGATCACGATGTACAATTAAAAGTCGTGTTCCGCAAGATTCAATTCTAGGGTCACTTTTGTTCTTAAATTCCGTTATTGATCGACCATCCGTCATATCTGAAGAATGTATTCTTTACACAGACAATACTAACAGATTTATAACAACGATAAACGAAAATGAACTACCTGACAAAGCTACAACAGCCGTAAAAAATTAATAATCTGGCTTCATGAAAATAGTCTTTTCGCTAACACCGCCAAAAGTAATTATGCTAACTTTGCTCCCAAAACACTCACTTTACGTCTGATAACTCGCTCGTAATGAATTACACACCATTAGAAAGAGTAAGTAACACATAATTCCTTGCTGTGCACTCGGATGCACAGCTTTCATGGCCCAAACATGTTCACGAAACAACACTTAAGATTTAAAGGAAAATACCTATACTATAAAGGTTACGTTACATTTTACCGTTGGACATATTGTTAAAATTATAATATTGACGCGAAATAAGTTGGCCCGTGGTGACACTGGCCCCTTGAGGCGAGAACGATGAAGTTCGTGGTTGCGCGCGCGCTCTCCGAGGTCCAGCCATTGCTAAAGGCTGACGTGTTTTTTGCCTATCTGTTGCTGGTCAACTATTTTAGCTACGTTGCACTCGTCGCACTAAAGTGGCAGACATGTCTAGTGTACCTAGATGACGTTGTTGTGTTTCGCAGCACGTTAGATGAACACCTCACGTGGCTACGAAGTGTCCTTACCGCAATACGCAAGGCAAACCTCGTCAAGCCTGAAAAATGTTACTTTGGCTTCCAGGAACTCAAGTTTTTACGCCACGTGGTTAGCTGCCAAGGAGTACGACCAGACCCAGAAAAGCTCGCTGCCGTTGTCGAGTTTCCTCACCCTAAAGACAAGAAGGCTGTTCAGCGGTTCCTGGGCCTCCGCGCTTACTACCGTCGTTTCGTTGAAGGCTTCTCAAGGATGGCTGGACCTCTCACGAGACTGACGCGGCAAGATGTGCCCTTTGCGTGGACGGAAGAAAAAAGAGCAGGCCTCCACCGAATTGCGCAAGCACCTTCAATCCGCTCCAGCTCTGGCGCATTTTGATGACACCGCGGCAACTGAAATTCACACAGACGCAAGCAACGTAGGACTCGGGGCCATTCTGGTTCAATGGCAAGACAGCGCAGAACGTGTAATTGCGTACGCGAGCCGTAGTCTTACAAAAGCAGAAGCTAATTCCTCAACCACCGAAAAAGAATGTTTAGCAGTCGTGTGGCCCATCAGCAAGTTCCGACCTTAGTTATACGGCCAGCCATTTCCAGCGATCAGTGACCACCATTCGCTCTGCTGGCTTGCCAATCTACGAGACCCGTCAGGTGGCCTCGCTCGTTGGAGCCTACGCCTCCAGGAATACGACATAACTGTTGTCTACAGATCGGGCCATAAGCATAGCGACGCTGACTGCTTGTTACGTTCTCCTATTCCCTTGATATCCTCCGACTTGGAGGTAGATTTACCGTTTCTTGGTGTCCTCGACGTGGTGCGCATGGCTGACTATCAACGTGCAGACTCTGAACTGCTTCCAATCATCCGATATCTCGAGGGAGCTTACGTTGTTGTCCCTTGCCTACTTTCACGAGGATTGACATCGTGCTGCCTGCGGAACGGTGTCCTGTACAAGAAAAGTTTCGAGAACAGACAAGAAACGTTCCTTCTCGTCGTTACGACGGCGCTGCGCGAGGAAGTTTTACAGGCGTGTCACGACGATCCCTGTGCCGGCCACTTAGGCTTCGCGAGGAAATTAGCGCGCATACGGCAGAAATACTATTGGCCACACCTATTTTTGTCGGTTCAGCGCTATGTGCGAACGTGCCGTGACTGTCAGAAGTACCAACCGTCAATCCTGCCGGCCTCCTTCAGCCTTTGGATCCGCCTCCGGCGCCATTCCAGCAAGTGGGAATGGACCTTCTTGGTCCGTTCCTCACGTCTTCCTTGCAAAACAAGTAGATAATCGTGGCAACTGATTATTTAACTCGCTATGCGGAGACAAAAGCTGTGCCGCGGGGAACTGCTGCTGAAGTCGCCAGCTTCTTCGTCCACATCATCGTGCGTCGTCACGGTGCACCCGCTGTGCTCATTACTGACCGCGGTGCAGCGTTTACAGCGGAGTTCTTGCAACAAGTCATCACGCTGACGCACACCGACAACCGAAGAACCACAGCCTATCATCCCCAGACTAACGACTTAACAGAGCGCCTGAACAGAACATTGGCCAACATTCTATCCATGTACATTGATGTGGAACACAAAACATGAGATGAAATTTTGCCATACGTGACATTTGCTTACAATACCGCTGTGCACGGAACCACAAGGAATGACACCACTGAAGAGTTCGTCGAGAAAGCAGAGGAAGCTCGCCAGCTTGCTCGGAATCGCATCCGCACCCAGCAGAGTACGGACGCCTGCCGTTACAACCAGACTCAACGGAACGTCTAGTACTCAACAGGCGACCGCGTGTGGCAGGGACACCTATCCGACACCGTGGGCTCTCGGAGAAATTGTTGCGCCGCTATTTCGGCCCCTACGAAGTTGTACGCCGCCTCAGTGATATGAACTACGAGGTGGTGCCTCAAAGCTCTGATCCTAGTTCGAACCGATGCCATCCCCGTGCTGAAGTCGTCCACGCAGTACGGATGAAACCGTATACTACGCACGCGAGGGATAAGCAACCCTCACAAACTGCTTCAGCAATGTGTACATTCCTGTATGTTTTTTTTTTTCTTTTCATGTTGGCACTCTTGCCCATAGTGCTCACCCGCTGCCAATGAAGCGACCGGGTCGGTTGCTTTTGAGAGGGGAGCAATGACGCGAAATAAGTTGGCACGTGGTGACACTGGCCCCTTGAGGCGAGAACGACGAAGTTCGTGGTAGCGCGCGCTCTCCGAGGTCCAGCCATTGCTAATGGCGGACGTGTTTTTTGCCTATTGGTTGTTGGTCAACTATTCTAGCTGTACTAGCTGGGTGACAGTATTCTCTCATACATTCACGCATTACATCTGCTTTAGCAATTACGGATTAACCTACTAGACAACGCTAAAACCCCTTAAAGTAGCACACAACACAGCACCACGTGCTCTGCTCTTTATAGAAAAAAACAGACTCGGTTTCACACGCTTATCATATCCAGGAATCTGGACATCGCCGAACAGCGCTTCTAGCGGCCGCCTCTGCAAAACATGCGTGTTTTCTATGGGAGATCGTCGTTTTTCCCAAATAACTTATCATAGAAGCCATCTTTCAAAATATTCCCGTGGAAATAGGCTCTAGGCGCTTAGCCCGACATCTCATGTAAGCGGTACTATTACTTACGGCAGGAAACCCGTTCCAAATGGCGGGCGAAGTTTAAAGTATGAAGTAAAGTCTATGGAAAAGCCCAAACTATGGAGGCTTTTTTGGCCAGTAAAAAGCAATTTGCCACGAACCTATTGCATCGATTGACGTATTCACGGGGATTTATCAACTTCAATGACTCAGCTTTCAGCTAGTTGCAGCAGTAACCCTTGAAATAGCAAAAAAGTTGTTCCGAAATCGCAGTTTTCGTACCAAGGTCGCGGAATTTATTGTGGTACATATATAAACCTAGTTTTTGCCTGCAGCAGCGCGTATAAGCGTTGGCCGAGCGTTTTGAGCGACCAGAGATCAAGGTCACTGATACCATGACCGTGAGTTCGTATATTCGAAGCCAGCTGCGTTACCCTTTTCTATCACTTTGTCGCTGCTTAATTTGGCGGTTTTCCGCCAGATGGCATATTCCAAAATGCAGATAATTTAGTTAAGGTTCTTGTTTCATTTCTTTCTGCTGTGCCAATGTGTTCCTAAAATATAGCTGGCTGGTTTCGTGAACATGCGAACGTGCTTCCAAACTTCTTTTGCACTTTAGGTATAATGTATTTTAGACAATAAACCCAGTTAACCTGTTTAGAAAGTTCATTTCTTTCTTAAGGCGAATATTTATGAAGACATTACTAAGAAGTATTTTTGCCTCTTCAGCTATGTCATGGGAAAGGCGTGTTTGTGCGACTCTTGTGCAGCTTGAAACGTACCACAAAAATAAATAGCGTCCAGTGTGTGCAATTAAAAGACACAGAAGTAGAAAAGTTTGCTGCAGCCCCAGACATAGTATTCTTACAAAGGAATGCAGTTGGAGGTATTTGACTGAGTATATTTGCATTATATCAAAGCAGAATTTTTGCGTACCTGATCTTCGGTGCAAATGAAGGCTGTTCGCATTATTCCACAAGCTTGTTTGCTTAGTACAAACCTGTACCTCGAAACATAAGCATTCTATCCTCAATATGCAGCGCACGTGTCTTTTCATTTGAACCATTCCCATATACCTTCCCGAAATTCCAGAAAAACTAAAGGTCTTCATATCCTTTTACCACAACTTACGCAGAGGAGTATTGGAAATTATGCGAAAAGGCACCGGGACGTGTTAATGTAGCCTGTCGTGTAAAAATAGAGAACGATTCCAATCACAGACCACGGCCTTTTGGAGTTATGCCCACAAAGTTGTGCAAGAAGACATTGTTTTCGGCTACAATCATCAAAGTTGCTATAGCATTCTGCTGGTCTGTTCTTGACTAACTCTATTGCTGAATGAGGTCGCAGAACCTTGATATAATTACTGGTGCAATTCTTCAGTAATTCTTTGAGAATATTCTCGTAACCTACATTTAACGTGAACCATGAGAAAGGACCGTGAGTGTTTGCAGAAATGTTCTCTTATTAGAATCGTTTATGACCCGTATCGGTACGGTGGTGTTGTCATGATTACGCCAGCGTCCACTGACACCATTTATCACTTTGTCTACTACCTGTAAATAGAATACAAAATTGTGGTTCCTTGTGTGCGAGTAGCAAAATGGCAGCTGAACCTTTCAGATGGTCCCACTAAGCCACACCTTCCCTATTCTGCCATGGTGCCACAGGACATGTCAATTTCACCCTTGAATTTCGCCCTTTCAGTTTCCTAGAAAGCGTAGGGACGTACACAAGACGAACAGGCGAAGGTTTGACGTAGTCCTGAGATTTTAGTAAAATTTCATAGGCAATGTGAATATCCTTTATTTGTTTACATGTGTATTACACCTCACTGCGGATAATAATGACGTACTACATATTACTTTAGTTGGTGTTATACTTAATACATCATGTCTGAGATGGCTGTCCTGAAAATTAACTAGGCGTAAGCACTGCATGACGTTGGCTAGGAGGCCATTCATTAAAAAAAATCTGTGCAGAATAAAGAAAATACAAGTGTTCAATGGCACAGTCGCCGTCAAAAGTTTACGCGCCGATGTTCTGCGAATAAGTTCATTTTCAACGCAGCTACACCCGCAGCCACTAAAACTATGCAACACTTTTGTTTACTCTAGACTAGAGATGCAAAATTGCCGGAAATGTTGAGCGATTGGAAAAAAACAGTTTTTTCACGTTTTTTTCCGAAATTTTGGAAAAAATGGAAAAGAACAAATTTTTTTACCATACGGTCAATAGTTTATTGCGAAATGTCAAAAGCTATAACTCTCATTATGTATATAACAGAAGTGAAATGCTTTCTGCCGTTTCACAAACGAATGCAGGGTTTAACAAATCGAAGACAAGCCAGAAGCGTCACCGCGAACGCGTTCAGTTCTCTGTGGACGGGTGCGACTTCTTAGAATTGTTATGGCAGTTAGAACAAAGAACACTGAAATGTCTCTTCTGTTATTATTTCGTCGTGGCTTCGACTATGGAAACGGATCAAGATGTCTCCCCGACCGTGAAGTGCATCCACACGTCGTCGGAAATTGGCCGTACCATTGCAGAATCTGCTTCCACACGGCTTCATATGCGGACTTCCGCCACAGGTTACACAAGTGCACAAGAGAAAGTCAAAATTGAACAATACCGGGCACCAAAACATGAGAAACCGCACCCGAATGACGAAGCCACGCTGACGCTGGAGCTGTCATTATGTGATATCGATGGCGAGTGGTCAGCCGTCGTTTGGTGTTTCGGTATCACGTGCGACGTTTCAGTTTCGCGTTCTGCGTTTCGCTTTCGCGTTCAACGCTGGATGTTTCCTAAGTTTTGTTTCTGTCCGTTTTTCCCCGCGGAAATTTTGGCCAATTTTTCCAACTGCGCCGAAAAAAAAACGGAAAAAAACCTGGCTTTTCCCGGAATTTTCCCGTTTTTTTCCGCACTTCGCATCTCTACTCTAGACCAGTATACGCTGTAAACCGAATACCACGATGCGTGCCTCAGGCGTAGAAATATAATATTTTTTTCAGCTTTAGGCGTGCGAAAGCTTTTGACGCTGACTACATGTTCTGAAGGCGAGGCTGCTTTTCAGCTTATACGTGATGGCAAGCGCCAAGCTCTTGTTGATGGAATATGGGAGCGTAGAATTGAACTTGTGGAAGGTCAGGCGACTTCACGACCTAGCGATAGGAGCTTAGCATGCTTTTTGTTTAATAACACTGATGATAAATGAATAGTCAGAGTAAATGAATGTTACTCTCCGATTCTGGACAGACTCGAGTGTAATGCATACGTTCTATATAACTGAAGGTTCCATAGTATTTCCATACTGCGCATTCATATTCTTTGGCCTGTCTTATGTCGACGGAGTCTTTAGCAACGAGAAGAGGTAGGCAGCTGCTTCTTGGGATGTAGCCGAGGCCATGGTAGATGTGATTAGTAATGCGTTATATGTGAGTAGGCTGACTGGGATTATTGCAGGAAGTACGCCAACGTACCTACGTTAAGTCACGGTGGAAATTACAGAGCCCTTTATATATTAAAGTCATCTGAGAGTGTGTGTGATAAAAAGATAAAAAAATTGGCATGTAATGACCCAGCTAGCACAAAAGAGATATAATCATTCTTATTCACGGATATTTCGCTTTGACCGTCAAAAATCTAGATTGAAGAAGTCAACATCGAGAAGGATTCAATTGGGATGGAAAAATCTTGCTATAAGGCGGATTTTAGAAGACGTTTAAAATGGCTTGTTCTAGCAGCCTACAATTATTGATTTTTTTGTTGTTGTTTTCTTTGTTCTGCTTTTTGGCGGGAAAAACGGACGTTGGTTTTTGCTTTTGCTTCGCCCTGTTAGAAGAGAGTGCAATCAACCCAGGCGAGGGTGTTTGCATTGTGGTGAGTGAGCACTTAAGGGGCAGCCGCTTGCTCTTTATGCTCATAATGAAGTCCACAATAAAGAAGAAAAGTTACGCTGACCTTGCAGACAGTCAGAAGAGGCGTAGAGTTAATGACGAACCGATATCTGCCAGTCCTGCTGCCATGAGTACCGTCCAATAAGTATCATGGTAGGTTAATGAAAGTAGTAACCATGCTTCTAGTGAAGTATCCTCGCCACATGAGGATGCTCAATCCAAGGACAGTTTTCACGAAAGTGACCTTGCCTTGAAAGGAGAAAATGAAGAAGCACATACGCAAGACATTTCTAGAGAATATTTTGTTCCACAAAACGACCCTCCTATGAGCGCGGGCATCGAAGATAGAGGTGCTTCGGACTATGCATCATAATCTGCAGAAAATCAGGCAAGTCTTTGTCCACGTAAATGTGTGGAATTTCAAGGATGGCTTGCATCATGGGTTACAAGTCACCGAATTCCGCTTGTCGCAGTTTCTGAACTTCTCCGGAAACTAAGCACCACTTTCGGCGTTGATTTTGTCATCGACGCGAGGACATTGTTGAACAGTCCTCGATACACTTCAACGCGATCTGTCCCTCCTGGCGAATATTGCCAATTTTCTTTGAAAGAAAATTTAGAGCGCATGATTTCTGTGTTCCTGAGTGCCTGTCGAGGGTAAATCCCTTGACAACGCTCAGAGAACTTTAAATGACAATGTCAGCCAAGTTGGACTAACGGTTCAAACTGTAAAATGTTTTGTTTGTCGCAGTTTTCGTTTTGTCTGTTTGGTTAACCTGTTTTACTTTGACCGAAAGGAAGAAAAAGACACCGTAGTCTAGTTGCTAGAGAACCGGCTGCTGTGCCCCACGGCAGAGGTTCGATTCCATTACAGGTTGCACATCACTTTTTTGTATTATAAAGCGAGTTAGGAACCTACCTACCTACCGCAAAGTGCCAAGAATGAGGCATTAAAAAGTTCTACTTTTGTTATTTCAAATTATCTTTGTAAGGTGGCGCTAGCATTATGGTAGCAGCCGCATTTTGTATTTTCTTAGTTAAATTAGCTAGTATTTCTGTGCTTAAGGTACCGAGTACGAAGCCACACTGAGTATTTTTCTGCATTGCACCAGCGTGTGTCGCAAGAGGATGCAGCGCCGCGACGTATCATAGCGGCTACCTGACAAAGCGAGGAGTGGCGCGACGGCTCATCGGCGTCATCGCTTGCGCTGACGCAGTCTGAGCAGCCGAGCTGACTGCGCTCTCCGCGCAGCTTCCCTCCAGTTTACGTAACTTTTGAACCCGCCGTTACACTCACCGTTATTTTTGTCAGGACCAGCCGTTAAGTTACTGACGCGTATTCGTTCATGAACTGCGGAGCGCCACACTGCCTTCCACATCTTCTTTGCTCACGTAAGTAGTCACTGCCACTTTAACACCTGTCGTGTTTAATTATTTACGGTTTTCAGGCGGGAGTTTTAGGTGGAAGTTTTAGGCGGTAATGAAGTTTTGCAATGAAAGCGCCTTGATTTGAACTGGAATCTCTAATATTGTTTAAGAGGCATGTTTACGTCTGCGTACGTTTCTTTTATTGTGTGCGTATTCAGGTTTGCCAAAGCTGTCTAAAATTACCTCTGTGACGTTTCGTTGACCATTGATCGTTAGGATGACGATGACATTCCCGTTTGGCGCAGAATGATGAGACGTGCTACGATCTTCGCGTAGCCACAGCATTCTTCCGTCAACGCTCTTGTGCGAGATCACTCGTGTGTTTTTCCGAGCGTGAAAGATGCCCGCGAATACACGCAAAATTGCCGAACGACTGGCCGCTCGAGGCAGTTTGCGTGTATTGGCAGGTATGTTTCACACTTGGAAAAACACTTTATGTAGCTCATATTGAGAAACAGAAAGCGGTATCAGGGGTTTCTCATGTTGCTTTGCAATCTTCTCATTGACACTTTTCTTCTAACTATAATAATTGAGAAGTTAATCAATTAATTAGAACTAATTATCTAACTAGGCGGAATGCAAAAAATAATCTGAGTATCTCCAACATTACCTTGGTTCTGTCCTGGTACGTGGCACTTGCATATTTTTAGTATGGCTAAAGTTAAATGAAACACCCTGTATGTAGTGCACTGTTGCCTTGTTTTTTGTAACATAATCCGACAGTGTAGCTATTTACAGCATCTTTTTTTAGGATACCTAACATTTTTTGGCTTCAGTCATGCAGCAAATAAATTTTGAGGTCGCACTGGCGTTTTCTTTTTGCAAGTCTGTGCAGTAACAAAATTCTGTTAAAAAAAGAAAAATTCCAATATACAGTTGTAATAGGCACTGCTGTTACATTATAAACATAGATACTCCGAGTTTATCAGCATAACAATAAAGAGTTTTTTTTTTGTAACTTACTTTGCAGGCACATACCTACGTGCAAGAGAGAAGGCGCGTGAGGGTGAAGACACCGATCATGTACCCTCTACAGGTGCCGAAAGGGGCAGACGAAAACGCCGCCGCCCAAAGGGCCACCACGAAACTCCTGAACTCCAAGAACCCAGGTAACTGTTATGTCATATTAAAGTCGTACAAATTAAATTTTCAGCGTGACACATATACACTCGTATCTCGATAATTCGAACTCGAAGGAGCCCGAAAGTTTGTTCGAATTAAAGGAAAACTTATTTCTGAAGTATTCGTGCACCACAGCACGACGTACGAATGGAGTCATTATATATCACGGCGCGCAAGCAGTTGGCGAGTAGGGGCCACGAGACTGCCCACGTCGGCCAACGCTCGCAGAAAACGATGCTGTAGGGAGCGGGCGGCGCCAGCACGGCGGCGCCGGGCGCGCGCGCGGACACGTCGAAGGTGAGGGAGGAGGGCGTCAGGGAAGCTGATTTGGCTTCAGCAGAGGTGACCCCGTCGCTTCGGTGCATTCTTACACCGTGCTTCGGTGGCTCCCCTCACTCTCCCTCTCAACTCCCTCGTAGCTCCCCCACCTTCGACTGTCTCCGTGCGCGCCCGCCGCCGGCCCGGCGCCATTAACCATCTCCCTTTCTTTTCCTGCCGTTGAAGCGAGCGTTGGCCGGACTGGGCCTCCGTCGTTGCTTCCGTCTGCGTCGCAGCCGCAGCGTTGAGACATCGACTCGAACACGCGTGTTACGGCGCGACGACGTAACGGCGACCTTGCCATTTGAGAGAGAGAAATTCAAGCCGCGGTTCTTTTTCTTTTATTGCGATAGAAATTATATGGGCACTCCAAGCGCATTTTTGACGCCGTCGTCGTCGCCGTGATATTCCGTATAAAGTGCAACGGCGATGAAATCGACGCCGCGTGCCATGTGTGGGTTTTAGTGTGTGGGCTCATTTCGGTGTAAGCAATAAATTGCATATGCAAGCACTCTAGATCACAATTGATTTATAAACTGCACGAGCTTAACCTTTAACCCATTGCGTAACTATTAATGTCACCAAGGTCAAAGTTAGTGAAACTGGGTGGAAAATTACGGCTTATGTTCCCACCTTGTGTGTGGATGACTCACTGTTTTTGTAAAAAAAATTCTTTACAAGTGCTTGGCAATGTTATTGTGTGGAGGTTTTCAAACAGGCAAGTCATAGGCGTGCAACATTTTAATGGTTTAATTACAAGCAACTGAAGTTCTTACTGTATATGCTTGAAGCAGCCGTGATGCAAATAGTCGCTGTTACTGAAGGTTGCACTCGTCTGCTGTCTTTTATTTTTTAAGGAATCGCAATATATTTGCTCAATTTGAAGTATGCGATGTGTTTGATAGACTGGTGTTTAGGTATATACTCAAGCCTGCGCCATTTCTGAATTGGCTATGTGATCTGTGGCGAATAAAATTGGTGTGGTGTAACAATGCTGTCACACTGAAGCTGTGCCTTTGCAGAGCCGCACTTACCTCTTTTCTCGTACAACATTATCAGAAATGCATTATCTATTCCTTTCTTTGAATGCTAATTGGCACCTACTTCGCACATGTTTAGGAGGCTGCTGTCATCTACCAGTCGCCAACTAGTCAAGACAACAGCCTCCTGAAAGCTAGCAAAATAGCCGACACTTACACTGGTTGGCGATTGTACATGCAACACCTTCAGTTAGATGTAAAGTATGTCTTCAAGGCAACAGAAGGGAATTTCACTTGTGATCGGTTAATGTTAGAACCATGTTAAAGGTGGAATGCTCGAAAACTGTGTGCTTGGACCAATATATTGTAGTGCTGCCCATTGCCAAGATATATTGCAGTGCTTATTGCCAGTGCATTGAAAAACTATACGTTCACTAAGAGAAGTGTGCTTCAATTAACATACGTTTTACACATGCCTAATGTTTTTGCAGTAAGAAGACCTGCTGAATTAAGGAGCTACAGCCCAGCAGCCTGTTCGAAACCAGGTTTATCAAGGTCGATACCTGTAATGGACGTTACTCGGAGGCACTCATTTAATGTTGATTGCTAGCTTGTCTAGTCGTGTTTACTTGCAATAAAAAATGTTATTGCTGTATGTGTTTCGTGCATTGCACAAGCGCAAACCTGCATGCCACCGGCCGGCCAAACGCCGCACGGGCATGGGGAGAGGGAAGGAAAGGGAGACGAGGGGGGCGCTAGAGGGGAGGGTGAAAGAAAACGGATTTCAAAATCCTGATTGTAGCAGGATTCAATCTGTATTTTTAAAATGCTTCTAATGGTCTTGCAAAATCCCATTTCATGACAGGATTTTTCGAAACTACTTTAAGCAGGATTCTAGAACTTCTTGCAATAGTCATATCTGCCGGACATTAGCAACGATATACGACCGTTTATCACCTTCTAAACGGACTGCACGGATTTTTTAGTGCGTCTTTCAGACGTTCATTTAGTCTTGGCGAATCGGTATGGACGCAGTTTTCTATCGCTTTTGTGCTAGCTGGGGAAAAGCTCAAATGTATTGCACGGCTTTGTCTTTTCGCAGCAATTTCATCCACTGCATTTATAAAACAATGCACTTTTTATTTTAGCACGTGCGTTCAAAAACACATAGCAACTGATTTAACAAAGCGATATAAGTTTCAAGAGCTCTTTGAATAGGTTGTCATTTGACCAAAGAAGACGAGAGACTTTCATGCACAGACAAAATAAGCGGCGAAGAGCGACAACTGATCAGTTATTTCAGAAGGAATAACTGAGTTTACCTATGTCGTGCTAAACTATGTAGCTTTAAATAATGCACATATTGTATACATCGACGGACAGGGGTCATTGGAGACCGCTGGGAGAGGCCATTGTCCTGCCATGGACATAAAGATAGTCTGATTATGATGATGATGATGATAAAACATTGCCGGAGGTGACCCCCCCTCATCCAAGAAATATTTTTTACAGTTTAATAATTTATTTATTTGCGCCGTCAGCTCTCGCAGGCATTACGGAAGGAAGTGGGTTGAGCAGGCTAAACAAATAATGCAATAATTAAAAAGTAACTTTCTAATCATATAATTTTAGCAGGTCGTACGTGCCAAAAACTTCAGTGTCCACCAGAAGGCAGCTTTACAATTATACCATATTACCTGATTTTACAAAAAATTAAAAAGGAACATAGTAAGTAATTAACAAATTCAGATTACACAACGTATACGCTAGTTGATGTTGCGTGAAACTTGCGTTTATTAGTACTCTTTAGGATTCCTTTGGGGAGCGATACTATTCAAGGGCTGTGCGAGGCCAGAAAGAGCTTAAGCAAGTTAATGTCACTAAATGTGGTACGTATTTTGTACAGCTGATCAATACGATGAGATATACGTAGCGACGAGGATACAGTCGTACCCGGATATATCAAATCAACATATAACGAATTATTCTGTAAATCGAACAGCTGTAAAATCCCCTTGAAAATTACCTGCAAATGTATCGGGCTGGTGCACGCGTATATAGAACAGCCGGTCACCAGAACATTCGATATATCGAACGCGGCGCCATGCAGAAGACCTCAGAGTGCACTTATTTGTGCACTTTGAGGTATTCTGGCCCCTGGAGGTCTAGAAGAGATTGTGCAGTCAATTGAGCCCCGTCGAGCTGCTCGGCTAGCCCGCATGCTACCTCGGACGTCAACATTCCTTCCATCCGACTTTCGAGGCGTCGTCCTGTGGGTTGAGTGCCTATTCACGAGTTTATTTTCTGCAAGCGATGGCCGCTACACGTGTAAAGTAAAGAATCAGCTTGGACTTTTCAATGAAGTTGAAAGTGATCCAGCAATTTTTTTGCGGGTAAAGTGTGCTTGCCTTTTTTCCTCGAGTTGCGTGCAGTAAGTTAGCGTGCAGTAAGTTAGGCTCTCGGACGCACCAGTCGGTAAGCCACCGTTTACCTGAGAGCCTATTATTTAATATATCGAATTAGTTATATGACGAATTTTTTGTGATCCCCTTCAGATTCGATATATCCGGGTTCGACTTTATCAGTTTAAGGGTTACAAATTCAAGTTTAGTTTTATTTGAGGTTAGAGTAGCTATTAGATCATAAATTGAGCTTATAAAATGAGTGGGTAATTTTGAGTTGTAATGGGATAATAAATTGAATGGGATTTCACACATTGGATGCATACTCATATTTTGTTGCTATTAGTGTTTTTATAGTAGTAACTTGAGAGAGGATAGTGGCATTATAAGTGTACAGGAGGAAAGAACCCAACGTTCGATCCGCATTGCTACTAATGTGGATATACCAGGTGATATTAGCGGTAATAGGTTGACCAGGGGTGCTAAGCAGGATGCGCCGAGTTTCTCGTTCGCACGAGTTTCACCCGAGTTTGCTCGATGGCAGTCAGTGAACGGAGATAGCAAGGAACGTGCAAGAACAGCTGGCAAAAAGAAATGTCGAGATAAAGCCGCGTATGACAACATGAGCGCACCCTGCGCGGCACAGGGATTCCGTGCTTCAAGCACAGAAGACTGCGCAGCAAAACGCGCCAGAGCCGCCTATTGTTATCAACGTATTATCACCATTTAGCAATACCGTGACTGGACCGCTGTCTATCTGCACACTTGCCGTGAGCCACTTGCCACGCCTTTCTAGGGCGCGTAAAGGGCGTGCCTCCTCTTTCGAGCATTATCTTTCTATCCTCCGTCGAATGCGAACAGGGCACATGCGGTGCATTGTTGCGCCTACACTTTCCCTCAATCGATTACGTTCAAATACAACAAATAAAATAAGAAACACTTTATTTCTTGAAGTATCTGCTTTCCGTTTGGAATGCCATACATGTTTAATGACAAACAGAGATCGAGCGAATTATTAAATTTTGCACTTTTTTGCCGCGAGTGGCGACAGTGAGGCGAAAGCTTACAAGCGGATACATTTTAGAGGGTCGCACGCACGAGGGAGTTCATACGGTGAGCAGTCGCTAGGGGCACTGCAGTGCTATCCTTGATAGGGTGCCTTGATGCCCGCGCGCATCGAGGCACTCTA
Organism: Dermacentor silvarum; assembly: GCF_013339745.2. Classification (NCBI taxonomy): domain Eukaryota; kingdom Metazoa; phylum Arthropoda; class Arachnida; order Ixodida; family Ixodidae; genus Dermacentor; species Dermacentor silvarum. The sequence continues at coordinate 73,152,680 of NC_051163.1, forward strand.
ATCATTGATAAAGTCAGTCATGACAGTGATCTTTCCATTTCCTGACTATTAGGGGAATGGCAACGCAGCGCCACGGCATGGTTGTTCACCGCAGGTGCTTCACTGAGGCGGCTATTAAGGCCGCCGCTTTACCAATTGAAACGATGGGAGCAACGGTTGTCACTGCAAAGTGGCTGTGCGGTATTCTAGGGTCCGTAGTGATGCAGCACAGTGAAAATGCGCCCGTTTATCTGCGAGCGGGAAGCCTCCGCGATGCATTGCAAAGAAGAGCGCGCTGCCCAGTGACACAATTCATCGCTTGTCATCGCTTGCCCAGTGAAGGTGCCTCCGTTCGCATGCATACGCAGAGTTTGAGTGTGTTGTTCTCTCCAATGTGCTTGTCGATTGCCTCTGCTGCTGAGCTAACAGCGATCGCAGATAGATATAGTAACGACAGTGCAGCAATCGCATTTTGGCGGGTGATGGCTCCTGTGTGCAGTTAGGAAATTAAACTGCGAACGCAGGAAGGGGTTGCAACTATTTAGTGTGCCGTGCTTGTGATGAAGAAATGCAATCGCACTGGGTTTAAAAAAGAAAGCGTTTCTTGGCGCTGACCGTGTTTGCGACACTGCAGATCCGATACACCATCGATGATAGAGCAGCCATCTCAAACAACAGCTGCGATACCTTTACGTTGGAAAACACTACGCACTGCTCAGCATCGTCATCCACCATGGCGCATCGACGCCTTGCAAGCAGCTATAGTGTCGTTGCGATAATTATTTGCTGTGTGCTACGTCGCTACAATGCAGACAATGAACCATGTTGTGGGGCCATCACAGCCTAAGAAGATAGATGCATGAGCCAGCGAAAGTCACCGCTTTGTTTTTGATAGTTGTTCTTAGTTACAGTGCATCACCGATGACAGTGTGTGCTGTGCGTATTTTCTGTCGGCGGTCAAGATTGTTGATGCCTCTCAGTTCCGCACCACGTCGCTGTTGCCGGAAAATAAGTTGGGCGTGGCCCAACCGTGGCGGGCGCGCGCACAAGAGTTACATGCCTCGCGCGGGGCGTGACGTATGGTTTTGATTGACACGCGAACTGGGGCCAAACTCGTACACCGCGAAACCCCCCTCGAGTTGAACTCGGGAACATGGTGGCGGCAGCAGCGGCCTGTGTAATCGCATCCAGCGGCAGCAAGCGTCAATATGACCACCTGGACCCGTTCACCTACATGTCCGACGTAGAGTTTCAGCGTCATTTTTGCCTTTCCAAAACGTGAGTGCGCTGGCTGTGTGACGAGTTGTGAAGGCCGTTGTCTGCGGAGATAGTGTGGCGGGCAAATTATGCTTTCGCAGCGTAGACTGGTGTGACTAGGCTGCGGAGGAATAGTTCGTGCGATCGCTTCGGCTCTCTCCTGTTTCAAGCAAGCTCGTCCACCGCGCCCCAGCCCCAGGCCAGGTCCGGCGTCGTCATCGGAGTACTGGAGCACCTGCGAACACCTGGGGTTCAACCCGGACCAACCAACCTGCGCAGGCGAAGTAGTCACATTCGAAAACTCAGAATGGATGCCGGGCTGCCTTCCGGTGCAACAGGTGCCGAAATCAGTTTTGGCAGGTACACGGTACCGCTGCACGGCACGGGCAGAGAGGCGAAGGAAGTTACTGCGCCAACACGGACCGCCTCGGCCGTCCGAATGACCACCTCTCCAGGCGGCAAATGATTTGGATCACATACTGCGTGAGCAAAAGCGTAGACATATGGATGTTGAAAGAGACCGTAGACTTGTTTCCTCTATCGGAGCACGCCATCGCCGACTGGAGGAGCTACCCCCGTAAGGTCGCGAGGGACGAGCTGCTGGCGCGAGCTGCACTCGGTGGCCCCGGGAAGACAGCGTAAATTGACGAGTGCCTTCTTCGCGGCGAGAATAAGTGCAATCGAGGCCGCCTAATGACGGGCGACAACGTTCCGCCGAGCCGCCAAAACTACGGTGGTGTTAAAGATGGTGGCCCATGGGTCTTCGGCATGGTCTGCGCGACCTGAGGGGTGCTGCTACTTTTCAAGGTTGACCGACGAAAGGCAGCGACGCTAGGCGCCATTATTGCAGCCAATGTTCAACCGGGGACCATTATTCATAGTGACGAATTGGCCGCATACAACTGTATCCCAAATTCAGTGGATGCTAACGGGGCTATGCCTCAATCTGCATTGGGAGACAGTTAACCACAGCGTGCACTTTGTGGAAACCAACACGGGCGTTCACACGCGAAAAATAGAAAGTTATTGTCAAAAAGTAAAGCGCCACCTCGTAAGCACTGGGTACAGAGTAACTGCACTGATGCTGGAGTCCCACCTGGGATGAATGTGGTGGCACTCAACGGCCACGTGCGCTGCAAAGACCTTTTCTTGCGTTTGTTAGAAGCCACGGATCGCTGGGGCTACCCAGTATAAAGACTCTTTCCTGCGGTTGTTAGAATTCATCGCTCGGCGCTAGCCAGTATGAAGGTGCGTTACAATGTAACAGAAAATAAAGCGTAGTTTTTTTTATCCTTGCATGAGTGTTTTCCGACATTCCTGAGTGCTTACACGGTAAGCGCGCGGCAAATCACTTCTGCGCTAGCCGACGCTCCCTTCGTCTCGAAGCCTTACTTTAGCGCGAGCAACGAGCGATCTGTCGAAAGCCCAGTGTAAAAATCATGCGCACACCAATCTGTGCTCGGAAATGGGAGCGCAAGCACGTAGGGAGCCGCACCAATTAAATCTAGAGGAAAGAGAAAGAGCAACGAGCGATCAGTTCAAAGCCCAGTGCGAAAACCAAGCGCACACCAATCTGGGCTCGGAAATGCTAGCGCAAGCACGTAGCGAGCCGCGCCAATCCAATCCAGAGGAACAAAGAGGAGGGCGAGCGTGCCCTCGTGGTATAACGCGAAACGATTAAACTACAAATTAGTCTAATACACATTCAGTGTACAATTCGTAAACTTTAAAACACCTATACCCTACGGTAATGTGACTAATATCATTGTACAAAATGCATTTATTTGATAACTTGCTTGTGCCTCTAATGCACTCGGTGCAACGACAAACAAGTGAAAGAATGCACGACCATGCACCGACCGTATGATCACGTGAGCCCCGGTTTGTCGACCGCCCATATGACAACGCCCAAGGGATGATGGCCACCCAGAGTGAATCTAAATAAACCAATGAAACTGGAGGTGTGCCGACGGACAAACTTTGTCTTGTTACCATTAGTTCTTTCATCTTGGGGCGTCGCCAGAGCTCGTGAAGATCCCGAGTTTCGCCAAACTCGGGGCATCCTGCATAGCACCCCAGGTAAGGTTTACGGTACTATGAACACGTAAATACTTTTATGAATACGGGCTCTAACTCCGTGTTGTTAGTTACATGGAATGATGATGTATGGTGTTTAATGGTGCAAGGGCGAAGTATGGCCAAAGAGCGCCATGCCAGTGTTTGTGAGTTTGCAGTGGAGCGATGAATTCTGAGAAGTAGATGAGGCGTGGCTGTAAAGGGGCCTGAAAATAATCGCAGTAAAGTGCGTAGAATATACATGTACTAAAATCATGGCAATGACTTATGAGGTGTACTATGAAATGAAGAGTACACTGAGAAAGAATGACACGATATTTGAAATATTTAAGATGCGGTAATTAGCAAGACGCACTACTGCCTAATCAGAGCCCTTGAACCAGAAGGGCCTAGAGGCATGTGCTATAAAAAACTACTATCACAGCGGCATCCTCTGGGGAGAGGATGCGCTACGAACTAGTTGGTCTAATAACATGCAGGACCACATCGTTCAAAAAATCGACGACTGCTTTGGCATTAAAAAGCGGTTCTTCACCAAGAAACCTAATGAGTTGAAGCGGCACATGATATTGGTACGCTTGTGGAAAATATTTCTTTCTTTCCGTTTCGGCTTCCCGGCACTCCACGAGGACATGGAGGACGGTCAGTGTCTCACTACATCTACCACAGGTTGGTGGTTCATCACCAGTAAGCAAAAAATTGTGGGTGCTATATGTATGTCCTATACTGAGACGACAGAACAGGACATCAGTTCGTCGTGTTCTCGTTATGGGAGGCCAGAAAGCTAGCTGTGGTTTAATGAAGTGAAGCCTATTATTTTATTATTTGTTTCAGCATCCCACAAGCGTTGCCAGTGTCTTCGCAGTTTCTTTCGCAGGAAAGGCTTCAAATCTGTTGCAAGAACAGCAGTTGTAGGGTTAATAGCCTGAGATGTAACAGATGTGGCCATTTGATCTGCTCGAACATTACCCTCAATGCCTCTATGACCTGGCACCCAGCATATAATTACATGCCGGTTTGATATATACGCTCTGCATAGGATGGAATAGAGCTCAGTTAGTATAGAAATTTTGTGTTTGCTTTCACGACGCTTAGGGAGTCTGTAAATATAATTGCTTTTGGAAATTTTGATTTCCTTATATGATTCACGGCCGACAATAGTGCATGGGCTTCAGCCGTGAAGATACTCATTTCCGGGTGCAGTACACCGGATTCCGAGAAGGATGGGCCGACGGCTGCATAAGATACCCCGACATGTGACCTAGAAGCGTCTGTGTAAAACTCTGTGCACGAGCACTTGGATTGAAGCTCCAGGAAATGCATTTTAATGTGTGCCTCTGGTGCGTTTTTCGTGACCTCTACAAACTATGTATCGCAATCTATGAGTTGCCACTGCCACGGTTGTAACAGTTTCGCTGGAGCCATAAGACAATGTTCAAGAACGGGAACACCCATTTCCTCACTGAGGTTCCTCACGCGCAAAGAGAAGGGCTTTCTCGCTGCCGGTCGATTATGGAAGGGTGTGGCAGTGGTCACGTCATTTATAGTTGAATAAGAAGGATGTCCAGTGTTCGCGCGTATGCTCAGAAATTATGTGAAACTGCTATATGAACGCTGCAGATGGAGTGACCACTGATTCGACTCGACATAGAGGCTCTGGACGGGACTTGTTCGGAAAGCACCGGTCGCGAGGCGGATACCCAGATGGTGAACGGGGTCTAGTATGTTTAATGCACATGGCTTTGTGGAATTATACTATAGCTCCGTAATCGAGGCGTGAGCGGACAAGACTATTATAAAGGTTAAGCAGACACTTTCGGTCACTACCTCAAGTCGTACGCGACAGAAGCTTTAAAAGGTTCATTGTCTTCAGGCATTTTGCCCTCAGGTACTTAATATGAGGAATAAATGTAAGCTTGGAATCTAAAATAATGCCTAGAAACTTATGCTCGCTGCTCACAGAGAGCGCATCTCCTTTGATTTGTATACTGGGGACAGGCGTTATGCCTCTCTTGTTTCTAAAGAGTATGCAAGTGCTCTTCTGGGCGTTTACTTTAAAACCGTTCTCGTCTGCCCATTTGGACAATCTGTTTATTCCCAGCTGCACTTGTCGTTCGCAGATGGCAATATTGCATGACTTGAAAGCTATCTGCACATCGTCGACATACACAGAATAAAACATAGTGCGTGGGATCACTGTGTGCAGGGAACTCACTTTTACAATAGTGTGCAACTAAGCACGCCCCCTTGTGGCACACCGGTCTCTTGGGTGAATGACTTAGAAAAAGCATTACCCACTCTTACGCGGAATGTGCGATTAGATAGGTAACTTTCGATTGTGTTTAACATGTTGCCATGGGCACCCATCGCAGAGAGATCTCGGAGGATGCCGTAGCGCCATGTCGTGTCGTAAGCTTTTTCTAGGCCGAGAAACACTGAAACACAGAACTGCTTATGTATGAAAGCGTCTCTAATATAAGATTCAATGTGAACAAGGTGGTCTGTTGTGGACATACCTTCCCTGAAACCACATTGGGAGGGGTCTAGTAATTTGTTATTTTCAAGGAAACAGATTAAGCGCCTGTTGATCATTTTTCCAAACAGTTTGCACAGACAGCTTGCTAGCGCTATTGGCCTGTAGCTGCTGGCTAAGGACGGGTCTTGGCCTTGTTTAAGCACGGGGATGACTATAGCCTCCTTCCAGGAGGACGGGATATACCGAGCCGCCCACATGGCATTGAAAAGAGACAGGAGTGTTTTCAGTGCTTCAGGGTGCAGGTGCTTAATCATTTCATACATGAGACGATCGGCGCCAGTTGTTGCAGCAAGTAAGAGAAGCTTTAAGTTCAACTAGGCTCAATTTGCAGTTGTAATCTTCATTTCGTGAACATTTTCGATCAAGGGGCTTTCGCTCTGCGGGTTCTTTGAACCTGAGAAATGTTTGTGTGTATTGGGACGCACTAGATACATGTTCAAAGTGTTCGCCCAGACAATTTGCCTGGTCTTCCAGGCTGTCACTTTGGTTACTGACTAAGGGTAATGGGTGTACTTCCCGGCCTTTTAATTTATTAAGTCTATTCCACACTTTTGTCTCATCCGTGTAAGAATTTATACCGGAGATGCACTTCTCCCAACTCTATGTTTTCGCACGTCGACGTGTTCTTCTACCCTGGGATTTCATTTGTTTGAAACTAATCAAGTTTTCGGCAGTTGGAGAGTCGCGAAGTCGTCCTCAAGCTTTGTTTTGATTTTTCCGTGCTTGTTTATATTCTTCATTCAACCACGGAATGCGACGTTTATTCGTAAGTCCGTTAGTTTGACGGATGCATTTCGTGGCAGCGTCAATTATAAAGCCTGTTATATACGCCACAGCGTCTTCTACATTAAAGGAGGTAATATCATCCGTGCTTAAATATGTAATTTCTCGGAAAATTTCCCAGTTAGCTGTGTCAATCTTCCAGCGGGAACTGTGTGGTGAGCATATATCTTGTTTTGTTAAGTTTATTATAACTGGGAAGTGGTCGCTCCCAAAAGGGTTCTTGAGAACGGACCACTCCAGGTCCGGCATTAGTGTACTCGACGTGATACTTAAATCTATGGAGGAGTATGTGTTGTGCGCCACGCTGTAGTGTGTTGGCTCTTTCTTATTCAGTAAACATGGTCCTGAGGAAAAAAGAAAGTTTTCAATTAGGCGACCTCTCGCATCGCAACGAGAGTCTCCCCACAATTAGTTACGAGTATGTGCATTGAAATCTCCGAGAACTATGTATGAAGCCAGAAGCTAATCTATGTAGTCTTGAAATTCGGTTTTATTAAGTTGATAACTGGGAGGGATGTATATAGAACTGATAGTGACTAGCTTGCCCAACAGCACCCCTTGGACAGCAACTGCCTCTAGGGGCGTACGAAGTCTTATTTCCCGACCGGCAACACCTCTCTCGACTACGATAGCCGCACCACCGGATGACGCAACAGTGTCATCGCGGTCTTTGCGAAAAAATAGCATATTCTTTAAGGAAATTTGTCTGTGCATGTTTGAGGTGTGTTTCTTTAACACACAGCACCTTAGGATTAAACTTGTGTAGGATTTATTTGACGTCATCGAGGTTGTGTAGGAGTCTTCTCACGTTCCATTGTATTATTTGTGTATTCATGTTGAAAGTGTTTTTTGTGCTGTGTGTTTGAAAGAAACTAACTTAACTTACAGAGCCCTTGTCGGGCCCTGCGATGCGGGCTTTTTCTTTTTTGGAGCGATCGCGAGATGCTCGCGGCTCCTTTAGCGCTTGCGGCGCCGTCTGGCCGATTGTTGTGTCCATCGCCTCTTCCGAGGCGCTTGACACGTGCTCTTGCGAGCGGTTGGTTTGACGGGAAGGCCTCGTCTCGAGGGACGAGGCCCTTGAGGCCACCAGCCCAAAGGTCGATGGTCCCGTGTTCTGGGATGGCGGAGCAGCGCTAGCTGCAGCCGCCGGGGGGGGGGGGGGGGGGGAGGCGGATGGCGTCACTGCCGGCTCACTGTGTGAGCCGGACAGCCGCCGGAAGCCGTTGCGACGCCGCCCCCTGCCGCGCCACATCGGCAAAGGTGTTCTTTGGCAGGTAGGATACTCGCCTGCGCGCCTCCTTGAACGTTAGATTTTCCTTTACTTTAATTGTTACAATTTCCTTTTCTTTTTTCCAGGATGAGCACTACCGCGAGTATGCGGCGTGCTCCCCATCACAGTTCACGCAATGTAGTGAGTTTTCACAAGACTCAGATGAGTGTTCATGAGCACTGCATTTCGCACACGTTTGGCGCCCTCGGCAGTTCTGGGAGTTGTGGCCGAATCGCTGGCATTTAAAGCATCTGAGAGGATTTGGAACGTATGCCCTGACACGAAGTTTGATGTGTCCGGCCTCGATGGACTCGGGCAGGACACTTGAGCCGAAAGTGAGCACCAGGTGCTTAGTCTTGATTTCTTTGCCGTCGCGCCTCATCTTAATTCATTTAAAGTTTATGACATTCGGCTCACTAAAGCTATCCAAGAGTTCAGCCTTGGTTAGCTCCATTAAATCATCATCTGAAACAACGCCGCGAGTGCTGTTCATAGTACGGTGTGTGGTCAGTGTTATAGGGATGTCCCCAAATGACACTAATTTCGGCAGTTTTTCGTATTGTATCTGATCGCGGAGCTCCAGAAGCAGATCACCGCTTGCCATTTTCGATGCTTTGTAACCTCGGCCAAGAACATCAGTGAGAGACTTCGAGACAAGGAAGGGTGAGATCATTTTCACTGTCTTTTCGGGCTTATCAGAGTGGATGACGTGAAATCGTGGAAAGTTTTGTGTTCTGTTGCCAAAAAATTGAAATACATCTTCGCTGCGCTCTCGTTTCTGAGGGCGATCAGGGAGTTTAGAGAAAGCGCTGTCCATCAGCATAGCTGGGATTTTCGGCAGCGATGCCAACCAACCACAAACGAGGCCAACACGGGGACCTGACAGGGGTTCCTGCAGTGGGAATCCTGCCAACGCCAGTTGTACATCACTGCTATAACCAAATACAGCATAACCAAGACTGGCTAGCCACACAAGGGTAACCCTTGCCCCCAGAAATTTGAAAGTGAGGAGAAGATAACAGAAGACAGGGAAGAAGAGATCGTGAAAGAGAAAGAAAAAGTGTTGAGAGGGGGACAGGAAAAGGCGACTGCCAATTTCCTCTAGGTGGGTCAGTCTGGAGGTGCCGTCTATGTGAAGCAGAGGCCGAAGAGGTGTGTTGCCTCCGCTGGGGGGCCTTAAAGTTCCGAACACCCAGCATCGGCTCAACCCCCAGGATCACCCTTACCCCAGACACGGCTGAACCGCGCACGGCTACACGCGGGAGTGTCCAACCCTCGTGTGCTCGGGTACGTGGTGGCACAACTCACCAAACGCCTGCTTGCACAGACGCCCCTGCGGGGAGTTACGTGGAATAGCTGTCAAATGAGAGTTGTTCAGATGATATTGCTCCTACGTCTGGTGTGCCGCAAGGCTCCGTGTTGGGGCGGATTCCTTTCTATTCTTTTAATGCGAAAGCATTATATGCCTTATTACGCGAAAATCCGACGTTGTAGTCGGCGGCATGACCAAAGGACGCTACCAAAAATGGCCTACAACAAAGAGTAAAAACGCGTAAACAATGCTCGAATTGACGACAAATTTAGCAGGGAGGTTCATGTAAACAATGTAAATTAATCCCTTTGAAAAGAAAAATAGGGAAATTTTGATCTGGGTGGGAATCGAAAGCGGTCCTGCGGGGCGCGGAGAAGACCCACTCCGTCTCTTCTGGAGAGCGGACGTGCTTTACATGCGCTCCGCAAACGCTGCCCCTATGACAGGACCAACTTATCCTAGCCATCCGAATTGTGCAGCAGGCGCCGCTGTGCAGAATTGTGCAGCAGACACCGAAGAGCGCAAGAGACGCAGCTGCGCACAAGGACCATTCGGCACGTCGGCACCTCGACGGCGGTATGCAACCAATTGTAGTAGAGGGAGAAGAAATATCACCCTCGGAACTAACCTCTAACAACGGCTGGTATTCAGCGCACGACAAGAGAAGCTCGACTCGTAACTCCCACCCCACCCATACTCCGAATTCCGCCGCTGCCGAGAAATGCAAGCAGCTATCTGCGCCTGAAACTCCGGCGGGGCACCGGCCCCGGCCGCCCAAACTCTTTGCCCTACGCCACCCCAAGCTACCCATCGACGATCATAAAATCATCCTCCGTCCCCGTGGCGGCCTCAACCTTCGGACTGGGAACGGCGTTACGCTTCGCGATGCCATTCTGCAAGCAGCCCACCTCGGACACCAAGAGGCCAAGCCAGACACCGTAATCATCGACACCCTCCTACACCTCGTCCTCATCAACACTCCCGACCCACAACACCGACTCCACTACTTCGCCATCACTTTGGCATCACTTTGGTTGGCGGCATAGGATTCGTTCCTAACCATTCTCTGCATATTTCTGCAGATTTCGTGTGCATCTGATTTCCGGAGCCATCTGTGTGAACAACGATACTATATCAAGACGCACACGTGTAAAGCCAGCGACGCCAGCACTGTCATCACTGCATCGCGTGCAGCGCCGCCTACAGACGGATCCTGCCTTTATAAGCGATTGCCCTGGAACGTCGATCATCACTTTGGCAGCAGTGGTTGGCGGCATAGTATTCGTTCCTAACCATTCTCTGCATAATCCTGCAGGTTAGTGCTTCCGAAATTTTCCTTATAGCCCATAAGTTTTTGCCGCCACCACTGCTGCCATTCTTTGCTTTTTGTATTGATCCGCATAATTCTACAAGATGCCCACTAATTCCGAGTTGGCGAAAGAACTTGAGCATCTACGTTCTGAAGTCGCAGAAATGCGTCAAAGTCTTAGTGTGTTTAATGAATTGTACGAATCTGTGAAAGCAAGAAACGACAACCTTCTCCAAGAAAACAAATCCCTGAGAGACGATAATAAGTCTTTGAGAGTAACAAAAGCCTTTCACAACGAGTAGCTGACCTTGAGCAGTATTCCAGGCAAAATAACGTAGAAATTAAAGGTATTCCACAGACTGAAGGAGAAATCTGCCTAACAATTGTCCAGGCTTTAGGCGACAAGATTGGGTGCCCTGTCACTGCTGGTGACATTGACATTGTTCACCGCGTGCCTGCCAAACAAGGAACTAACATTATCGCGCGGTTCTGCTCGCGAACAAAAAAGGCTGACTTTGCTTCCAAAGCGCGCAAAGCAAGACTCACAACAACTGCAATAGGGCTGTCACATAAACCACCCACTTTTATTTATGTTAATGATCACCTCACACCCGATAATAAGCGGCTTTTTGCGCAGGCGCTAGAGCTCAAGAAGTCTAAAGGATGGAAATTTCTGTGGACCGATAACTGTGCCATTAAGGCCAGAAAGTCGGAAAACAGCCGTGTTCATCGCATATGCAGTGCGAATGACTTGTCAGTCTTCAAATAATTTCTTCCTTGCTTGCACTAACGTATAATTCACCATGGCTGACTCAGTTTTTACTCTTGATGAAGCGAAAGCTCTATTTAAGGAAAAACAACCCACTTTATCCCTAATACATTGGAACATCCGCAGTGTTTGTAAGCATCATGATGATTTAATCGCTCTTCTTTGTAGTCTTGATCATGCCTTCTCTTTCGTATGCCTATCTGAAACGTGGTTATCGTCTCATGACGGGAATCTATACGGTCTTTCTGGCTACACTTCCGAATATTGTCATCGTGAAGGTTATCGTAGTGGCGGTTCGGCCATTTTAGTAAAATCTTCATTATCATATAAGCGTCGCCATGATCTTTTTTTTCGTCATTGTCTCTGTGAATCAGTGTGGTTAGAAGTAGAGAGCATTACTCTGCAGCTGCCTACCAAACATAACATCATAATTGCATGCATTTATCGTTCACCTTCTTCCTCCTACATCGAGCTTTGTAAAGAATTTGAGCAGTTACTAAACATAGTCACTGATGAAAACAAGGATATTGTGATATGTGGCGACATTAACATCAACATTATCAACCCTGACAGTCAATGTTGCTCTGAGTACTTACGTACTTATCTTAGCTGTGGACTCTCCTCTCTAATCACAGCTCCAACCAGGTGTGAAATAGGCGGACCTAATACTTTAATTGACCATGTACTGTCTAGCATACTTACTGATTTTAGCACAGCTGGAATAGTGGACTATGCCGTAACAGACCATTACCCTATATTTTTTTGCATAGGTTCCGTAATGCCTTCTCCAGTAGCAAAATATGTCAGGACTTTCTTTGATTCTACAGGTACATATTCAAAAGTCAGGCAAGCATGTGCACGCGTCCAATAAAGTCATCCAGTCCGGCGCTGTTTCTTGAGCAGCGTACACACTACGAACGTAGGCAGCCGACTCCCGAAAAAACGACCGAGTGCCTCGCGGTGGTTCAGCGTGCCTGTCACACATTATACTGCGCCAGAGACTATGCAGACCAAGTACGACGAACATGTCATATGGTGGGTCACAGGGATCTTTAAAAGGTAAGAAACGAATTGTGTATGGTGTGATGTCTAAATCTTTTTTAAGTGTTCTTTGGAGAATGTCCCAGAAGAACACAGCATCCCTACAATCGACAAAACAGTGATCAATCGTTTCAGCATGTGGACACAAACGGCAATTTGTAGACCACGGCACGAAACAGCCCCTTTTTTTAACCATGTTTTGACAGGAAGGGTTGCCGAATGTAAGTTAAAGAAAAAAAGTCTTGATCCCTGGAGGAATGATCATTCGACGGACACGCTTGAGTACATCTAAGTAGCAACATTCCAAATAAGGCGCACGGTAATGGGGAACAGGAAACAATGTGTCTATCAGTGCAGCAGAAATTTCTTTACGGGATGCAGTGAAAATATAATCCAAGCTAAAGCGACTCTTAAGAAAGCGAAAGCCTTCAACAACCTCTTTCAAGAAGCCCCAAGGAGCAGGTGGTGCATCTCTGACAGATGACGACACGACTATTTCTGGGAAGTAATTCATTAATCGAAGTTGTAACATCTCTTTTAGAAAAGGACTGTTTACATCACGAAAGAAGAATAACCGGGAGACAAGTTGCCTAACAAAAAGGTGAACTAGGCCAAGACCACCACTCTCAAGAGGAAGAAAAAGGTTATCACGCCGCATGGCCTCAACACGTGAGCTCCATATATAGGTAGCAAACACACGATGGAAAGCTTGCAACCTAAGTCGTGAGCAGTGTAATACCTGCAGGACGTACATAAGTCGAGCTCCTAGAAACAGATTGCAAGCTTCAGCTCGGCTAAATATGGACAGCTGCCGCCCCTGCCAGTTGTTAACCTTACGTTGTACTTCTGCAACTTCCGCTAACCAGTGTGGATTACTGTTGCGATATTGAGAGAGGGGTACACCTAAGTACTTAAAGTCTTGCCTCCACTGAATACCTGCGAAGTGAGTTGGAATTGTATACCATACACCGAACCAAAATCCTGAACTCTTCTCAAAGTTCACTGTTGCACCAGAAGCTGAGCAAAACTGCTGCGTTATGGCGAGGGCAGTCTCCACACTTTTCTTGTCAGCGCAGAAGAAGGCTATGTCATCTGCATAGGCTAGTACCCGGACCTCATTGGATAACAATTTGAACCCGTGAAAGGTATGATCCTTCAAAATTTGTGCACAAAGCGGTTCCAAGTACAAAGCGAATAATAGAGGAGACAAGGGGCATCCTTGCCTTACCGATGCCCTGAGGTAGACAGAGTCAGATAGACAACCATTAACAATTAGGCTTGTTGTACCGTTAGCATAACACATGGATATGCCTTTAAAAAGAAGAGATCCAATGTTTATTTGCTCTAAAACACTAAACAAGAAGCAGTGATTAACTTTATCAAATGCTTTTGCCAAATCAACCTGGACTATTGCAACCTGACCCGCACTTTCTGTCACATACTCTAGCACAGACCGTGCAACGTGGATATTTGTCTGAATTGATCTTCCTCTAATGCCACATGTTTGATGGTGGTGGTAGGATACCGCACATATGCCAATGACATGCCAATGATTCCGCACATATGCCAATGATCGAATTACTTCTTGAAGGCGACTAGCTAATATCTTAGCAAGTATTTTATAATCCACGTTGCAAAGTGATATGGGGCGATATCCCTCAACCTTCTGCAATTTTGTTGCATCACTGCTTTTTGGGATAAGTACTGTGTGCCCTTGATAGAGCGTGGCAGGTAGGTATCCAATCCTGTAAGCTTCTTCATACACTTTAAGCAGAAAGGGAGCCAATATAGAGCAAAAGCACTGATAAAATTCCGCTCCTCAAGCCATCAGGCCCAGGAGTGTTGCCTTTAGTTAGCGAAGCAATGGTTGCTTCCACTTCCTTGATAATTATGCCTCTATCAACGTCATCGCATTCTTCTTGACTGAGCTGTGGCAGCAACGAAATAAAATTTTCCGTTACAGCTTCACTCTTAACTACTTTGTGAGACTGAAAGATATTTTCGTAATGATCTGTGAACGCTTTCATTATTCTATCCTGGTCATTAACAATCGCTCCGGAATACTCTATCTCGAGAACTTGCTTCGACAGAGCATGCCGACGCTCATCACCAAGCGAACGACTACAAGGCTGTTGCTCCAAATACATCGCCCACCTCGGCCGCGAAATCGAAAAATACAGCACGCAGCTCTGCGTGCAGCAGTGGCATGCCATCTGTAACGAAGCCGACGGGCAGCTGCACGCCAGCCGTACGTGGAAGCTGCTCCGCCACTTACGTGACGAGACGCAGAGCAAATCGTTCCAGCAACACAGACTGGCGCAGATCCTGCACGCGGCAATCAAAGAACACGGCGAGGACGAAGTGGGCAAACGCCTCATCGATCAATATCTCCCGGCCACCGCACAAGTCCGCCACCCGGACTACGAAGGCACAGAAAACCCCGCGCTCGACGCGGATATAGAAGAATGGGAGGTCCGCCGAGCGGTGCAAGAGCTGAACTGCAAGTCGGCAGCCGGCCTGGACCTGATCCACAATAAGACCCTGCGAAACCTTGGCGACGTGGCCATCACGGCCCTTACGAATTTCTACAACGACTGTTGGCGCTCCGGCACGCTGCCCAAGCAGTGGCGGACCGCCCGAACGATATTGATCCCTAAACCCAACAAGCCGCCCAGCATTTAGAATCTCCGCCCGATCTCCCTGACGTCATGCGCGGGCAAGGTGCTGGAGCACGTGCTAAACAACCGTTGGCAGAGTTACATGGAAGAGCACGACGCGTACCCTGCGGCGATGCTGGGCTTTCGGGCCCGGCTGAGCACGCAGGATGCAATGCTACTGATCCAGCACGACCTGCTCGAGTCCCCCAGCAAGACCGACGGCAGGGCGATCCTAGGCCTCGACCTCAAAAGTGCCTTTGACAACGTGCTACACTCCGCAATCCTGGCACAGGTCGAGAGGCTCGGGCTGGGACGGCGAACGTACGATTACATCCGGGCCTTTCTCTCGAATCGGACGGCGTGCCTCCACGTCGGTCACCTGCAGCTGGAGGAGCGAAGGTTGGGCAGCGTCGGCACACCGCAAGGGGCCGTCATCTCCCCCATTCTATTTAATATAGTCATGATACCAGTGGCCGAGCGCCTTGCCCGATTGCCGCAGGTCCAGCACACAATATATGCAGATGACATCACATTGTGGATGACGGGAGGCACGACCGGCCACATAGAGGAGTCACTGCAAGAGGCAATCTGGCACATAGAAGACTGCCTGCAGCGGACAGGCCTCCGATGCTCTCCGCAGAAGTCGGAGCTACTGGTATTGCCACCTCCTGGTCACTGGCGCAAGTCAACGGAGAAGGAGGCGGCTAACATCACGCTAAGGACCGAAGACGGCACCACCATCCCGCACGTCCGAGGAATCAGAGTACTCGGCATGCACTTCGACGCGGGAAACGGCAACCACACCGCTCTGAGCCGGCTGCTAACGAAGGTGGGAGTGGCGACCCGCCTGGTCAAGCAGATATCCACCAAACGACATGGGATGCGAGAGACGAATCTCCTGCGACTGCTGCAGTCGTTCGTGACGAGCCACGTCTCGTACGTCGGCGCGTTCCACGGATGGCTGCGGCACGAGCGGGAGAAAATCAACGCTGCAATAAGGAAGGCCCACAAGACGGCGCTGGGCCTCCTCGCCTGTACGAGCAACGATGCCCTGGCTCGACTAGGAGTCCATAATACCCTGGAGGAGGTGAGCGAGGCCCAGCGCACGACGCTGCTGACTCGCCTCGCAACAACCAAAGCCGGAAGAGCGAACCTACAGAGGGTCGGCCTGCGCCCGCCAAGGGCCGAATCCTATTGGGAGGAAGCCCCGAAGCGGGAGGGTGAGCAAGCAAGTAGCAAGGCGCCTGGTGGTCCTGCCGCTCCCGCGCAACGTGCACCCGGACCGCAACAAGGAGCGAAGGGTGGCCAGGGCGAGAGCGCTGGCCGAAACATACGCCGACGACGCAAAGGCGGTGTACGTGGACGCAGCCAAACACCAACGCAAGCCGAAAACGTACGTGGCAGCGGTTGTCCGGGCCACGGACGGGAAAGTACTCAACGCCTGCAGCGTCCGAGCGACGTCTGCGGAGCAAGCGGAGGAAGCCGCCATCGCCCTGGCGCTGAGCGGCATACCGGAGGCGACCACGATCCTGAGCGACTCCCGCACGGCCATCGCCAACTTTGGCCGCGGGAGCGTCGGGACGCCGGCGGCGAGCCTGTTGCCGAGGACCAAGTCAACCACAACCCATCTACGATGGTTCCCGGCTCACGTCGGAGTCATCCCAGGAGGAGCGGCCAACCGCAACGAGGAGGCGGACGTCGTCGCGCGTGAGCTCGCGTACCGTGCGGCGCCCCCCCGCCCCTCGGAAGCGGACGAGGCTGACTTCCTGGACCCGGACCCGCTACTGGACTACGGAGGAATCCTCGCTTGGTACCGAGAGGGCCGCCGAGCGTTGTCTGGGCCTCACCCGAGACTAGGGCGACGTGAGGGGGTCCTCTTACGACAGCTACAGACTGGAACAGTAGTCACGCCGGCCCTGGCCCGGCACGTGTGTCCCGGACTGTTTGAAAGTGCTACGTGCAGTGTGTGTGCGCGAGAACTGGCAACCTTAGCCCACGTGCTGTGGGGGTGTGACGCGTGTGCGGGGGGAACCGTGCGGGACTCTCTGCCACCGGACATGGAACACTACATCAGTTCGCCTGACCATCAGGCGCAACTCCAAGCCATCCAGCGGCTAGACGCGGCCCTGGCCCGGCAAAAGCGAACGGAGGCAACTCCTAGTAGCTAGCGCCGGACCGGTACGCGCTGAGGTCTAGTGGGGGTTGATGGAGCCCTACGTGGCCTGATCCACCCCTACATGCCGGATTAATGTCAATAAAGTCGTTTTCTCTCTCTCTCTCTCTCCAAATACCGACGAGTACGCGCTCGAACTAGTGCACCTCTGTATCTCACAGTGTCCATTGTCTGCATTTGTGCCTTAACGTTGTAAATGTCTTCGATGTACTTGCCAGGATGCAGGCATTCAAGTTCGTGCAGCTTATCTAGCAACTTGCACAACTCTTTATATTTGCCTTTTTTCTCAAAAGACAATATGGAAGCTTCTTCGATGGCTATCATTTTAACTTCTTGCTTGAATATCTCCCATTGCGCAAAGACAGATAACGAACTACGACTTGAAACGTCAATAAGAATTTCCGGGACGCGCTTGAGAAAAGGCTTATGTAAGAGTAACTGATTATTAATTTTCCATAAATCCCAATTCATCCGCGAACTTTGACACTGCCGGTTGCCAAAACAAGCCGACACCAAACAATGATCACTGAAGAACACAGGGTGCACACTGTAGCCGTATAGGCTAGGGAGGATAGGTAAAGATACATAAATTCGATCTAGCCTTGCATGAGATGTACCTTGAAAATGCGTGAAGCGAAAAGGGACTTTTTCATGATCCCCTACATCAACAAGCTGGTAGTCACATGTCATGGCATTCAAAACGTCAACGCTGGTATCATGGCGTTGCCTTGTAGACGACCGATCCTGACCACTACACACACAATTAAAGTCACCTAAGACAACCAATACACGGTCATTGCGTAAGTGCTCGGTCAATGAGAAAAAGTAGTCCTCCCGGTCACGTGCCTTACTTGGCGCATACACACAATGAAACCTCCAAACATGACTATCAATATTGACATCACACCATACAAGGCGCCCTTCCCTATCAGTGCACAGTCCCAACACGTTGCATTGCCGCGTTTTCCTCACAAATATCATACATCCTCCAGAGACACCAATCGCGTGGCTGACACATACTTCACACTCCGAAAGAAATGGAGCTACAGCAGCCGCCGTGTCGTCATCGGATTCGATTTTTGTTTCCTGAATTGCAATAACATCTAACGCACGGCTACGCAACAAGTGTAATAACTGACCCTGCCGTCGCTTACTACGTAAGCCACGGACATTCAGTGTTCCAAATGTTAAGGGAAGGGCGCCCGCCATGATTCCACTACTGAGGCGCAGCGCCTACACGTAGCGCTGCTACCTTTGTTTTGCCTGTCCCACCCCTTTGAGGAGTCGCAGCTGCAGGAACTTCTTGAACTGCAGCGGCATCTGCACTCACAGGGGCTCCATGGAGGGGTTTCTTCGCCTTAGCCGGGGCGACCTTAGGCTCTTTCCCAGAGCACTCCAAATCATCTGCCGGGGCTGGACGCTTCTTGGATGTCTCAGTCATTTCAGTATCCTCGGCAGGATGAAGCTGGTCCCGAAATGGTGGTGATTCGGCCCACGTTGCACAAGGGTCCTTTTCACGGTCGGTCACTGTACGTTCTTCAGTAACCTTCGCTGTAGCAGTGTCCGCAGCTGCCGATACTTGCACTTCCTCAGCCCGGTGGTCTACAGCAGGCGCTTCGCCAGAGGCATCTACGACCTCACTTACATCCATGACGTGGTCAACGATGGTGTCATCGTCCACCGGTTTACTGCCACGAAGCTTGTCAGCATACGTGCCAACGCATGCCTCTGCATTATGACCATAACGGTGGCACTTCGCGCAGCGTGGTGTTTTGCACTGTCTTCTTATATGCCCTACTCTGTTGCATCGAAGGCACAAGGGAGGTCGTCCGGGAATCAAAATTAAGCACTGATGTCTGAAGATCGTCAGAAGATGAGGAAGGGAACTGGTAGAGAGGCCTTCTTTGAGCGTGAATTCCACATCGCGATTTGTCATCTGCCAACTCTCCATGCCCTCGCAACGCCACATTTCTCTGTTTATGGATTGCACCATTCCATATGGTTCCAATGCTTCAATAATACGCTTCTGTTCTAGGTGAGGAGGAAGCCACAGAAGCTTCATTTTGATGTTCCGGCTTTCAGGGTCGATGACTAGGCACTTCAGTCCTTTCACTAGTAGCTCACCTTTATCGACGAGCTTCTGCTTGGAAAGGCTGTTGGCGCAGGTGACGAGCCACAGATGGCTCATCTGATACTGGCCTGCTCCGAGAATGTCCTTGGTATCGAGCACCGAGAGCAGGGCATCACGAAAATCCGGGGTGCGGTACGGCCGACCAGCAAGGTCCGTATGTAGGAACACCGAGTTGAGAACGGTATTTCCAGATGGCAAACGAGGAAGAACGATCTTGTAATTACCGGTAACGGTAGACGTTGCAAGGGATCCTCGGCCTATGGCCGATGCGCTGTTTCCAGCAGAGTAGATTTTAAACACGGCCGTTCGAAGCGGCTTCTTCTTCTTCACTCAGCCATACAGCCACGCTTCCAAGGGTTGCATTCGTGCAAACCATATCATTGCGTTCGAGCGCCCTCGGTGAACGGAACCACCTAGAAACGCGGTACGTGCGAGCGGCGCAGCATGGCGCCAGCGGTCAAACGCTGTACCTACTAGCAAATGTAGTGTTGCGGCCCGGTATCGTGAAGTGAACAATGTGGAGCGTGCCCGACGCTAAGCGCGGTCACTAAAACGCGTCGTATAACCAAGGTCAATATTGACGTCGCTCGAATTATGCTACCTTGTGCGCTCTCCCGGTGGCGCACAGTTCGATCACTTAATTAAGTGAGTTTGGACAAAGCTATGACATTTCTATTTAATTAGCGGTGTAAGTACATATCGTAGGGATCGTACTGAAGGACTGAACGAAATTCACATAAAGGCCGGGGTGCTTGCGGCGTACGGCTGACAACTCAATAATTATTTCATTTATATATAGCTTCCATAATTGGCTTCACATAGCACACGTATCCGCAACTTTTCAGGCTTCGACTCTGTCTCAGTCATAGTTGTGGCTTCACATGTTTTAGTTAGCCGCAAGAAAAGTGAAAAAATACTTATCGAGAAAATGGTAAGGCAAGGAGACACAATCTCTCCAGGTATGCTAATATAATGCTTAGAAGAAGTATTCAAGATATTAGACTGGGGAGGATCGAGGGCGATGATCAATGGCGAATATGACAATAACCTTCAGCTTGCCGATGACATTGCACTGTTCAGCAACGCTGGAGACACCTTGAAACAGTTTATTGAGGACCTTAACCGAGAAAGCGTGATAGTAGGTCAACAAAGATAATATTGAACATCCTGTCAAGCGAACAAGAATCCATGATCGGCAATCAGGCTTTAGAATATGTAAAGGAGTAAGTTTATATTGGTCAATTACTCATAGGGAACGCTGTTCATGATAACCCCTCTTGTTACTTATAGGGAATTTACCAGGCAATTATAGGGAATTTACCTTTACCAGAGGGGTTCCTATCCCCTCTGGTAAAAAGAAAAGCGTACAATCATTCCTTTCTTCCAGTACTATCATATGGGGCAGAAACTTTGAGGTTAATAATTAAGTGTGAGAATAAGTTAAGGACCGATCAAAGAAGCAATGAAACGAAAAATGATATGCCTATATAACATTAAGAGAGAGGTAGAGAGCGCTGTGGATCAGAGAGCAAACGGGGGTAGCGTTAGTTGAAATTAAGAGGAAAAATAAGAGCTGGGCATGCCGCCTAAACAGTGGCGTGGAGCAGAGGTAGAACACCCGGCTTCTAATCTAAAGGTCGTAAGTTCGAATCCTCCTCCAGTCCGCTACATTTTCAGGCATGGAGTGTCGCCTGACACCGGCAAAAAAAGAGATCGCCGAGAGCTAGTGGGGCTATACTAGTCCAGGTGCAACCAAATTAAGAAAGCCCACTAAGCTTCAACAAAGTCACTCCCTCACCAGAACAGGAATTGGCCTCCCTGGTGCTGTATTCGGCCACTACCTCCCACATGACCTCACAGGGAGAGGCAGTGGCCATAAATATAAGCTGATGATGATGATGCCGCCTAAATTAAAAGGCAGATAATCGGTGGTCCATTAGAAGTACAGAGTGGGTGCTAGGGGCAAGGAAACGCAGTCACGGACGGCGGAAAATTACGTGGGGTAATAAAATCAGGAAATAAGCTAGCGCAAGTAAGGGGTAATTAGAGATCGCCGGGAGGGGATTTCGCCTTGCAGTGAACATAAAAGTAGGCTGATGACGCTTTAGAACATACAAAATTCGTGCGGAATTTCAAAGGACTGTTGCTCTTGAGCCGCATTTCGCTTCGTACTGCGAGGCCGCGTTCGGATATTTACAGAATGGCGTCGGGCCCCGCTTGGATACCACCGAAGCAGCACATACCACACCACCTTGGCATCGTGACTGCTCTGAGCAAAGTGCGTTAGTGTCGCAAGATCGACGAGTTGAACCGATTTGATCCGAAACCAGCAAGAAAGTAGAACGGCTATGTGCTTCAAGTACGGTGCTGTGGAGTATTCTGACGTGCACTTGAAAATTTATGGTAACGTTGGCACTGAGCATCGTGGTGATGTTGACTGATTAGCCTTGACTTCAATGAGGGGGCACTCGGGCTATGGCAGACAGTGTAATTAGGGGCTGCAGGTCCTTAGATCGCGAGCCTATCATTTATTACCGGTCTTCAAATTTGATTTGTACGGCCCTTTGTGCATTTCGCCTATGTAGGAATGCGGTCGCCTAAACTGGCCTGGAGTGAAGCACCATCGTATTTTATCAGCTGAGGAGAAGCTAAGAAGAAACCATGAACGCTGATGCGATGTCAAAGTGTTCATAGGCAGGGAAGCTTGCAGGTGTGGATGTCACGTAGTGAAGTTTTCTATCATAATTTGGGGACTATTGATAGTCACGGCTTCTTTCTGCATTTCTTTTTAAGGGCTACATTATTAGCTCTCCGTGGCCTCCACAGTTATCCTATGCCAAGTGAGCGCGCGTTTCGTCGTCGGTTGGCGCTTGACAACGTCGTAAACACGTAGCTGATAATGAGGTAGCTGATAATGAGCCGATGCGCGGCATTAGAATCGCACCTGCAACAGTGTGCAGCACGATCACATACCATACCGACGAAAGTGCGGGTGATGGGTCCTTTGTTTTGTGGCCATACGAATCATATATTATGGAACTTTTGTTTTTCACTCCTTAATTAATATAGAAATAAAGACATTTAACAGCTTTGTAATAGGAAGGTGGTGGTGGTGATGTATACAGGAGGAGTGAGCCTGGCAGACCTGGCCGCCAATTGCTCCGATTAAGCGTCTCTTTCTGCGCCAAACATGTCTCCATGTGTCCCGCAGTCCTTTCTCTCGCAGAAATGTGAGCAGAATGCGTAACACTTTCACCACAATTCTTTTAACGGCGATGCGGAGAACAGGTGAGCGCGGTTGAGCTTGTCGGCGCTGTAGCAGGCGCCCGGAAAAGGAAGCCGGCGAATACGGGTGTGCAGTGATTTGTTGGGAGAGCATAGCCTCAACTACAGACGCGTGATGTGCAATCGCAATATCAGGCAACTGCGCTTCTTTCATTCCTTATCGTTCAATCCGAGCTATGTTTCCTCCTCGCTCTCATACGATGTGGTAAGTTAACTGCGCTGCCACTTCGGTGGCACGCTCATCTTAGCGTAAGAACATTTTCGCTAACAAAGTGCGTAAGAACGGTGCAGCTTAGTTGCCATATTTGCCATATCTGCCTTAGTTGCCGCAGCTTAGTTGCCAACGTTGCCATAAATTTTCAAGTGCACGTCAGAATACTACACAGCACCGTACTCGAAGCACATAGCGGTTCAACATTCTAGCTGGTTTCGGATCAAATAGCTTCCACTCGTCGATCTTGCGACACTACGTACTTTGTTCAGAGCAGTCACTGCACATATACTACGATGCCAAGGTGGCATGGTATGTGCCACTTGGGTGGTATCCAAGCGGCGCCCGACGCCCTTCTGTAAAAGGGCGAACCCGGCCTCGCAGTATGAAGCCAAATACGGCTCAAGAGCAACTGTTAATTAAAATTCCGCGCAAATTTTGTATGTTCTAAACGTCATCAGCGTACTTTTATGTTCACTGCAGGGCGTAGTCCCCTCCCAGCGATCTCTAATTACTCCTGACTTGCGTTAGCTTATTTGAAGTTATGCCTGCAAATTTCCTCATTTTATTACCCCACCTAATTTTCCGCCGTCCCTGACTGCGCTTCCTTTCCCCTAGCACCCACTATGTACTTCTAATTGACCCCCAATTATCTGCCCTTTAAATTAAGCCGCATGCCCAGCTCCTATTTTTCCTCCTAATTTCAACTAACACTACCCCCGTTTCCTTTCTGATCCACAGCGCTCTTGCTCTCTCTTAGCGTTATATAGGCATATAATTTTTCGTTTCATCGCTTGTTTGTTGCGGTCCTTAACTTATTCTCACCCTTCATTTAACCCCAAAGTTTCTGCCCCATATGATAGTACTGGAAGAGTAGATTGATTGTACGCTTTTATTTTCAACGACAGCTGTGAGCTGCCGGTCACGATTTGGTAATTCCGGCCGTATAAACTGCGACCCATTTTCATTCTACTGTAAATGTTCGTCTCATGAACAGGGTTCCTTATGAGTAATTCACCATTATAAACTTACTCCTTTACATACTCCAGAGCCTGACTGCCGATCGTGTATGCTTGTTCGCTTGACAGGTTATTCAACATTGCCTTTGTTGACCTACTCTCACACTTTCTTGGTTAGGTTAAGGTCCTCATTCCATCGTTGCAATGTGTCTCCAGCGTTGCTAACCAGGACAATGTCATCGGCAGGCTGAAGGTTGTTGACATACTCGCCATTGATCATCGCCCTCGACCCTCCCCAGTCTAATAGCTTGAATACTTCTTGTAAGCGTATAACTGGAGAGATTGTGTCTCCTTGCCTGATCATTTTCTCGATAAGTATTTTTCCACTTTTCTTGTGGCTAAATAAATAATTTGAAGCCACAACTATCACTGAGGCATAGTCGAAGCCCGAGAAGTTGCGGATACGTGTGCAGTGTGAAGGCAAATATGGAAGTTACACATAAGTGAAATAATAATTGAGTTGTCAGCCGTATGCCGCAAGCACCCCGGTCTTTATGTGAAGTTCGTTCAGTCCTTCAGTACGATCCCTACGATATGTACTTGCACCGCTAATTAAACCGAACTGTCGTAGCTATGTCCAAACGCACTGAATTAAGTGATCGAACTGTGTGCCGCCGGGAGAGCGTACAAGGCAGCATAATTTGAGTGATGTCAATGCTGACCTTCCTGATACGACGCGTTTTAGTGATCGCGCTTAGCGTCGGGCACGCTCCACATTGTTCACTTCACGATACCGGGCCACTGTGACTGGCTTTTTCGCGCCGTCATGTTGGCCTGACTACTGCGCAGCAGGTGCGGAGCATCGTAAGACGGTTGCCGGCTGGACAAAAATTCTTGCGCTGGATTCACAAACGCCTATAAAGGGTTTCTTAGGTAAGAGTAAGTGAGAGCAGGAAACTATAGAAAGAACATCGCACGAAGCGACTGAAAGATGTGAGTGACGTCATTTCGCCCAGGACTGATATTAGTCTGGGGTTTAGAATAAGCAGCTCCGGCCAATCATAGGAAAGCAATGGCTGTCGTCTGCTGTCGATTTTTCCCCCGTCTGCTTTTGCCGTTGGCTGTCGCCTGTACCGGCTTTGTTTATGCAAAACAAAAAAACGTAGTGGTGTCTTTATGAGTGTTATGCTGTGCTCGTTTTTACCAAAATAGGCACAGCATAGAAGACGACCGCGAATTATGCGACAGAAACAACTTTTGATAACTTGAAGCGTTTATTCGTTTTTTATTATTTCATCTCTCATGGGGAATTGTAGCCTCAAAGCGTTGGAAAAAAACAATCATCCGCAGCCCTATGAGCAAGAGAGAGAGAATAAACTTTATTAAAATATCTTGATCAGTTGTGCCTCGAAGGTGGAGAGAAAGCTCAAACTAGAATAAAAAAACGATAGAACTGGGCTCCGAACACATCAATGACAAACATGACGGTTGTCAGGGATGGACACTGCACTTATGTTTGCTAACACCCAATAGAGTGTCATTACGAGCATGAATATTCAGGCTACTTCGCGCATACAGAAACACAGCCTATCAGACATTAGGCAGAAGTACGCCGCACAGCATTAATGCTACTGCCTTCCACAGCAGCGCACGCTCAATACAATTATGCAATGAAACAGCTCAATGCCCTTTGAGATGACAAATCAGAGTGCGCGACAAAGACATAAGCACGCGCTATCCTCGGCTATCAGCTGTGGCCTCTGGCCAATCAGCCGCAACAGCGCGTTCGAACGCTTACCTGCGTCAGTTCGAGCGGCGCAGATAGACATAATAATGTTCGTAAGACTACTACACCCCTATTGTGAAAATGCCTTCTTAAGTGGTCATCTGCGACGGCTGTTTAAGATTTGTGAATCGACTTACGCTTACTGTTGGTGGAAGTACTGAAGTTCGCACGTCTGCTACCCTTACATAGATGCATTTTTTCAACCACAGCGCTCGTCTTTGGAGCGGCAGGCATCGCAAGCTTGCTGATTTTATGAGCAGTTTTAGCTTTCTGAATACGCTTTTTTACAGTAAAAAAGGTTACGATCCGCGAGCTTATTACGTCGGTATGTGTACGGCATGCTTAAAACGAAATATGAAAGCTCTTGCCCTGCATTATAGACGACATTGCTGATAATTTTAACAGCCAAAGCTAAAGGAGGTTTGAAAGCATTGCTATCGGAACCGTAACGAAAACAGAGCTAAACCGCGCGTTGAAAATATCGGAAGGCAAAATTAGCGGTCTGACCAGCCCCTCGGGGCTCTGGCGGCACTGTAGTAGCACGGCCGCAAGGCCCTACGGGAGTGTCCGCTCTTTACCAGTATGCATGGAGGAAGGCAAATGTAGGAGGGAGCCTACCGCAACGCCATTGTCGCCGACTCTCGTGGCCCAACACGTGATAAAAACGTCACAGCACGGAGGATACGTCAGAGCGCGCGGTAGGTTTTAGTGCTCCCGGTTGATTTTTTTTCCATGCCCATTCGAAACCATTTGAAACTCTTGAAATAAACACAAACAAAAACAAGGAAGAAAAACAAAGCAAGAAAAATATTTTTTGTTCCGGCATGTGCGCAGCTGCCAGCCGAGTACGTACCGAATAAAAACTATCGGTAACCAAACGTCTCGGCAAATTTCGATTTTCCGTGATCTCGACGCAAGAGGTCACGTGTTGGGCCACCACTGTTCGCTACACGAAGCGTTCGCTTGCCAAGGCTGTCGCGTGACGTAATGCTCCCTCCTATATTTTTCTTCCTCCATGCCAGTATGTTTCTCTATGTGGTGGCTGCGTTGCCGTTGATGACGATGGGGATTGCCACCCCTGACTGAGGACCACCTGCCGACACTTCTGTAGGATGTCCCGGCATGACGCATCGCTGGTACAGAAAACCTCGATGTTGCCTGGCTCGTTTTCTTGGCTGTCGACCACACACCTCGATGAAGCTGATGGAGAAGCAGCGGTTATCGCAGGCAGCAGGAAGTGCACAGTAGCGCAGGTGATGATCTGCTTTGCATAACCGAAATGTTTAGCGAGCTGTGCAGATGTGCAGTCGCCGAGCCAACAAAGCTGTGTCGATGGCCGCCTCCAGTTTATACCTAGTAGTTGCGTTGTCGTTGATGACGATGGGGATTGCCACCCCTGACTGAGGACCACCGGCCGCCACTTATTCTGTAGGATGTCCGGGCAAGACGCAACGCTGGGGCGGAAAACCTGGATGTCACCTGGCTCGTTTCTTTGGCAGTCCACAACGCACCTCCACGAAGCTGATGGAGCAGCAGCGGTTATCGCAGGCAGCAGGAAATGCAGAGTAGCGAAGGTGATGATCTGCTTTGCAAAAAGGAAATGTTTAGCGAGCAGTGCAGATGCGCAGTCGCCGAGCCAACAAAGCTGTGTCGATGGCCGCCTCCAGTTTATACCTGGTGGTTGCGTTGTCGTTGATGACGATGGGGATTGCCACCCCTGACTGAGGACCACCGGCCGCCACTTATTCTGTAGGATGTCCGGGCAAGACGCAACGCTGGGCGGAAAACCTGGATGTCAGCTGGCTCGTTTCCTTGGCAGTCCATAACGCACCTCGACGAAGCTGATGGAGCAGATGCGGTTATCGCAGGCAGCAGGAAATGCACAGTAGCGAAGGTGACGATCTGCTTTGCAAAAGCGAAAGGTTTAGCGAGCTGTGCAGATGCGCAGTCGCCGAGCCCACCAGCTCCACTGCCTAGGTGCCCATCAGCTCCACTGTCTCTTTGCCATTGCGCCTCCAGTGTGAGCTACGTAAATTTTTTTGATGTCATCATGCTTCTACGAATAAATAGCCTTGCATACTGCTGGTGAAGGCTTGGACAGTTGGCGACTAGAATTAGGAAACATGGTTACTACACTATCAGATTAAGCACACATAAAACGTACAATACAGGAGCTGCACTTCAACTGGTTGCACTGCAGAAGTGATTACATAAATGCATGAAAGGCTGACATTTGTGGCGAAAATTGACTATCCATGTCATCAGATATATGAATCCTTTCACCTCTAATGCATGCACCATACACCTGGTTCAACCACTCAGTTTTTCCATTCCAGGTACCAATGGAAGGTTTGCTATTATCGGCTTCTTGTTTGTAAAAGGGTTTGTATATGAATGTGCACTTTCAGCTTTACATTTTCCGAGTATTTGCGTGCTGTAGCATATTTCCATGCAGACCAGGAGTTGCATTAATGACATTCTGCAGGAGCATTGTCTGCAGATTTAGGCACTAATTGACATGACATCTCACAAAACATTGTAAAACATGGCTAAGCGGTCTGCGCTGGATGCATGAAAGAAGACGAAGAGGTCGACAGGGGGAGTAGTCAGGATGAAGAAGTGAGATTTAAGCCACTTTTGAAGGCAAGCAAGCAAGCAAGCAAGCAAGCAAGCAAGCAAATGGCGGACGACACCCGTCTCATGGAGATGATGTATTTTGCATAGCCTTTTCAGTTAGGAACGCTACATTTTGTCGCAGTCGACAGCTTTTGAAGACCAGACATGTGGGTGATGTTTTTCGTCGACCAGGCTTCATTGGAGTCTCTTGTTTTCACCCGATACCAAGTGCACGGCGAGCCAGCGACGGATCTTCCTTGCGAAGTTAGTTCTACTTGGCTGATCAACGTGGTGCCGCATGAAGCTGCAGTAAGCCGCCAAGCCCTGATGCAAACAGGATCGGTGACAGTGAATGTACATCTCCTGACACTGAGTGAACTCGTTTCGGGAACCCATGCACCGTGGCACCCTATAAGAGGAAATGGCTGCCAGGAAGGAGAGCCTGGTCTTGATTGTTACTGAACAACTGCAAAGGCAAATGATGCAACAAAGTGAAGTAATGAGAACTTTGGTCTAACCGTTTAATCCAGAGAAATCAGCACGATATATTGTAGAGCCGGATGTTTTTGAAGGAGACTCGTAAATGCGCACTACTTACTGGCTGTGGTTTGTTGGGTACACCTGTGACAAAAACATGTGGCACTCCGACGACACAAAGAGTTTGAATATGTGCCGCTATTTGGGCGCTGTCGCCAGACAATCATATGCGCAACTCGTGGATCATGGACCAACATGTTCGAAACTGAAAAAGCAACTTTTTAGCTGCTTTCCAAGGCAACGCAGTGGAAAGATGGAATGCTGCACTACGGTTCAGATATACATGTGGCACTCTGCTTGAGTACTGTCTTGAAAAGCGTCGCCTATTGTATTCTGCAGAACCGAAGCTGGCGTCTCCTGCAGTTGTAGCTTTGATAACGCAAAGGTTGTGTATCGACATCTGTAGTCAATTCCAGCTGAAAGGTCCAAGAAGATTTGATGACCTTCTGAGCTTTCTACAGACCTTTGTGCCAACAAGCACATTAAGAAGACAACCAGCCGGTAGAACAGAACTTGATTCTCATAACCTGAATGAACATGCCCTTGCCATCATCTGAGTGTGAAGATGGCTTCATAAACAAACACCTGGGAAGCATTGATCATGACTGTGATGATGGCAACGCAGCAGTTACCCAAGTTCACGACACACTGATTCAACATAAACTGACTACCTTGGATCACAAGCTCGAAAACAAAAAAACTACAGTGAGACCGTGTATTTGGTGTCGTCAAGCTTATTGTATGCCGCAGTTAAGGTAGATGGCATTGAAGTGAAGGCACTCGTTGACAGTGGGGCTTCTCTCTCAATTATCTACAAGAGTCGAGTGGATGACGGTCGTCTGCATGCTCGTAGAACGTTGCGCGTCCAAGCCGACGATGGGTCAGCGACTATGCAAAGCGAATGAATGACCCTGGCTATTGAATTCCTAGGACATTCTATTACCACTGACGTACTGGCAATTCCCATTGTCGCCTATGATTTTTTTTGCCCCGCCCAGACCTGAAGAAACTCAAGATAAACCTTTATTGGGACGACAAAGTAATGGCCGAAGACAACATGACCGAAGACCCTGGTAAAGAACCTAGCATATGAAGGCTGATTTTCAACCAGGAAGACATCAAGAAAAAAGTACCCAGAGCTTATATGCATGTGGAGCTATCCTCCAGCGGTTAAAGCACATGTCATTCCTTTCGACCTCGCAGAAAAAAAAACGGCGGTTCTTAGAGCCCCCTATAGTATGTCCAGAGATGAAAAGGTTGCAAGAGATGTTGGACGCATGTATCATCCGGCCTTCTGTATCCCAATTTGCTTCTCCTATACCTATTGCATCAAAAGAAGATGGAATGTTCGCCTTTGTACAGACTACCAGGCTCTCAATCATCAAACTGAATTGATACCTTATCCATTGCCGAGTATCGACGACATCATTGACGAAACGGGGGGTTACCGTTGTTTTACACGAATAGATCTCTGCAAGGGTTTTAGGGAGATTCCACTATGTAAAGAAACGAAAAATAGCCCGAATTGATCGAGGCACATCTCACGGCGCAGATCTCCATGCTTTCATTAACGAAGCCAGGCAACAAAATTCTTAACGAAGCAGGTATATCATCCATACAACCGCCACTCGACAGATACCCCCTGTCCAATGAAGCCAAGGATGGTATAATTGTCGATCCCGCACAGAGAAACATTCATCCAGTATATAACGAGGGCCGAAGAATCGCACGGGCTAAAGCCATCTTTCAAAGAGTTAATCCATACGGGGCAGATGCATTCTTCGTTGACGCGGTCAAATACGGCAGCGAAAATAGGTTTGCAATCTCGGTCGTAGACGCGCGCGGAACGCTGATTAGCGCTGCGTCCGTATTCACTAAGCACGCAAACGAGGCGGAGGAAACCGCGATAGCTTTAGCTCTTAACGCTGCCAAAGACTCAACGACTGCTTTCTCCGACTCGCGCACGGCGGTAAGGGCCTTCTCGTCAGCCCTAGTATCTAAGCACACGGCTAGCCTAGTAAACAAATATCTCCAAAGTACTGCGGGCAACGACACAGGGGTCAGCACATCGCCTGGTTCCCGACCCACGTTGACAGAGTAGTTAATCACGTGGATTGCAACCCCAACGAGCGGGCCCACTGCCTAGCGCGTGAATTCACGAACCGCGCCTGGGCTAACGGTGAAGCTCTCTCACAGGATTGCTCTCCTAAAGACCCTCTTAGCACCTTTAACGAGATCACATCCCACTACAGACTGAGCAGGAGGGAATTCCCTCCCCCTAACCCAAAATTAAACAGGGCTCAGTCTGTCACGTTTAGGCTCTTACAGACGAGATCGTGCCTCACCCCCAGGGCGCTCAATCGGATAGATTCCAACTTCCCGCAATTGTGCTCCAAATGTTGGCACAAATACTACACTTTCGATCATATGCTCTGACTGTGACCGTTCAATGCGGGCTCTGATCTTCACGACAAGTTCAAGTGGGACGCCATACTTCAAAGCGCGCATCAACGATAGGCCGTACAGAGGGCCCGCGACGTCGCCGAGAGCCACCACCTCCCGGTACCGCCATGGGCGGAGCCACCACCTTGATTGGTGTGCCTTCGGCTCCCCCCAATGTTTTAGATGCGAAGCAGCTTATGGTCAGGGCTATGTCACTCTCTCCCTCCCTCCCTCCATCCATCCGCCGTGCGGCATCCACACCCGCACTGCTCGTGCGCGTCCTCCTCCCCCTCCTCTCCTCTCGGCATTCCTCCTCTCCTCTCCGACGTTCCTCTCCTCTCCGGATTGCGCAACGAATGGCAATATCTGTGGCTCCGCGCGCAATAATGCGAAGCAGCTTAGATTGGAGGCGCGACGGTAGGCGCTGCATACTCCGCTGGGGGGCGCCACTGTAGCTCGCGGTATCTCATTCGCTCCACTCCTCTCATTCTCCTCACGCAACGCCGCGATGAGTGCCACGGACAGCGCCAGCGTCAACGCCAGTGTCAGTGCCGTGGACAGCGCCGCGAAGAGGGCTCGAGTCGCTGCCACGAAACGGCAGTGGCGACAGGCCGATTCCGAGCTTCGAATCAACCCCATGGCTGCTTCGCATACTACTCAGGGTTCCCCTCCGGGAAGATGGTGTAATTTTTTGCCTCAGGACCTTTCCATAAGTTCTTGTCAATTGTCAACCTCGCGTTCATACCCCATTTGACTTGTTGGAAAAACTCCCCTGCGTGGTTTCAGATGATTAGGACCGACATTCTGAAACCTTACTTGGGCACATTTTACAATATGTACATTGACCTCATTATCTACTTACTCCAAGACAAAGGAGGAGCACCTTAGTCATCTTTCCAAAGTTCTTCAGCTATCAGCCTCGCCCAACTCAAAGTATACTAAAGAAGTGCGTTCTTTCAATATAAAGTAGCATTTCTTGGCAGGGTGTTCGATGGAGATACTAAAAGCACTAAGCAGAAAGCGGTATGGAAAATCTCCAAACTTACCGAGCCTTATGACATGCACTTCCTCCGTGTTTTTTTTTTTTTTTTTTGGCCTAGCAGGACACTTCATGGCGTTCATCAAAGACTATACACTGAGAACAAGGTGCTTGACACGTCTAACCCAGAAAGACATGCCTTTACATTAGGACGAAGAATGCGAAGGTGCCTTTTGTGAGCTGGTAAAACTAATATCGTCGGGTCCCATCTTGCGAATACCGAATTACTCTGTGCCTTTCGTGCTGAACACCGAACGCATCACACTATGCAACCGGTGCAGTCCTATACCAGAAACCTCAACACAAGCTGATCAAATGAAACACCACATTGAGGGGAATTGAGGCGAACGTCGAGCACGTGACACCTCCCACCGACAAACGCTGGCGCAGTCGTGAAATGGTTAACGTGAGCCGCTTAAAGCCCTGCTACGACCCTCTTGTGCTTGCATAGCCTTGAGTCGCCAGGATTTCTCCTCTTCGCCGCCGGGGCCAATGTAGTGGGGAAGAGAGTCCGGAACCATTGAGAGAGGACGACGACGTCCAGCAGCCCGGAGAGCGCTGTAACACTGTAAGGGGGTTTATTTACAAAATAGCTAGGGCTACACAAGAGCCTATGCTCAAGAGCGTCGGTCACTGTATAGCGCTCTCCGGGCTGCCGGACTTCGTTGTCCTCTCTCAATAGTTCCGGACTCTATTCCCCAGTACAGCACTAATACGTGAGCATTAGTGGAAAATCGCTCGCTTTCGGTTTTGCCTTTGTTTCTCAAATTGAAATTTTGAACAAAAACCTTTTATTTCGATAGACAGGTCATGAATGAGAACTGACTCTCCTTGCAGCTTCACGTTTCGTTTATTCAAGTGAACATTTCTTTGCGAACCTCTCTGCGCCTCTCTTGCTCACCGTGGTCTCTTGCCACCTGCTTCAGCTGCTGCTGCTCGTGCGTTCTCACCAAATAGCTCACAATCGGCTGCGGGACGGTGGCGCCATCTTGCAGCGATGAGTCACAATGCTTCGACCGCAGCAGTAGAAGGTAGAGACGGAAAGCCGGCCAGTGCATGTGGGTTGTTGGCCGCTGGAGGGGAGGGTAAAGGGGCCACGACGCAAAGTGCAGCGATGAGACGGTACAGAGGGCGCCGGAAAAGATGGCCTCGGGTTGCGAAGTGTTGCGCCACCTGGCAACCCTGTGGACGGTCGAATCTGCGCCTACACGGGGAGGTCGGTTAACCCCAAACAAATCGCACAGAAATGTGGGCTGCTACTTTAGTGTCAGAGCACCAAAGTGACCACCACGGACATATGTAATTAATCGTTATATTACACAGATGTGTTTCCTTTACAAGGCATTGCATTTCCCGCATAAAATACCTGAATAAAGCGTGAGTTTTCACTTTCCACTCACATTGAATAAATACAAGCTCGCGTTTTAGCACTCCTTATGCATTTACGGAAATCTTCGCTCTATATAAATTCAAACAGGGCACGTTGGATCCGCTGTATTTTTTCATGTGGCCCATTAACTGAGTTAACACTCGTCAAAATTTCATAACATGAAATAGACGACAACTTTCGGGAGCCGCATGGGTCCATTGTTCACAATTAAGAGCAAATTGGGAGGGTGGTGTTTCAGAATGGGGGAGATTGCCCCGTGCGCGTGCGTAGATATTGACCAGATTACCACGTGTTTGGTTTATGGCTTGGTACGCCGGCTTAATATGCAGTAATTGAAGCTTATCCGTGACCATACTTCACACGAAGTCTTAATCTATGGTATGGTTATCGTCTCGTGCGGCTGAAATGATGCCTTAAATACCGAATTCTACCTGGCGACGTCGATTTATGCTGCTTAGGACGCTATTTCAAGTTTCCGATTCGCCAATATATGCTGTGTCACGCTCTTTGCACGAGACACGATGCTAGACCGATTTTGCGAGGGGGTCCTTTACGCACATGAGTTGACCACGTAACTTGCTGCAAGGTAATGCGCTACCAATACGTTTTGATCATTAATCATTTTGGCCAAAGTCTCGCTCTCACCGCATACACACTGGATGTTAACGCGCTTGCTTTTCTTTAGCACCGTTTGCTGGTTTGGCGCTGAGGGCTTGGCGTTCTCGCTCCCTCAACAGCATGGGTGGGTCAAGTCCTGCCGTACAAAAATGAACATTGATATGCAGCCTTGTACTCGAGAAACGACGGAAGGCATGATCGAACAGTGCCGAGTTGACGGAGCGCTTGTGGACCTTGGTGTGTATGGAAGGAAAACCGGGTTATTTTACCATGTATGTGGGCTTGCAGTAGACCGTTGTAACAAGTCCATAGGTGGTTAGTTCCAAAACAGTATCAAGGTGCGAGATGTGCACTGTTTGTGTCCCACTGCAAACTTGATTGTCCACTAGAATGAATTAGGCAAGCCATTAATTAATAATTATGGGAATGCAAGAACCAATTTATAGAGTCATTGCTAAGCCAATGGTTGTGGCTCGCGACAATGCTTTTGTCGAAATACCGGTTCTTTTCTAAGGTAAAGGGACGACACTCAACATTTCCCCATCTAGCCATCGAACTGCTGCTGTATGAGTGACACCAACGAACTCAGATTCCATCGCGTACACAAATTTACGACATTGTCGGTGATCGAGCGCATTTGTCCTCAAATAACAATCAAGCTCCAAAAACAGCTCTCAGAAGAAAATAATTGCCCACGTAATTCTCGCAGGTCGTGCATCTTGCAGCGCAAAAACATTGGCTTTGAGAAACCACTAACTTCAGCATTTGTTGTTATTTGCCTTACGAGCCCTTTTGTAACTCCGAACGTGTTCTCCTCCGATTCAACTGCAACAAATTTTAGTATGCCCCACTACAGACTGCAGGGGCCCAGTCTTCTATAATTCTTGAGAGATGCCCTCCCCTGTTCCCGTACCAGGCAAGGTGTGAACGGGGAAAAAAAAGCTTCATACTATCTACCGCTACTTACATGCTGTAGTTCCGAAGTTCTCTTTGCCCAGCGTGTATAGGTGAAATCGAGAAAACTCCGGCACTTCTGACGTGTGGATAGGAGCGGCCAATCGAAGCAGCTGCTTACCCGCTGCTCCTGATTCGTGGGCGCAGCCTCATAGGAGTTGGTCTCGTTGCATGATCACGTACTGCAGTAAAGCTGGCTCCCCGAAACATTGAATTTCCTGCAATAAATAGAGGGTACTCTGGTGCTGCGATCATTCAGCCCCCATGGGATTGATCGGTATTACATGGATTTTCCACACCTTCGTGCGTCAGGCTTCGCAGGCTCTTGTGGCTTCGTTTATTAGGCTTTATCTGCATGGTCCTAAACTGGTATCGATTTCTGCGCAATTTATACTTTTTTTTTAATCCAGAGCATAACGAGACCCTACGAGCACGCATAATCGCTGCTAATTGAAGTGGTTTCACTTGCCCATGCGTCCATGGTGGGATGAATTTGATATCTGATTTCTGTGCTTGAGGTACTGTGATCGAATCCTGCCGCCTGGCAATTTCAATAGTGTTTATTTAATTATTTAAAACGTGGTACTGTCTTAAAAACGATCACTTCGCAATGTAACGAAGCAACTTAAAGGCAGAAAGGCAATGTTTAGACAAAATCCATGTACTACTACCCATCATTATCATGCTGGCTGGACTGCCCTGCTTGCAGCTCCCGTCGATACTAGCGCCACAGTTTCCTCTAGTAATTGTATGAAGCTCTATAAAAAAATGTGATTGATCCCTCTTATATAGGAATCGGTATAGAACACGAAAGTGAAACGTGTCTTCACAGAAGTAGTGTAATGTTTATTGCACATTGATATATAATGTCTATTGGTGTTTTGTGGCTAAAGCGCCCTTAGGCGTTGATGCACCCACGCTGACGCCTGGTGGCACGTCTCCTCCATCACGACTACCAACGTCGATGACCATGAGCAACCGTCGTGCATATGGAAGCTGCACTACGCTGCACACGCTAGCACAACGCGAAAGACGAAGCACGTAACTGACACACTAATACAACGCGCAAGACAAAGCACGTAACTGAATCGTCACCGAGTCAAATCAGCGCGTACAGCGCGTCGTAATTGCAGCCTCCGCGATCAACTTCAGAAACATTTTCAGAGCTAATTGCGGAGGCCACGCTCCGCTGTGCTGAGTACGGTGAACGCCACCTGTGAAGACGGCGTTGGTAGTGCTTCTTGATGCCAGCGTCCCTTCGAATGCTGGCATCGAGGCGTCGTAGTGCTGAGACCACCGAAGCGTTCACTGTCGGTGCGCGTTAGTGTCATAATGCAGTACTTCTCTTTTCTGCTCGTAGGCGGCGGCACCGCCCCGAGCAAGAGCGCGGGTACACGGAGGAGTGTTAGATATATAAGGCGCGTCTGTGTAGCTCTCTGCAAATGCGTTTGTGGCGCAATGGGTTAAACGCTCGGCGATCTATCGTCGCGGACCGAGAGGCTGTGGGTTCGATTTCCAAATTTTGCATGTTTGTGGAACTTTTTCTTCTGGTTTCTTTCTTTGTATTATGTTCGTGTACATTGTAAGAACGTCATTCCGTATTTCCGTATGACGTATTTCCGTGACGGAAATACGTCATACGGAAATACGGAATGACGTTCTTTCCGTGACGGAAATACGTCAGTGAAGTCTTGGTGGACCCCGGCATAAAACACTTTCGTGTTAAAAAAACCCAATAGCGCAATGTTTTGTCCAGGGGCAGCACTCACTGGTGGAAGCGGCATGTTGCCTTGGCGTACCTCTCTGCGTTCCGGCCGTCATCGCATGGACTGCTGCCGGCCATGGACCAGTTAGGACGCTTTCGCGGGCCAGATCTGAATCCATGGGCATAGTTTGGAAACCACTGGTTGTGGTGCATTGAGCTGCTGCGTTCAGTAAATAGGACTTGAAGCAGAAAGTTGTGTCACTGGCAGTGCGTCACAAGGTATATTTCATCGCCGATTAATCTGTTCCACACCAACCTAATTGGGCCATTGGTATGGGTCACTGGCTATATGAGGGGGTACCCAAAACTAACGGAAAATATTTTTTTAAAGTTATGAATTTATTTATTTTTTACGAAAAAAACTTATCACCTTAAATGTACGCACCATTTCACTTAATACCTTTGTCGAATCTACGATTCCATTCTTCGAAAGATTTTTCAAACTAGTTTGTTTTTATGGCTATTAGCTCCTCTCTCGTTTTTTTTTTTTCTTCACGTCTTCTACGTTGTGAAATCGCACTCCTTTCATGTTCTTCTTTATTCGAGGAAACAAAAAGAAGAGTCGCACGTAGCTAGGTCAGGTGAGTAAGGGGCGTGGAGCAAGGGAGTCATGCTATACTTTTTATTTACAAGTATTGGAGCGATTGCGTAACAGTGTGCGACAAAAAAGGCCTGATTTGTGGAAGACGGGGGACTGGTTATTCAACGACGACAATGCAACACCTCACGCCGCCATGTCAGTGCGCCAGTTTTGGGCAAAAAATAGCATGACTCCCTCGCCCCACGCCCCTTACTCACCTGACCTCGCTCCGTGCGAGATTTTTTTTTCCTCGAATGAAGAAGAAGATGAAAGGACTGCAATTTCACGACGTGGAATAGGTGAAGGGAAAAACAAGAAAGGAGCTAACAGCCATCAAAACAGACGAGTTTTAAAGATGTTTCGAAGAATGGAATCGCAGGTTTGACAAATGT
Organism: Dermacentor silvarum; assembly: GCF_013339745.2. Taxonomy (NCBI): domain Eukaryota; kingdom Metazoa; phylum Arthropoda; class Arachnida; order Ixodida; family Ixodidae; genus Dermacentor; species Dermacentor silvarum. The sequence continues at coordinate 73,190,547 of NC_051163.1, forward strand.
ATAAGGTGTAATGGAGAGTACTCTTAAAGTCAAAAAGTTGTTTTTCAAAAAATTATGAATATATACCTTGTTAAAAAGAATTTCGGTTACTTTTGGGTACGCACTCGTATGCCGCTACTAAACGAACGCATTTTATGACGAATTTTGTTAGCACACTCAATGCCAAAAGAGCCTAAAAAGCTGGAGGCGACCCTAATACTTGACTTAGGTGTCTGGTAGTGTCACTCGAACCTCGGGGTTGCTGTGCCCTGGTGTATTCTTTGTGTTAACTTTGTGGTAATAGTGTGAAATACGAGAAGAAAGAAAACCGAGGGGCCCGATTTTTATTAATCATATAATAAGAGGCCAACAAACAATGACACCAAGGACAACATAGAGGAACTTGTACTTACTAAATGAATTAAAGAAATGATAAGTTAATGGAAATGAAAATGGATGAATAAACAACAGGCCGCAGGTGGGGAACGATCCTACGTCTTCGCCTTACGCGTGCGATGCTCTCTTACCATTGAGCTACCACGGCGCCGTTTTCCCGTCCACTTTCTGGAGCATTTATGTTTTACGACTAGAACTAAGCCTGGGAGTGTAAGCAAGCGCCACCACTCACAGACCTTGCCGGTGGAGGTGTAACATCCTTTCTGCCGCAGGCGTCACAAGTACCAGAACGAGAATAATCGGCCGCAGGTGTCACAAGTACCAGAACGAGAATAAAGGTTCCCTTTCTTTTCGTTCATTACATAACGAGGGTCTTGAGACCGTCAACAATGATGTCTTCGGGTAACACGTGTGGCTTTATTGACAAGTTTCCTTCACCCAATTAGATCACGTACTCGTGACGCCTGCGACAGAAAGGATGTTCCACATCCGCCGCCAAGGCTTGTGGGTGGTGGCGCTGGCTAACACTCCCAGGCTCAGTTCTTGTAGTAAAACATAAATACTCCAGAATGGAAAATGGCGCCGCGGTAGCTAAACGGTAGGAGCATTGCACGCGTAATGCGAAGACGTGGGATCGTTCCCCACCTGCGGCCAGTTGTTTTTTTTATCGATTTTTATTTTAATGAATTTGTCATTTTTTAAATTCATTTAGTAAATGCAAGTTCTTCTACGTTGTCCTTGGTGTATTTTTTTTTGTTCGCCTATTATGGTATAAAGTGAAGTATGACACATAGAGAGAGATGCTGGTGAATTCTTGATGTAAACTATGTAAACTAACTACTCTACCCTACACTAGGCGCGGCGTCCTCATCTTCGGAAACTCGACGGTACACAAGACTTGGCCCGGCGTCCTCGTCGTGTACTTCCATGGCGTACGAAACGGGCTGGAAGCCGAACTCGGAGGAGCGAGCGAACGCTGGCGGGAAACCGCCACGCACACGGAGCCAAATCCCCACAAAATCATGGAGAAAAATCACCAAACCACCGAGCTTTGGTGTACGGCAATTAGTGATTTCTAATTATTTGCTGATCATTCCTGTCACTTAACCAAATCAATTTCTAACTAAACTTTATGCTCTGAGTCATATCTAGCATCAAAATTAAATAAAACCATTGATTTTGTACAGTCCTTATTTTTAATGATTTATTTTGAATTTAGAAACCTTTCGTGAATTTATTTTGTGAACGTTATCCTCCGCTGGGACTTCCTCTCCCGCCTCAGTGCCGTCATTCATTGCGCACGGGCCGAACTGGAACTTTCGCCGCTTTCAGATTTGACGCTCGCGGACAATGCGTCTCCTCCGATCAAACTACTCGTCAGATACGACCCCAACGTTCCTCCCAATTCGTCAATGGTTGTCTGTATGTACTGCAGCCGCCTCTCCGACGCCGTCGCACTCCCTCCGCCTGGCCGCTTTACCACTCGAAAAGGTGTACTGTTACCTTTTGCGACTGTGAACGTCACACAAGGCTCCAGTGCTTTATTTGTTTGTAACGCGTTCCCGTACCCTGTGATACTGCTCCGAAGCGAATGTCTTAGCAATGTAGAATCCATGGAAGACGTGCAAATTACGGACGTTCCCAAAGACACATCTTCTTTTTCTTCTTTGTGGGGTTTACGTGCCAAAACCAGTTTGGTTATGAGGCCCGACGTAGTGGAGGGCTCCGGATTAATTTTGACCACCTGGGGTTCCTTAACGTGCCCTACAACGCAAGCAGACGAGCGTTTTTGCATTTCGCCTCCATGCGGCCGCCGCGGCCGGGATTCGATCCCGCGATCTCGTGCTCTGCAGCGCAACTCCTTAGCTGACTGACCCACCGCGGCGGTTCCCGAAGACAAATAGTGTGCCCGGTATAGTACGCTCAGTTCTCTTTCTACGTCTATGCCATTGCCCACATATGTGTTCGATTCTTCTATAGCCGATGACCTCACTCCGGCACAGCGAATCGACGACGCTTTTGACAGCTTATAAGGAGCAGATTTTTGTTTTAACAGTCAAGCTGTTTAAGCCAGCTGGAAAAAGTGCGTCGTTGTCTTCTTCCCCAGCTGGCTCGTTCGCGCCCCTCGGTTAGCGCTCGTACTCGTGCTCGGCACCCGCTCGTATCACTGCTCCCGCGCGCGTTTCGTGAAACGATCATCATCACAGCGGCGTACCAACCATTTCTCGAGTGGGGGGGGGGGGGGGGCACACCGCAAGAAATCTGACCTTTCTACCTCTCTCTCACTCTCTCTCTCTATATATATATATATGTATATATATATTGCGAATTACTATTACAGTAAGCGAAAGAGCCTAGAAATGCATCTATCAGTTGTTTTTATATTTAACAGCCATCGACCTATTTATAAATCACACATGGTGAACCATGGCGGCCCGAAAAGTTATTAGAATTTGCATTTATTTCTTGTAACTATATAAAATTTCAAGATCCTGCAGTGACAAAAGGCAATGAGTGTCTCAAAGAGGCCTCGGATTCCGCCACGTATATATAGCCGCAGTACAGCGCACATAAAAAATGCACATCTGTTACAGCCAATTTTACTAATTAAACAAAGAATTGTACTCGGTTTTGAAATCTACATCATAAGTGTATCTCTAATTTGGTAATAGTATTGTCGAGGGTCTACGCAACGAAGTACAATCAACATATATCACTTGTAATATACACTGGAAAAAAAAATAATGCAGATGTGTGCGACCTTCGAGAATTATAACCCGGTTTCCAGCGAAGCTGTTTCGTTCGAACAGTTGCGATAAAACTTTCAATTTCTTGTAATTACATCGCATACATTAAATAGTTGCCCGTATATGACTGTTCCGTTTCAAACTTTCGTCCCCGTGTAATGCTTTGGAGCACTTCTTGTTGGGATTTTTTAAAAAGCCAGTAATTTATCAACACAGATGTTACTTCGCCATAACATTTACCATGGTGCCCTCCCTCCTTCCATTTCCAACCGCATATAACTTCGCACCTGTGAGAGTTTCCATAGCATACCACCAATCCTCACTAAATTTGGTCTTGATGGCTTTGATAGTTCTGCCAGGGCAGCTGGCTCAATTCTTCCTCGCTCGTAAGACACGCCCATAACACTCTAGAGTGCTTATACGTAATTTATTGCGAAAGGCCCAATTACCCTTCTGCTCTGAACTTCACCTACACATCACCTATTAACTTGTCCTTACAGTCACCAAACATAACGAAGCTGCCGCCTTCAGTTCGGCGAGGACACCAGGCGAACCTAGTATATCACGCCAGACAATCTAAAAAGAAATAAAATATGAGGGTACAATAATTATTGGTAAGGCTTCTAAATAAGCCAGAGACGTTAAAATACGCAACGCATTGCACTTAAAACCTGTCTGTTCCTTCAATGTATAAAATATCTGAAATGCAGAGTTCTTTTGGGACATTGGGAAACCTAGCAGCAGCATGATTTTTACTTTATCGTCGCATCAAGGACCAAACCGAGCATGCAATACTTCAACAAGCCTTGCATTTAATAGAAACCTGGTGTTCCAATTCTCTTATGAAACTTAACATCTCCAAATGTAAAGTTATGCGGATCTCCCGTAAATACTCTAACAAGGAATAGCAGTATTCTTTAAACTCGACAACCCTATCCACCGTTGAATCATATCGTTATCTCAGTATCACCATTAACAGCAAGTTGACTTGGACCGACCACATCACAAAATTGGCTACCGACACTACTAAATCACTTGGTTACGTCAGACGTACCCTTGCCCCCATCGTACGATCCCCCCATCGACACAAAAACTAGCCTATGAAACTTTCATTCGAAGTAAACTTCAATACGCCGCAGCTGTTTGGAGCCCGCACCAAGCTTACTTAATCAACACTTTAGAATCAATGCAAAATCGTGCCGCTAGATTCATCACTTCCAGGTACAGCCGTCAAGAAAGCGTCAGTACGATTAAATCATCCTTAGAACTCGAACCATTGCTGTTGCATCGGAAAATTGCAAAGCTGTGCCGTTTCCATCGACTATAACTTCCCACAGCTGCATGGAAGGCTTCTTATTCCACCAACCCGTACATCTCGTCGCCTTTTTAACTGTTGCAGCATCCAGCGCTTGCATGGTTCAACATCTTCCTTTAACCAATCGTTTTTGCCTATAGAGCTATCGCAGAGTGGAACAAATTACCGGATAGAGTGCTCAGCGAGCGTAACCACATTATCTTTAAACAGCTGCTTACTGATTACCTCAAACTCTAACTTTATAATGACCGTACTGTGTTTTCCTTCTTTCGCGATTGCCGTTGCTCATTGGGACTTTTTTGCTGATTTGATTTTGCATTGTATTCGTTGCGCCGCTCAGTTTTTCCTTTTTTGTGTGTTCCTTTTCTTTTTAGTTGTGTGCTCGAACGAAATCCACAGGCTGTAGGAAATTGTAACCATGTCTGTACTACTATTCCTACCTTCTGTAACCCCCCCCCCCCCTTATGTAATACCCCGAGAGGGGTCCTTAAGGGAAAATAAATTATTATGATGATACTTTCGGACACTTGGTTGCAATTTTGTCAAATCTGTATTTGATCAACAAGCATTTCCCATCGCACATAAACTTGGCATTTTGGTTCATTTATATTCGCAAGATTTCATCTCAGTTGTAGTTGTCATTATGCCAGCACAGCCCGTCTTAGTTTTACACCACTCTTAAAACAGACTAATAACGCAATGGACCACTTACAAACGAATTCTACTGGTAAATGCCCATTTAACCCACACATTTGGAACATTGCCTACATATTACCCATACCATCGCCCTAACTATCCACAGGTGTAAACAAGATACCTTTTTTAGCTCACAGAGGACAGTGGAGAAACAAACTAAGAATCTCGTATGATGCACGAAAACACATGGAAAAACGAGGGTTCAGTAATTATCTGCACCACTTGCTTTAAAGCAGGAAAGTGAAAGTTTCGCAACGCATTGCGCTTAAAATTTTCTCTGTTCTGACGGAATTTCGACCGTTTCTCGTGCTGTTGCTTTAGGAGTCTGGGAAACATTTCAATTAGCAACGGCATGACACCCTGGAACGCTTCAATTAGTTACTTTCTACAAAGGCTGTAAAGAACCTACACAGAATAAACATTTATTGCTCGTCACTCAGAACACTTCTCTGTACTTCGAATAAATAACTCCGCATTGTACTCCGCAAAGTTTACCTAGAATACCGGGGGAAAACAACTGAATGCGGCGTATAACGCGTAAGATACTATTCAGTAACTGTCTTCGGGAGCGCATAAGCAACCTACAGAGTGCAAAATTTCGATACACGCCACCAAAAAGTGGCCCTACTTTTTTCACAATATGAAACATCTGCTGTTTTGCCGGTGCCGGGAAACAAGTAATAGTGCAGCTCTTATTTGGAAACAGACTGAAAGTGCAATCGACAAGGTGAAAATTGACACAAGCCTTTAGAAAAAATTAACGTCAGTGTTCTATTGGTATTGAAATCACCTTCGACCAAGGTCATTTTCACGAACATGTCTACAATAACTCGTGATCACACAGTAAAATTCTACAGTTATACCTGTAAGAGGTTTGATTATATTTTGGATGGTGATAAGATACTGAGACTGCAACGATGGGTAGGCTATTTCTGGACAGAGATTAAGTAGTTCCAGCATTTGATAACCGAACGATTTCGTGTAAGGCACATGAGTCGTTGGGCGCGGCTGATTATAATTGTTTATACGGACCTACCCCTCGCCAACAGAGTAAATTTGTCAAGCTTATTGTGTTTTCAAATACAGACTTATCGGACCCAAAATCTAGGCATGATGCAAGTAGCGCAAGCTGACATTTGTTGCCCAGCGCCAAGCCATCTCCGCAACGCGAGCGTGTATGGCGAATACCGCGCGTCGTCCGCTACAGCGTGTCCCGAGGAGGCGCAAAAGACAGTCCTCGCTGCCCAAGCAGGGGATACGCAGTAAATAAAAGCATTACATGCGTGGCCACTCTATTTAGAAAAGAAACTTTAGCGTCTGCTGTGGCTTTCTTGTACTCTCCAGCCTGCAGCCAAAAGTGCCCGCTTGCAAAAGTGGGGGGGGGGGGGGCAAATGGCATACTTTGCCCCCCCCCCTTTTGAGAGCGGGGGGGCAAGTGCCCCCCCCCCCCCCGTAGGTACGCCTATGCATCATCAGCATTTTCTCGAGCGCCGTCGTCTTCTTCCGCAGCTGGCTCGTTGGCGCCCCTCGGTTAGTGCTCGAACTCGTGCTCGGCACGCGCTCGTGCCACTGCTCCTGCGGTCGTCGTCTTCGTGTATTTCCACAGATGGCTGCGCGGCCGCTAAGAAGTCCAGCGTGCAATTTCACTTCTCTTCTGCCGTCGTAATGGACCGATCAATTGCGTGGTAATGTAGCCGCTTTACTGCGTCTCCTGGTAGTAGCTAGGTTGAACTTAGCTATGTCGAGCTTGAATTTGGTTGTATCTAGGCTGAACTTGGTAGCAGCCAGGTTCGGCCTTGGCTATGCCTTAGTTGAGCTTGGTTATGCCAGGTATCTCTTAGGTTATGGCGCAATCGATCGGCCAGCTTCGCTGTGTCTCGAGCTTTGCGCGGCGTAGTGCAAACTTTACCTTAATTTTTTCATCTATAGATCTGCGTTCAGGGTATTGGTAAGTACCCAATACCAGGAATTAGGGACATTTCGTACAGTTTCCTTTTTTCGCCACCATATGGCGTAAAGACCTTAAAGAATTCGAAATTCCCGCTATGACGTATTCTATGACGCTCAACTAAAGAAAGCGCAATAAAAAGAAACACACCCTCAAGCTGTCGCTTCACCTCGGTGCTTGGACACGAGCGCGCTTGTGTATCAGCGTTATCGCGAAGACGGCCAGCTACTTGCTCTACTGACAATAAATCCACGGTTTTGCTAGAGACCTGGCCAGAAAGCTCGTCCGCATTCTGGAGAGATGTCTGGCCAAGATAAAGGCTCCCGCGAAGATTCCGTTGAATATATTTTTTTTCCTTGAGCAGACTTTTTATTTGTGCACCACTGCGGCCACGGTCTTGCATGTACGTCGGGGTTCTGTTTCAAGAGTTTCCTATAGAACTGGCGTGATCCATTGTTTAAGAGGAAGCTTTAGCTCGGGCCTATCTTCGATGGCGGATTCTCAAATACAAATAAAATGCAGGAATGCTTTTCTGAGAAAACCGCTGAACCGATTTGAATGAAATGTGTTGCATTAATAGGGAAAGTTAAATTGCAGAGACTGCAGCAAATGGAATTTTCGTTTATATAGTGCAATGTTTTCAAAGAATCGCAGGATGTTCGTAAATTTGAGAAAAAAATAGAAGCATGAAGTTTCCAAATCCGCAACTCAACCATTAAAAACAAATATGGCATTTCTATAAACTGCACCTGTTGGAGCATCAAAAGCGAACAATTTTTTTGCTATACCTTAAAACTTACGTGAATTTGTTATAATGTTTGGAACGGTTTTGCAAATGCAACATTCACAACATAGTGGTATATTTCATGATGGTGTATGATATATGATTGCTATCCGCTTTGGATGTATTATTAGGTGCAGTTTACAGAATTCCGATATCATTTTTAGCTGCTGAGGTACATAGCTGTATAAGTCAAGTTTTCTTTTTCGAAATTTGGCAATTCTTAAAAATTTTGCGTAAAAAAATTAGATGGCCTATAATAAAATATCCCTTTCTGCATTCAGTACATTTTAGTTTTTTTTTTTTCTAAATTCCACATAACTCATCAGATTTAGTGCATCGGTTGCTATGAAAACCTATTGCCGATTTCCCATGTATTTCTATAAGAGCCCCCAAGCTCAATGTTCCCCCTAAGTTCGAGCTTGAATAATATACTTGTTGGCAAGATACGTTTGTAAACGTGTGATCGTGGCCTAATGAGCTAGAGCACCGGCGTACTGAGCTCAACGGCCGAGGATATGTTTGTAAAGCGTCTTGGGAAGGAATAGGAGAAAAGAAAGGGAGAAGGCTTTTATGTTATTCAGAAGCGTGCCTGGTTGGCTAAAAATTATTAAATGCTTTGGTGGTCATACCACCTTACGTGCCATTAGCATAATTTCTATTCCGCTAGTATTGTGCAATTATTGTCAATATTAGAAGACCGGCGTCATGGCATTGTATTCCGTCGCAATTATTTATCGCCATCACTTCAGAATCATCTCATCGTCGTCATGCAGTCGTCCTTATATGCCTTCGTCGTTCTATCGACATCATTCCTACCTTGTAATTCTATTGTCCTCACTGCATGCACCGTCGGCCTGCGGTCCTTGTTCTACCACCGTGAGGTAACATTGGCGAGCGATGGTCATCACAAAGCGAGTCCATTAGGGAGACAGTGCATGGCCGCATATATCCGAATCACTTGTAACATCAGGGGAAACACTACGGATTCTAAATAAAGGTGTCTTAGCTAACACGGTGTGTCGCTTCTTGCTCGCTAGATTGTGTGAATGTTAATCGCATTAACTTCGATAATCATCTTAACATGGGTTCTGCAGGAATTCCTTTGTCTTCGCAACACTAACGAAGTCTTTATTTATTTATTTATTTATTTATTTATTTATTTATTTATTTATTTATTTATTTCAAAATACCTTACAGACCCCACGAGGGGCAGTGAGTAAGGGGGGCATTACTGCAAGACAGTTTTACACGCGAATTCCGAAACTCGAGGACCACAAAAATGAGCAGAAATCATCGTCGCAAAACAGGATACAAATGAAGAAGACGCGTTAGCGTACAAAACATCAGCCAAATATTATCACGCATATTGCTCGCGCACATATCGAATATCGTGTAAAAATGTGTATTTCAAAGTATGAAAGAAAAAAAAAACAATACAAACAATACGTAGATAAACAGAAATAACAGTTCAAGCGAGTGTAGAAAATGCCAGATAAATATTACCAAGCACATTGTTCACGCATATAATCAAACATTGTGTAAGAAAAGTTTATTTAAAGCATGAATAGGAAACAATAGTCAGCGTGACGTTACATACAAATAGAGAGCATGCCATACAGAATGACACATTTTTAGGACAAAAGCTGCAATTTCAGGAGTTTCCTAAATTTATCTCTGTCCGTTTGCATAACAGCACTGTCAGGGAGGGAATTCGACAAGCGGATGGCTCGTGACAAAGCCGACAAATTAAATGCGCCAGTGTTTCCGTAGATGCGAGTGAAACTTAAATCATTATTCAGTCGTCGTGATACGCAACTTGCACGTTCCAGCAGCAAAGACGATGCCTTCAATTGATGAACATATTTATGGAACAAAGACAGCAGTGCCACATCACGACGACTACTTAGTGCAGGAATCGGAAGGTCAAGTTTGATTCGAGTTATGCTTGACTGCCTAATGTAATTGCGGGAAATGAAACAACTAGCTCGGTTTTCGATGGCTTCTAACATGCAGATTAGGTACTCGTGATGAGGAGACCAAATCGGGGACGCGAACTCGAGCGGTGGACGGACGAACGTCAGGAAGGCTAACTTGCGAATGTAAGATGGAGAATTGCGCAGTTGCTACGAATGTACCCTAGTGTTTTTGAACCATTAGCGCATATGTTTGTTATATGAGAGGCCCAGGAAAGATTTGGTGCGAGATGAACGCCTAGATATTTGTACAGTGAAGCTTCGGATACTAGATCCGCATTTATATAATAAGTTCCCAGCCTATTAACATTGTTCCCAGCCTATTAACACCTCAAATTCCTAGAGGTGATCATGCTCAGGCATGTGATGGACGACCCGAAGTTTGATGGAGGTAGCGGTATGATTTCGACAGCGGCGCCGCCAATCGACAAGGAGAAACACATTTGGATGGGTGGGAATAGCGGCGAAAGGCACACTTCAAGAGTGCCAAAGAGTTAGACATATATATGCATTGGAGTAGCGCTAAAGAAATGGAAAACTATTGGATTGGTGTGAGACTCGCTTCAAAAACATTCATTAGACTATTTCAGGTATCCGAGCTATCCTTAACGGGAATCAATGAGATGAGTTTCGATTGAGCTCGTTACATTTTTCATAAGCGGAAGACGTGCCTATAGAGGCAGAGAAGACTGCAATATTTTGTTGCTGCACAAAAATATCTAGATTTTAGGCGCGATCATTTTAAAGGACAAACAAAAATTAAATAAGTTTTCAAGAATTACTTAGAGTACCTCGATAAAATTGTAGCAAATAAAATCTGAAAAGCTCATTTGCAACTTTTTTGTATCTTAAGGCACAGGGCAACTTACTACTGGTTTCCAGTAATTTTCTTCGTTATATTTTCAAGCGAGTTGAATATTCTGCCGTAGGTTAATTCACAATTAGCCCAACTATTTAAACTGAGACTTTCAAGTGTATATTGTTCTTAGACAAATGCTTTATGTCTACGCGGATGCTGCAAAATTTTTCCACATTGGGGAGGGGAATATGAAAAACAAAATAGAAATGCAGAGCATTTTATTGCCTCAGTAAATTTTTATTTTGAATGCTATGTCCACTCGTTAAGTGGCTCGACCCTCGTGTTCGCAGCCTTGTATATGTTTTTGAAAGCACTAGGTGCGTTGTCTGCGAATTTACCTGAATAAGCAAGCAGATCATACTTTAATCTGGGTGGAGAAACAAAAACAAGGAAGGCCTACGTTGTAGATGGACTGTACTGAAACACAATTAGACAGAGTCTAAATTTGCATATATTTCTAAACAAGGATGCCTAAGTTGTCGATTAAAAAATTGACCTAATTATAATGAAGCCGAATAAAGCAATAAAAATGACACGTTCCGTGTGAAAATATGATGAGCGTTAGCCTTGTGGGTCAACAATTTCTGTTTATCGAAAAAAAAGCTTGTAGTGGCCGTGTATTATCGTATTCCTGAAAGCCAGTAACCAGCGTATCTAAATTTACATTCGCGCCAAAATTATTGGCTTGAGTTCCATCACTGTATCCGAATGACGATACGAGATTCAAAAGTGAGATTAAATGGCGGGCCGCGGCGTGTACGGTAGTGTTCACCTATGCCTTCGCTATAGTATGTTGCCGCACTCTTTAAAGCACTAGCATGGTGGTCAACCGATGTGCTTTTCTACAACTTCATCCCTAAATCTAAGCCGGGGTTCTGCCACTCCCGGTGGTTGTTAGCCTGATCCCTCCCTATTTTCTTAACTGTCGATTGTATGGTTTGTTTTCATACCAAATATTCACATAATAATCTGTGCGTGTTCGGCTAGTAATGAAATTTATTTCTCTCACAGTTAAATTAACAAGTAACCTGCAAGAAGGGATGCAGGGCAAAAAATTGCCCGCCAATCCACCCTGTGAAGGTGGTTGGAAAGCGAAGCTTTTTACGCCACCCTCACGATGACTGTGGCGCACTTAATATTTCACACACAAGGTAACTTTAACCACGGCCTTTATTATTATTTACTTCACAACAATGTTCACTACTGCTTTATGATCGGTGTGATATACACTACTTGACTACCCCTTAGTGGGTTAGTCTAGAAAATGAACCGAAGCAGTTACTAGGCTGGAAGGGTTTCGAATGACATCAACCCTCTTTCAAGCAGCTGCATAAGCTTTGCAACAGCTGCAATCTAATCTTACGGACCGCGCCGAGCCTGTTTCCGTTGTTTTCCCGCAGCCCTTATCATCCATCATGCTGGCTCATCAATTTGAAGCTTGTTTTTGTGGTTTTTCTTGCGAAAACAAGTGCTTAGTTGTACGCTGAATGCCTGAATTCAAGTAAGCTATACTGCTATACCTGCAATTGTTAGCTGTTCGTCGGGATTGTTTTTTGATTATAACGACGGACACGACAGAACCCTTGGCTGGTAGAGGTACAAAGCTTCGCTTTAAAACCTGCTTTCATGCAGCTTGAAGACCACCCGGCGGCCGTTGATCACATTACAGTATCTTCACAATAATCGAGAACTCGAGCTAGCTTCGTATAGGCAAAAAGGCTAATGGGTCGAACAGAACCGGGCCGGCCGAAGTATGGTACTTTCGGGCTCGGGTCAGGCCCAGACTTGAAAAACCGGCCCGTGCAGTGCTCTACTTCAGATAGATTCCCATACCGTCACGTAGTAGTGACGTTGAAGTAAACAGCCGTAAAACTGTGTATGACGGAACTGATTCTTTATTGGGAGAACATGTGCCCACAAAAGCAAGCTACACTTGAAGCACAACGAAAGCGGCGAATACAGTCGGCGATCGTCGAAATCTGATCAGCGGCGAAACGCGTCGGCTTTTATACATGAGTCATTGAAGGCCGCAGAATAATCCCTGGTACCCGCATGTCTTCCAGAAAGTTCTAGATAATTCGCGTCGCTCATACAATCAGATTACATGAGCGTCGGTGTCAAGAGACAACCGATAGAAGCATCGATAACGTTCGAGAAACTTTCCATACATGCAGGAGCGTCCTGTGCCTAGCGATAACGTTTAACATTTTTTAGCCGGTGAAAAGCGGTCACTGGTGAAAGATAAACATATATACGCGTCAATACCATCCCCTTTAGGTGGTGGTCCCACTCCGGCGGCACGAGCCCCCCGTTTTCAGTACTTTTGGTGTAACCGTGGCGGCTCTTTTACTTAGGATATAAATTTGTGGTATATACCATAAAAAGCTTAATTCTTGTAGATTCCAACTATATATAATATAAGGAAATTCATTAATGTGATTTAGAAATCAATGCTCAAGAACAAGCATGAGATACATGGTTTTTGCAAAGTGTGTCTCAGTTGTGACCATATTTAGAAGAAACTACCGCACTTACTGCATTGCGGCTTGCTCTGTAGCTTTAGAACATATTTATCTAGTTCCTAGACGTAGCAAATTAATTTTTAATTTTTACTTTTTGGATAACTTGTTTTTGATAATTGCCAAATATTGCAATCTTCTGTTGTAAACAGCCCGGCAACTACATGCTCAAGGAAGCTAAATTTTGGATAAAGTAGAGTTCAAGGAATTTCCATTTAGGACACAAAATTTCATTCAAGTAACTTTATTAGTTTTAAAGCGCAGCTTCGCAGCTTTATTAGCTTCCCGCAAAAATGGGCAAAAATAAAACCAGAATTCTAAATATTGCTTATTTTCGGCCGCATTATTAGGAAAACGAATAAAGGTACATGAATGAAATTTTGTGTTCTAAATGGAAATTCCTTGAACTCTACTTTAGCCAAAATTTAGCTTCCTTGAGCATGTAGTTGCCGGGCTGTTTACAACAGAAGATTGCAATATTTGGCAATCTTCAAAAGCAAATTATCCAAAAAGTAAAAATTAAAAATTAATTTGCTACGTCTAAGAACTAGATAAATATGTCCTAAAGCTACAGAGCAAGCCGCAATGCAGTAAGTGCGGTAGTTTCTTCTAAATATGGTCACAACTGAGACACAGTTTGCAAAAACCACGTATCTCATGCTTGTTCTTGAGCATTTATTTCTAAATCACATTAATCAATTTCCTTATATTATATATAGTTGGAATCTACAAGAATTAAGCTTTTTATGGTTTATACGACAACTTCATATCTTAAGTAGAAGAGCCACCACGGTTGCTCCAAAAGTACTGAAAACGGGGGGCTCGTGCCGCCAGAGTGGGACCACCACCTTAAAAAACATTGTCCCGATGCTACAAATACGAAAGCGAAAACAAAACCACGCGTACAGAGAGAGAAAAAAAGCAACAACAAACAATAACAAGGTAACAAAGTACCGAAGTTCTTTAGCGGGCGTAGAAAGGCTTAAGAAGCACCACGTAGATCACTTCAGGTCGTGCCCGGCGCCGCTGTGCGAAATGCCGTCTGGCACGACCTCATAGTCCAGTGTGTCAATACGTCGGATTCTCTTGTATAGTCCGAAATAGCGACGTAACAGTTTCTCGCTGAGTCCTCGTCGGCGTATCGGAGTCCAGTCCCAAACACGGTCGCCGGGCTGGTACGCGACGTAGCGTCGTCGAAGATTGTAGTGTCGGCTGTTGGTCCTCTGCTGGTCCTTGATGCACAGGCGGGCGTAGGGATGGTCGATGAAATTTTTTATTCGATTAACAATTAATCGTTCGTCGGTTTAGCGTATAATCGATTAATCGCTTTCGATGCGGGGTTTTTCGTCGATTAATTGATTAATCGACTTTTTTTCGGGCGCTTTCAAAAGGCTGAAACACAGTTACCTACTCACCTATTTTACCTATTTAACGTTTGAAAGGTGGAACCAGGATAAGAAATACAAGCGTATAAACTTTGATAAAGAATAATGTTTAATTTGTTAGAGGTCAACTATAATTGCCACTAGGGACTAGTGGCAGGGTGTTCCTATTAACACGTGTACTTGTTTGTTATTCCCCGGTGACCGCTTTTCACCGGCTAAAAAATGTTAAACGTTATCGCTCGGCGCAGGGCGCAGGACGGAAGTTTCTCGAACGTTATCGATGCTTCTATCCGTTGTCTACTGTCACGGACGCTTATGTAATCTGATTGTATGAGCAACGCAAATTGTCTAGTACTTTCTGGAAGACACGCGGGCACCAGGGTGACCCCAGTGCTTCGATGGGGTCGCCCTGGAACCTTCGATGACTCATGTATAAAAGCCGACGCGTTTCGCCGCTGATCAGATTTCGACGATCACCGACTGTGTTCGCCGGTATCGTTGTGCTTCGAGTGCAACCTGCTTTTGTGGGCACAGGTTCGCCCAATAAAACATCCGTTTCGTCATTCACAGTTTTGCGACTGTTTCCTTCACCGCCTGCGATACCTCGGTGCAGCAGGCAGGGCTTAAATTTTCTGTTTCTTTTCTGTAATTTTTACTTGCCCAACACCATTTTCTGTTTCCTTCACCGTCACTACTACGTGACAATATTTAACTTTTACGGAATTTTTAAAAATCGCCTGTTGCAGGTAGCATAATTCTTATCGTTGAGTTGGGTTATTCGAAGAGGCGGACATCAGTAGCACGAGAAATCGAAAGACATATTCAACCAATTAACAAAAATTGACTAATGAACTTCTTAGTCAATTACTTTACGACACATATTGCAATTTACGAATTGTAGCGGTGACCTTGCAAGACGCACCTACTTGAAATGAATTTCCAGGATGACACCAGTTTCGAGATATTATTTCTCAAAGGGGGGGACGAAATACATGGGCGTTTCAGTTACTTTTGTGCTTCAATGCATTTTGGAAAAATTGGACCAACAGTGCATTTTTACGGCGAGTATACGATGATGCATATCACCAAGCTGGTGTCATTCTGTAAACTCATTCCAAGTGGATACGCCTGACAAGCTCACCGGCTACAATTCGTAAATTGCTATATGTGTCGTAAAGTAAAAACTAAAGCTAATTAGTGATTTTTGTTAATTAGTTAAATATGTGTTTCGATTTCTCGTGCTAAAGTCCGCCTCATCGAATAACCCAGCTCAATGATAAAAATTACGCTACCTGCCACACGCGATTTCTAAAAATTCCGTAAAACTTAAAAATGAACACCCTGCATGTTAAAAATGGCACTTACTGAGGAGGGTGGGCATGGAGGAAGGAGAAATTAGAAGATATCATCGCAGCACGACTGACATGAAGTAACGGCGCAACTCGTGATCGCCACATCAGAGCGCGTGGTAGGTTTAATGCTGCCGGGTGCAGGGCAGCAGTGCAGCTGAACGGGAGCGCACCCATTTCAAACTACTGCGAACCAAACATTATCGGCCAATACGTTGTCTCTCAGTGTCACGTGCTGACTATATACTGCGAGGCAAAAAGCGAAAGAAATGGCTTGACGGTGAGTTCGCTTGCCAAGACTTGCAGCCTCACGTAATGCTCTCTCCTAGTTCATTTCTTCCTACACTGGGGCGGCTTCTCTCCGGCCCCAGGCACCTTGTGCGACGCGTGCGTAAAGCGGGGAAGCGCTTGGCCAGCTCGGCAGGACTCGGGAAAACAGTCAACAGTCGCTCTCAGTCTTCGCAGCCGCGCTGCCGTTGCTCGTACTCCGCATTCGATAGTACGATTTCAAAATTTTCACGCCACTTTAGTCACCGTCTGGAAAACGATTAATCGAACTGCTTTAATCGATTAAACCGATTAAATTAAATGTAGACATCGATGACAATGAATCGTTTTGCGGCGTACTTTTCGTCGATTAATCGATTAATCGTTCATCGATATTACCATCCCTAGGCGGGCGAGCTGTCGACCTTCTTCGGCATGCAGCAAATAGCTGGCAACGTCGAGATTTTCTTCGTCGGTGACGTCCGGTAGCATGGCATCAAGCGTCGTTGCCGGGTTCCTTCCGTAGACCAGGTTGAACGGCGCCACGTGCGTCGTTTCTTGCACGGCCGTGTTGTATGCGAAGGTAACGTGCGGAAGGATGGCATCCCACGTCTTGTGTTCGGCGTCGACGCACATTGCCAGCATGTCGGCGTTGGTCTTATTTAGGCGCTCGGTGAGGCCATTCGTCAGTGATGAGGACTTCTGGGGCACCGTGACGCAGGCGGGTGTTCTCAACGAAGAATCGGGCTACCTCGGCGGCGCTGCCTTTGGGCAAGGCTTTTGTTCTGGCGTAGCGAGTGAGGTAGTCCGTATCTACGACGATCCATTTATTCCCAGACGTCCACGTCGGAAAAGGCCCCAGTAAGTCCATCCCGATCAGCTGGAACGGTCGGCGAGGTGGCTCGATCGGCTGTAAAGTCCGGCTGGCCTTGACGGCGGTGTTTTGCGTCGCTGACAGTCTCGGCATGTCTTTACGTAATGGCCGGCGTCGGCAGAGAGGCGAGGCCAGTAGTATTTTTCCTGTATCTTCGCGAGCGTGCGGGAACAACCGAGGTGTCCAACCGTTGGGTCGTCATAGAGAGCTTGCAGAACCTCTGGACGACATGCTGAGGGTACCACGAGGATGTAGTTGGCTCGAAGAGGCGAGAAGTTCGTTTTTAAGAGAATGTCGTTTTACAAGAAAAACGACGCCAATCCTCGCCTGATCCCCTTGGGCACAATGACGGTCTTGCCTTCCAGGTAGTCTACAAGGCTCCTTAGTTCCGGGTCAGCTCACTGTTGTTGGGTCCCAAGAAAGTGTCGTCATCCTGGTCGTCCTGTGGCGGCTGTTCGACGGGGGCGCGAGGCAAGTAGATAAGGACTGATGGGTCCCGACAAAGTGTCGTCATCCTGGTCGTCCTGCGGCGGTGGTTCGACGGGGGCACTAGACAAGCAGTCGGCGTCAGAGTGCTTTCGCCCTGACTTGTAAACGACGGTGATGTCGAATGCTTGAAGTCTCAGACTCCATAGTGCGAGGTGACCTAAAGGATCCTTCAAGTTGGCTAGCCAACACAAGGCGTGGTGGTCGCTCACAACTTTGAAGGGCCTGCCGTAGAAGTGGGGGCGAAACTTTGATGTAGCCCAGATGATGGCGAGGCACGCCTTTTTGGTTGTGGAATAATTTGTTTCCGGCTTCGACAGCGACCAGCTACCGTAACTTACAACCCTTTCTATTCCGTCAGTCCTCTCCACAAGCACGGCGCTGAGTCCTACGCTGGTTGCATCGGTGTGCACTTCGGTATCGGCGTTTTCATCGAAATGTGCAAGTATTGGCGGCGATTGCAGGCGTCGCTTCAGTTCTTCAAATGCTTCGACTTGCGGCGTCTCCCACTTGAACTCGACGTCGGCCTTCGTGAGGTACGTCGGCTCAGCGATCCGTGAAAAATCCTTGATGAAGCACCTGTAATAGGCGCGCAGTCCAAGGATTCTACGGACTGCCTTCTTGTCGGTGGGCGGAGGAAAGTCAGCGATGGCCGCAGTTTTCTGTGGGTCAGGGCACACTCCATACTTGTTGATGACGTGGCCCAAAAACAAGAGCTCCTCGTATGCAAAGCGGCACTTTTCTGGCTTTACCGTGAGTCCGGAGGTCTTGATTACTTTAAG
The DNA here is from genome assembly GCF_013339745.2 of Dermacentor silvarum. Classification (NCBI taxonomy): domain Eukaryota; kingdom Metazoa; phylum Arthropoda; class Arachnida; order Ixodida; family Ixodidae; genus Dermacentor; species Dermacentor silvarum. The sequence goes on from NC_051163.1 coordinate 73,208,906, forward strand.
AACTGTTTGAAGGCGCCGGAGGTGTTCCTCGAAGCTTGAGGCAAACACAACGACGTCGTCCAAATAGATGAGGCAGGTCTGCCCCTTCAAGCCTGCCCGTACATTATCCATGACGCGTTGGAAAGTCGCAGGTGTCGAGCAAAGACCAAACGGCATGACCTTGAACTCGAACAGTCCGCCTGGTGTTATAAATGCAGTCTTCTCCCGGTCCCTCTCGTCGACTTCGACTTGCCAGTAGCCGGTTTTGAGGTCCATTGACGAAAAACTTTGCGTTGTAGATCCAAAGCGTCGTCAGTACGGGGGAGAGGGTATACGTCCTTCTTCGTAATTATATTGAGGTGACGATAATCGACGCAGAAACTTAGCCTTAAATCCTTCTTCTTTACTAACACCACGGGGGACGCCCACGGACTCTTGGACGGCTGGATGATGTCGTCCCGTAGCATTTCGTCGACTTGTTGCCTTATGGCCTCGTGTTGCACGCCGAAACTCGGTACGGGCTCTGACGGAGTGGGCGGATATATTCGTCGGTTATGATGCAGTGCTTGGCGACAGGGATTTGTCGAACTTGTGACGACGACGAGAAGCAGTCCTTGTATTGCAGGAGCAGAGCTTTTAGCTGTTCTTTCTTATGATTGGGAAGGTTCTGATTGACGTCGAAAGTTGGTTCAGGTACTACAGTCGTCATTGCAGGTGTACTAGAATCAGTGAAGGCGAAAGCACTGCTGGCTTGTACTATTTCGTCGATGTAGGCGACAATGGTGCCTTTGTTAATGTGCTTGTATTCGTGGCTGAAGTTCGTGAGCCTCACTCTTGCTTTCCCTTCACGTAGCTCAGCTATGCCTCTAGCAACGCAAATTTCACGGTCGTGCAGTAAGTGATGATCGCCCTCGATGACGCCCTCCACGTCTGCAGGCACTTCGGTAGCGACGGAAATCCTTACGCTGGAGCGAGGCGGAACAGTGATTTATTCTTCTAGCACATTCAAGGCATGGTAACTGATGTTTTTATTCGGTGGTATCGCATTGTGCGTTGAAAGCGTTATCGACTTAGACCTCAAGTCGATGACTGCACCGTGTTGGTTTAGAAAGTCCATGCCTAGGATAACATCCCTGGAACCGTGCTGCGTGATTAAGAAGCTCGCCAGTAAGTGCGGTTCTTTACCGTGACTCGCGCTGTGCAGATTCCAGCCGGAGTTATTAGGTGTCCTCCCGCTGTCCGGATATCGGGTCCTTGCCAGGCCGTTTTCATCTTCTTCAACTTGGTGGCGAACTCGCCACTGCCGACGGAATAGTCAGCTCCAGTGTCGACGAGAGCGGTGACATTATGACCATCGAATCGCACGTCTAGAACGGTAGACCATTGTCTGGCGTTACGGTTAAGTCGTGGCGTCGGATCACGGCTGCGTCGGCTTGCTCCGCTGCTGCTACGCGAGTCGCGTTGGTAGGTCTACTTTCGGCGGCGAAATGTTGTCGTCAAGGCTCTTGCCAGGTGCTATGCTGATACCTCGTCATGATGATTCGCGAATCTAATTCGTCGGCGGCGGAGTATCTTCAGCATTGCGTCGTATAGCAACCGCACCACCATCTGTTGCTGCCTTTAGTTTCCCGGGTAAGGGCTGGGAGATCGGCCCCGGGTTGGGCCGCGTACAGCCGGCGATGCGGCGAGATGTAGCGGCCTGGTGACGGCGAGCGTGAGGGTCGTCGTGGTTGCCACTGGGCTCTGGCGAGGTAGTCGGCGATGTCACGTGGCCGCTCGCCAAGCTGTGGACGTGGCGCGTTGACGGCGAACCCTTGCAGGCCAACAAAAGCAAGCTACACTCGAAGCACAACGAAAGCGGCGAACACAGACGGCAAACGTCGAAATCTGATCAGCGGTGAAACGCGTCGGGTTTTATACATGAGTCATCGAAGGTCCCAGAATAACCCTTGGTACCCGCGTGTCTTCCAAAAAGTTCTAGATAATTCGCATTGCTCATACAATCAGATTACATGAGCGCCGGTGACAAGAGACAAGGGATAGAAGCATCGATAACATTCGAGAGACTTCCGATACATAAAGGCGCGTCCTGTGCCTAGCGATTACGTTTAACGCTTGTTAGCCGGTTAAAGCGGTCGCCGGTGAAAGATAAACACGTATACGTGTCAATATGATTATGAAACATTGAGTAAAACAATTTAAGACGTAACCTGCTTCCCTGTTCAAGCAAAAGGATCCAGTCAAGTTATTTTTTCCTCGTGCACTCAGAAAGCGGTTGTATATCCCCACGGCGAACAGTGTCGCGACGGATTGGACTTTTTCTAAAGCATTATTATGCAAAAAAATTAATTGTTGGGCTTTACGTGCCAAAACCACGATCTGATTATGAGGCACGCCGGGGTGGGAAACTCCGGATTAATTTAGTCCACCTGGGGTTCTTTAACGTTCACCCAATGACGCACTGATATGCACATCAGAAACCACATTCAACACACAGCATGCCTACACCAACATTGGTAAAACTTGTTTTTTACCCTGCTCTTTTACGTTAATACTTATGTGTTTTAAACTTTGTTGCAAGAAGTGAAGGGCATGCCCTGCATTTCGAACTATGGTACTAACATGTTATGACCAAGAGCCATCCTCTGACAGCATAAGACCTAAATATTTCATTGGTGACTTATTTTTCTATTTCAACTGGCCACTTAACAAATACTTATATATGATTTTGTTACATTTTTATTGAAGCTAATGTCTACATAATTATTTATGTTTAGGGACATGCTATTAGTGACACACCATTCTTATACTCGCTTCAAGTCGGCCGCCAATAAAAACAATGACTCATTAGATGCCCTTGCACACAGTACACAATCATCCACAAAAATTGTATCCCGGTTCGATAATATCACACGTATTGCTAATAAAAAACCTTGCACTCGGCCGCGCAACGCTTGAAACTGCGAAGCTGTGTGATCATAGCCTAGCTTTTCCCGGAAGTGCACGCGAACTTTTCATCTTATCACTCATGTAGATGATAATTTCTTTTCGTGCGTCTCGGACTTACGACCGACACTGCGCGTTGCAAAGCGCAGCTTGCAACACCGACACCGCGTTGTAATGCCGACATCGCGTTCCAGGAGACCCGCTCCGTGAATGCGTCGCTTTCTCTCTCTCTCTCGCTCTCATAGCACGCAAAACCTCTTCACCTCAGAGCATACAAACGCGCCAGCTGTGGACGAATACGACGACGCTCGAACGCAATGCAGCCGTCGTGCAGCACGAACAAGCGGCACGGGCCGCGGGTGCTGCCAGATTGCACTCCGGCGATGATGGCCTGCAAGGACTCGTCGCGATGTTGTTCAGCGCGCATGTCGCACATGTCAGTGAAAGCCAACACGCAGGTCTCCGGATCATGTGCAACAGGATCAGGAGGATCCACGTGATGACTAGAGAGGCAGTCACCGTCCTTGTGCAGACGTCCAGACTTGTAGATGACAATAAAAGAAAATTCCTGGAGCCGCAAAGCCCAGCGACCAAGCCGTCCTGTCGGGTCCCGGAGGGAAGACAGCAAGCAGAGGGCATGGTGGTCTGTAATGACCGAAAACGTGCGGCCGTACAAATATGGCCGGAACTTGGCGACAGCCCACACTAAAGCCAAGCACTCACTCTCGGTGATGGAGTAATTCCTCTCAGAAGGTGACAGCAGGCGGCTGGCGTAAGGTATCACGCACTCGGTACCATTCTGCTGCTGGGCGAGAACAGCACCGATGCCGTGGTCGCTGGCATCAGTGTGGACTTCGGTCGGTGCAGATGGGTCAAAGTGGGCAAGTATGGGAGGGGTGGTCAGAAAGCCGATGAGAGCGGCGAACGCGTGAGCCTGCTCCGGGCCTCATGAGAAAGGCGCGTTCTTTAGAAGATCTGTCAAAGGGCGACCAAAGTCGGCGAAGTTTTTGACGAAACGGCGAAAGTAAGAACACAGGCCGACGAAGCAGCGCATGTCAGAAGCAGAACGAGGCACAAGGAAACTGCTAACGGCGCGAACTTTATCCGGATCTGGTTGTACACCGGTTGCGTTAACGAGATATCCCATCACGGTAATATGACGGCGCCCGAATTGACATTTCGTAGAGTTCAGCTGAAGGCCGGCTTTTCGGAAGACCGCAAGAATTGCAGCGAGTCGCGTAAGGTGGCTGCTGAACGTGGGAGAAAAAACAATAATGTCGTCAAGATAACAAAGACAGGTGGTCCATTTGTAGCCTCGCACAAGAGAGTCCATCATTCGTTCAATTGTCGCAGGAGCATTGCATACGCCAAAGGGCATTACTTTGAACTGATATAAACCATCAGGTGTTATGCAGGCAGTCTTCTCACGGTCCATTTAATCAACAGAAATCTTGTCAGTAGTCGGATCGAAGATCAATGGACGAGAAGTATGTAGTTCCATGTAAGCAGTCCAAGGCGTCATCGATGCGTGGTAATGGGTAGACGTCCTTTCTCGTGATCTTGTTTTAATGGCGATAGTCGACGCAAGAACGCCAGGTACCATCCTTTTTCTTCACGAGGACGACTGGCAAAGCCCAAGGACTGGCTGATGGTTTGATGACCCCTTTGCGGAGCATTTTGTCCACTTCTGATTGCATTACTCTACGTTCAGCATGTAATACACGATAGGGACGCCGACGAATAGTGCCGCAGAGGTCTCTCCGCGCGAAGTATCCTTCCAGGCGTCTCATCGCACCGCCGTTAGAAGAGCGCCAGCAACGCCTTGCGCGTGGCGCGAACGCGGCTCTCGTGCACGCGAACGCGGCGGCGCGTGTGCTCGATCTTCGGACGTGGTTGACGGTGGAACGCGTTCCTGTTAACTCTGCTTGTCAATTGTGTGAATGTGTTTTAGTGTTAAGTCTCTGGGCACAAGTTCGCCCACAATAAACCAGTTTGTTTAGTGTGCTTCATTGAAGAGTGCTACATATCTGGTGGAGGTGCGGGGTATGATTTCGAGCCCCACACACCGAAGAGAGCTTAGTCCTGATCCTCGGCGATTGGAACCCTTGGAACTGACGCCAGTGCACCAACGGACCAGCCGTCGTCTTCGAGGGGATTCGCCAGAATTCGGACCTCTTCTCTTCGCGGCAAGGGAGCCAACTGACCGCGCTACCATGACCAGCCAAGTCACTACACCGGCACAGCTCATAGTAAGTCAACCTATCACACCACAGGCCTTCCACGGCGACTCGTTCGAAGACGCCGAGGACTGGTTGGACCATTTTGAGAGAGTGGCAAGGTCTAACGAATGGAGTGAAGAACGCAAGCTGCGCCATGTGTATTTTGCTTTAGAAGACTCGGCGCGAACGTGGTTCGAAAACCACGAGGCTTCTCTGTCGTCTTGGGAAGCGTTTCGGCAGCAGCTGCTGGCTACGTATGGTAGCAACGATCGCAGGGAGAAGGCAGAAACTGCTCTTCGGGCACGGAATCAGCGCACGAATGAAAGCGTAGCCATGTACATAGAGGACATGTCCCGCCTTTTCAAGCGCGCTGACCCCAACATGAGTGAAGACAAAAAGGTGCGCCATCTCATGCATGGGGTGAAGCAAGAGCTTTTCGCGGGTCTCGTTCGCAATCCGCCACGCACCGTTGCCGAGTTTCGATCGGAAGCAACGACGATTGAAATGACGCTTCAGCAGCGAGCCCGGCAATACAACCGCGACTTAAGCTGCGCGTCCGCAGATGTCTTTTCTGCGTGTACTGACAACAATCTACACACACTGCGGGAACTCGTCAGGTCTGTAGTCAGGGAAGAGCTACGCAAGATGCAGTCTCACGAAGTTCTACCGGAACCATCTATCGTCGACATCGTGAGAAGCGAAGTGAGACAAGCCATACGGGAACCACAATCTGAGCCAGCACCAGCACGACCGACGCCAACGTACTCCGAGATGCTCAGGCGACCCGCCGTTCACAGTGCACCAATCGTTGAAAGTGCACCGATCGTTCACAGTGCGTCCATCGTTCACAGTGCACCCATCGCGAGGCCAAGTAACTACGTGCCGATAGCGCACAATGCGCCCCGTATGGCTGAGACAAGGCCCAGGAAAAGTGACGTGTGGCGTGACGCCAACCGTAGGCCCCTGTGTTTCCACTGCGGAGAGGCTGGTCATCTGTACCGATTTTGCCCGTACCGGCAAGCCGGTCTTAGAGGGTTTTCTATGAATGCACCATGCCCCCGAAACGGCGAAAGGCCATCTGACATCGAGGAGTACTTGTGTACGCGGCAGAGTTTTAGCGCACCTCGCCATCATGAATCTCGGTCGCCATACCCTATGCGTTACCGATCACCAAGCCCGCGTGCCTCTTCAAGTACGACTAGGCATCGTTCACCTAGCCCGAAGCCGGAAAACTGAAGCGAGCGACCTGTGGAGGCGGGGCCGCTAACAATCGGACATGCGAAGATCCTCCATCGCGGTACCAGGGTGACATCGACGACTGGTTCCAGGAAAAGAAGTGCAGCAATGAGAAAATAGCTTCGGACTTGCCTTTGCTGATTGATGGGTACGAGCTGAATGCGTTAATTGATACTGGGGCGGATTATTCGGTGATAAGTTATGAACTAGCGAAGAAGCTAAAAAAGGTTTTGATGCAGTGGGGTGGACCCCAGATACGTACAGCTGGTGGGCACCTCATTACACCCCTGGGTAGATGCACAGCGAGAATTGGAATTCGAGGTTTTGCTTACGTCGCTGACTTTGTTGTATTACCGGAATGTTCGAAGGATGTAATACTCGGGATGGACTTTCTTCTAGCAAACGGTGCCATAATCAACCTGCAGAATTCTAGTGTGTCCTTTTCTACGAAGCAGGCTATAGATATACAAAAGTCAGAGGAGCCAGAGCACGTTGCCTTGCGGATTACTGACGATGACGTAACCGTGCCACCACGATGCAGCATGCTGGTTCGCGTAAGAAGTGAAGCATTCGACGACTCGGAAGGTATAGCGGATGCCAACATCGAGCTACTGTTGAAGAAAAGTATTTGTATAGCACGGGGAATTGTTCAGCTACGCGATGGGTGTGCTGATGTATTGCTGACGAATTTCGGAAGTGAATTTCAACATGTCGCAAAGAACACAGCCATCGCCTTTCTACACAGCGTTACTGCAGTCACAGATGTATGTAGCTTAGCATCTACGCCGCCTGCTGCACAAACCACGCATGACGCCATAACGTCAGTTGCAATCAACCCAAGTCTATCGCCAACCCAGAAAGAATTGATGCAAGAGCTGATAAATGACTTCGCAGAATGTTTCTCCACTTCGTCAAAGGTACGGCGCACACCGATTGTTAAACACCGTATAATAACCGACGAACAAACCAGACCAGTGTACCAACACCCGTACCGAGTATCACCGGTTGAACGAGAGATCATAAAGAGTCAGGTGCAAGAGATGCTTAAGGACGATGTCATTCAGCCATCGAACAGCCCGTGGGCGTCACCCGTAGTCCTTGTGAGAAAAAAAGACAATACACTTAGATTCTGTGTTGATTACAGGAAATTGAACAGCGTGACCAAGCGTGATGTGTATCCCCTGCCACGCATTGATGACACCTTGGATCGGCTACGACATGCAAAATTTTTCTCTTCATTAGACCTCAAGAGCGGGTATTGGCAAATTGAAGTGGACGAAAGAGACCGCGAAAAGACTGCTTTCGTTACCCCAGACGGCCTGTACGAGTTCAAAGCACTTCCATTCGGCCTCTGTTGTGCGCCGGCGACATTCCAGCGCATGATGGACAGTGTCCTCTCGGGTCTCAAATGGCAGTCGTGCTTAGTTTACCTAGATGACGTGGTAGTATTTTCTGCAACGTTCGACCAGCATATGCAGAGGCTACGTTTAGTGCTCCAAGCTATCCGCTCCGCAGGCCTGACCATTAAACCTGAAAAATGTCAGTTTGGATTCCAAGAACTTCGTTTTCTGGGTCACGTAATCAGCGCACAAGGTGTTGGCCCAGATCCCGACAAGACTGTTGCCATTGCGCGATTTCCGAAGCCGACAGACAAGAAGGCAATCCGGCGATTTTTGGGACTATGCGCTTATTACAGGCGATTTGTAGAAAACTTCTCCAAAATTGCAGAACCTCTCACGAGACTTACTAAAGAAGACGCACCCTTCATGTGGCATGCAGAACAAGAGGTTGCCTTCAATGAATTAAAGGAACGATTACAAGCCCCACCGATCCTGGCCCACTTCGACGAGACGGCGGACACAGAAGTCCATACCGACGCAAGCAATCTTGGTCTCGGCGCCGTTCTAGTTCAATGGCAAAACGGGGAAGAGAAAGTCATAGCATATGCTAGCCGTACCCTCTCGAAAGCTGAAACAAACTACTCTGCGACAGAAAAGGAATGTTTGGCTGTCATATGGGCTATCAGCAAGTTCCGACCATACCTCTACGGCAGGCCGTTCCGTGCAGTCAGCGATCATCATTCCCTTTGCTGGCTGGCAAGCCTAAAAGACCCATCCGGACGACTTGCGAGGTGGAGTCTCAGGCTCCAAGAATTCGACATTACGGTTGTATACAGGTCTGGGAAAAAACATCACGACGCTGACTGCTTGTCCCGCTCACCAGTGGACTCTACTCCTTCTGAAGAAGAAGATTTCCCATTCCTTACTGTGATAACAGCTTCGGAAATCGCTGAGCATCAGCGGGCCGACACAGAACTCCTACCGCTGATCAAGCACCTCGAAGGACACGACATTCAAGTTCCGCGTATGTTTATGCGAGGTTTATCGTCATTTTGCCTCAGAGATAATGCGCTCTACAAGAGGAACTTTGAACACAACCAGGAAAAATTCTTACTCGTCGTGCCATCTGCCATGCGACAGGAAATTTTGGAAGCTTGCCATGACGAACCATCGTCGGGTCACTTAGGTGTCAGCCGGACGTTCGCCAGAATTCGACTCAGATACTTCTGGCCTAAGTTATTAGCGTCGGTGCAGCATTACGTGAAGACATGCCGAGAATGTCAAAGGCGCAAAACACCACCCGTCAAACCGGCCGGTTTTCTCCAACCCATAGACCCACCGAAGACTCCATTTCAGCAAGTTGGAATGGATCTGCTTGGACCTTTCCCAATGTCATCTACAGGGAAGAGATGGATCGTAGTAGCGACAGACTATTTAACACGATATGCTGAAACTGGCTGCCTTGAACGAGGAACGGCAGTTGAAGTTGCGAAGTTCTTCGTTTATAACATAGTCCTGCGACATGGTGCACCAATGGTCGTGATTACGGATCGAGGAGCAGCCTTCACAGCAGAGTTGATGCAGTGCTTGATGAAGATGACGCACACCAGTCACAGGAAAAGCACTGCATACCATCCCCAAACAAACGGCCTGACGGAACGTCTAAACCGAACCCTGGCCGACATGCTGTCCATGTATGTCGATCTCGAACATAAGACATGGGACGCAATTTTGCCCTACGCTACTTTCGCCTATAATACGGCTGTTCAAGAAACAACTCAGGTCACTCCATTTCAACTGGTCTATGGCCGCATAGTCACAACCACACTGGATGCTATGTTACCAGTAGATGCTGACGACACTAACAACCCATACGACGTGGACGACTTCCTACAACGAGCTGAAGAAGCCCGGCAGTTGGCACGGTTCCGTATACGCCAGCAACAACGTAGGGACGCCAGCTACTACAACCTGCGTCACAGAGAAGTACAGTACCAGCCAGGCGATAAAGTGTGGATATGGACACCAGTGCGTCGTCGCGGCCTATCCGAAAAACTCCTTCGCCGATACTTCGGTCCTTACGAAGTTATTCGCCGAGTAGGTGACCTGAACTACGAAGTCATTCCTCATGGACAAAAGCTATCAAAGCGCCACAACCTTGCAGAGGTCGTACATGTAGTCCGCATGAAGCCGTACTTCGACAGGCAATGAAAACACTTCTGCACATGAAATTTCTTTCGCGCGCATCGGGGCGATGCGTTTTCGGAGGGGGAGTAATGCCGCAGAGGTCTCTCCGCGCGAAGTATCCTTCCAGGCGTCTCATCGCACCGCCGTTAGAAGAGCGCCAGCAACGCCTTGCGCGTGGCGCGAACGCGGCTCTCGTGCACGCGAACGCGGCGGCGCGTGTGCTCGATCTTCGGACGTGGTTGACGGTGGAACGCGTTCCTGTTAACTCTGCTTGTCAATTGTGTGAATGTGTTTTAGTGTTAAGTCTCTGGGCACAAGTTCGCCCACAATAAACCAGTTTGTTTAGTGTGCTTCATTGAAGAGTGCTACAATAGCATTCATGTCTCCGGTGTTTATACGGTGGTGAACAACAGATGTTTGGCCGAAAGGGCGGTCGTCAAAATCAAAGATGTCACTGTACGATTCGAGCAGGAGACGGAGGTGCTTGGCCTGAGCAGAGGTGAGGTCAGTTGCAATCATTTTGGCAAAGTCATCCATGAAAGAATCAGAGCTGTGAGCTGCAATTGGTGCTAATAATCCACTCTTGGCATCCATACTCTCAATGTCGAATTCGGACGTACTAGAAACGCTGGTCAAGAACATGCCAGCCGGAAGCACTTGAGGGCGCAGGCTGAAGTTGAGAAGCGGGAGAACGACGTCATTATTCGTAACCGTGATCAGCCTATGCGGAACCGCAACGTTTCTGTTCAAAAGCACGTCGACGATGGGGCGATGCACATATTCACCGTCAGGAACCTGTGGCTGTGAGGGCAAAGCGACGTAAGTGACTGCCTCGGGTGACAGACGCACATCTTGAAGCGAGCACAGGCGCGGTGCTTGGAGCATCGGCGAGTTGAGGCAGTTGCAACTGAAGCACGCCGGCTGCGCAGTCGATGAGAGCATAATGGTTGGATAAAAAGTCCAACCCAAGGATAACGTCGTGAGGGAAGTTGTCGATCACAGCTAAGAGAACAGAAGTAGGACAGACGGCTATACTTAAACGTACAGTACACATTCCGAGAACAAACAGCACGCCACCGTCGGGCACACGAAGCACTTGTGCAGCTTCTGGGGTGAGGACCTTCTTTAAACGTCTACGTAGGCTAGCACTCATCACAGATATGTGGACTCCAGTGTCGACGAGTGCTTGGACAGGTACGCCGTCTACTTTGACGTCAATTATATTTCTCTTTGTGGGCACAGACAGGATTTACTGCAGTAGTTGTCAATGCAGCACCACCTCCGAGGGCTGCAATTCTTATTTTCCGAAGGAACGCGGTCGAACGCCACAAGGTTCGAAAGGCGACGTGGCTGCGGCGAACGGGAAGATGGGCGACGTGTTTGTGGTGAACGAGACTGGTGTCCGCGAGGCGATGGTGAGCGACTGTACCACGTGTTCCTGGCAGAGTTGTCGGCACTGTTAGACTCGGCGGAGGGCAGAACACGGCGGGAATTTCCATGAAAACGGTTCAGGTTGGTCGGCGTGCGAGGTGTTGAGGGCCACGAGTTGCGGCAGTATCGGGCGACATGACCAATGCGACTACAGGTGAAACATATCGGCTGGTCGTCCGCATTTCTCCACTCAGTCGGGTTGCGATAACACGGAGAGAAGCGTCGCGGTGGATCAAACAGAGTAGAAGGGCGTTCCTTGGCTCTGGGGTTGGCGACAGCACAGACAGAATGTAAACCAATGCTTTCAAGTTCCTGGCGAACGATGGCTTGAACGAGAGGAACTGAAAGAGGGGTAGCGTCAGGGCGACGCGAACAGAAAGCTGCGGGTGCCATCGCTTCCAGTTCACGTCGAACGATTCGCACCACGTCCTCTGATGGCGACGTATGCTGCTGTGTGCGCTGATCTTCACAAGTCGAAGTTGCGGCAGTATTGGGGAGTCTGGCGAATGGTTGCAGGACGCGGCGGCTTTTGGCCTGCTCGAATTGTCGGCACTCTTTAATGATAGCATCAACAGAAGAACAGCCTTTGCACATGAGCAGATTAAAGGCGTCGTCAGCGATTCCCTTCAGCCCGTGCCCGACCTTCTCAGCTTCAGTCATGTCGTGATCGCCTTTACGACAAATCGCCAGCATGTCCTGGATATACGAAACATAGGACTCTGTGGGGGATTGGGCGCGGGAGGCGAGTTCCTGCTTTGCGGCAATCTTACGGCCGGCTGGTTGGCCAAACAACTCTTTTAGCTTCTCTTTGCATTGGTGCCAGCTGGTCAGCTCCTCTTCGTGGTTTTCGCACCAGACCTTTGCTGTGCCTCTTAGGTACAATACGTTAGCTAGCATAGGCGTAGGGTTCCATCTGTTGACTCCGCTCACGCGTTCGTACATGGCCGGGCACTCTTCAACGTGGGCGCCATCGGTCCCACAGAAAGTTCCGAGATCCTTGGCTTGTACAACCACAACCGATGGGGACGACAACGTAGCTGGCGACGGTGCCGTTGACATTGGAGGCGGCAACGACGTTGATCCCGCGTGCTCACCGTCAGTCATGGTGGGCACGGTGATGCGACGTCGACTGCGGAGCTCCGTTTCCAGCCTTGGTACCCCTCACCTCTCACCAATGTGTTACGGGGATGTTGGGTGTATAGACTGGATGCATTTACAATATATGCACAAGTAGGGTGAGTGTGGTCAAGATAGCTGACCAGCAACCACACGCAGCAGCCAGTGTCTCTTGGATCTTCTTCTTTTCTTTCCTCCTATCCTTCCGTAACAATATGATTCGCATAAATGCATGTTCTGGAGCGTGGCTGTATAGCTTAGTGGTTACGACGCTCGCTTTGGGACCGGAGGTACGCGGGCTCGAAACCCACCTCGGCAAGAAAGTTTATTTGTTTTCTTTCTTGGTAGTTTCTTGATACGCACCATAAATTACGGCTGTTAAAAAAAGGAAGAAATTCGGCAGAGACATTTCAAACTGCTTACGTGTGGGTATGCGAAAGCGATATATTCCCTTTGGTGCAGTGTTGTACGGAACAGCGTTCCAGGAACTAGTTCCTTTTGGGAGGAACGGAGGAATGCCACCATTCCTTTAAGGGCCGGTGGAACTGTAACGGTAACTCGTTATTTGCACGAAGGAACGGCAGAGGGAACGGCGTTCCTTCTGTAAACGTTCCATGGCACTAAACAGGCGCACCGACGCACGCACGTATGCAACACATCATGCAGGGCGCAAAGAACTGAACTACCGCTTGTCTGTCACGTGACTATTGTGCATTTTCTTTCACGAGTTATGCATTGTATTTTTTATCACTAGGCTTCAAGATTGTCACGTGACGCTCCCTTCTGTAGTTTCTTTCCGCCATGGCGGCCTGTCGGACACTAACATCGAGATGTAACTCTTGCCGAGTTCAGACAAGGGTCTTTACTAAATTGAGAATATCTATTCTGGACATTTCTTTTTCTACTCATACTGCAATATTCAATCGGCAATAAGTAAACGCCTAAGTATTGTTCTTTCGATGCGGTTTCTTGCGCAACCATTTAATTATATCCTCCTGAGACCCCTTGTACAATACATTGCACATTGCCTTCCACTTTTTTTTCGAAATTCACTCAGAAGTGATTACGCAAAATATTCACTCTGGGTTTGAAGTACGGTGCATGTGTGACTACTGTAATGAAGTGGTTTACTCATATTCTTGTCATCCGCTTTCGAGAAATTTTACAATAAATTGGTCTAGACCTCTGTGTCGTCCCACACGGCCGAAAGACGTCGAGGCGTATTTCGAAGTCACGGAGATTTCGGGAAAATACCAGACGCGGCATCAATATGGCAATGTACTACACGTAATTCCATCTTCATCTCAGCGTTTAAACAATGAAATGCAGTTTTTACCGCAGCTAACATGAGGAGATGATGGAGAGATTCACGTACATGGAGACGGAGCTTTTGGCATCTATCAGATAGCGGCTCAGCCGGGTCTGCAGAACGTGCTCCATTAGCTTGCCCACACAGGACGTAAGGGATATGGGACCGAGATTAGCGGGTCGAAGTAGTTTGCCCGATTTAGGAATGAAAACTACCTTAGTGTCCTTTACTTGGGGTTGGGAGGGCGCCGCGCACCCAGCATTCATTGAAGTAGTCGGTTAGGGCTGTGATGGAGGGGGAATCGAGGTTGCGTAGTGCCTTGTTGTGCACTCCGTCGGGACCGGGAGCTGAGGACGTATTCAGGCGCTGAAGTTCTGCCCTGACTTTGGCCTCTCTGATGGTTTTGTCGAGGAGATCGTTGGGGGAGCCTGTATAGTGGGTGGTCTCCGGGGGGAAATGCGGGGAAGTGTAGACCACGAAGCGTCTGGAGGAGTACCTGCGGGGAGGCTTCGGATGCGTGTATGAGCTTCGTCATGATCTGTTTCTGGTGTGTCTTGGACTGAGTCGAATCAATGAGATGCGGAATAGGTTCCATGTCTGGGACAGGCTCATGTTGTGCTCCAGCCTGTTACAGAGGGATTCCCAATTTTAGCGAGAGAGAGTCGCAGCATGCGTCTCAGTCTCCTTGTTGAGCTGGGTCAGCCGGCGTCTGAATGTTGTATTCCAGCGCTGACGCTGCCACCTCCGCTCGAGTCCCGCCTTGGCTTTCCAGAGCTGCAGGAGATGGGAATCCATCGCGTCCGCAGGGCAGTCCTCTGGGAGGGGGCGAGTCGCGGCGCGGATGTCGCACTAGAGCTGGTCGGACCAAGTAGCTATGTCTGAGATGTTGTGTAGAGTGTGGGCTGCTCGGAAAGTGCGGAACGAGTCCCACTTCGTGATGGCAGCACCACGAGCGGGTCTGCGTGCTGGGCCTGCTGTAGGAGAATCTCAATAATGTAGTGATTAACACCCAGATTCTCCCGGGTGTTACACCACCAGCTTGAGGTAGGCGGTGGGTAAATGTGAGATAGGGGGTAGTGTCTGCGCAGACACTGTTTGCGGTGCGAGTAGGGGTGGCGGGATTTGTGAGAAGGGAGAAGCCGGCCTGCTGAGCTGCGGGCCATACCCGGCGCCCGTTGGGGGTGCCCGTTTGGTAGCCCCAGGCCGTATGAGGGGCGTTGAAATCCCCTAGAATTAGGAGGGGGCTCTTGTGAGCGACGCGCTTGGCGAGCCTGAAGAGTCGGTCGAAGTAGTGGCCGCAGGCACTTCGGGTGGCTGTATTGACCCTTTTCGCGGCGATCCCGTGGGCGCTGCAATGTTTGATCACTTGGTGACGCGTCCATTGCTTGCCTCAACTGCCTCCGTTGCCGGCGCGACCTAGAAAACCTCTGTTTTCGAAGGTATCGTAGACGATGACCAGGTGGATGACACGAAGCTTTGATCACAGCTTCAGAGAACATGCAAAAGCGCGTTCGGAGCTGATTAAGCTATGTCCAAACGGCGCAAGCAGCGTATATGGTGCTTGTTCTGAAAGCGGTGCTAAATATTGTTACGGGGATAACGTTTATTTAGGGAGTGAGTATGGCTATATACAAGGCTTGGACAAGCAGCAGCGACGGATGCAAGGCTGTCGCGCGCCTCTGGCCACTTCGTCGCCGTCGTCTTCGTCCGACCGACAGTAGCAGCCCCTTCACTGTCTCGTGGCACTACCCCCCCGGGGCGAGAGCACCGACCCGGTGCTTGCTACGACAGACCAGAGGGTCCAGTTACGTATGGCTTAAGTCTCGCAACGTGCACGATAGCAGACGTTGGGGGCGTAGACGGCGCTGGTGCGGTGACTGGCTCGATCTCATACGTAACGTCTGTGACTTGACGTAGCACCCTGTAAGGACCATCCTAGCGGGACAACAGCTTTTCGGAGAGACCGATGCGGCGGGACGGAGACCACAGTAGCACAAGGGCGCCTGGGGAGTAAGAAACGTCTCTGTGGCGACTATCATACAGGGCTTTCTGGGAAGCCTGAGACACTGTGAGCCGTTCACGTGCGATCTGGCGAGCTGTGTCGGCGTGCGCTAGGGCGTCGCGAACGTACGTGGTGGTTGAGCTGACAGGAAGTAAAGTATCGAGAGGCAGGGAAGGTTCGCGTCCATACAGGAGATAAAACGGGGAGTAGCCAAAAGTGTCATGTCGGGACGAGTTGTAGGCGAATGTAACGTACGGCAAAGTAGCGTCCCAATCGCGGTGATCGGCGGAGACGTACATGGAAAGCATATCGGTCAGAGTTCGGTTCAGGCGCTCTGTGAGTCCATTCGTTTGGGGGTGATAAGCAGTTGTGAGCTTGTGGTGGGTAGAGCAGGAACGAAGGATGTCATCGATGACGCGAGACAGGAAGTATCGGCCTTGATCGGTCAGAAGCTGTCGAGGAGCACCATGATGCAGGATGATGTCATGAAGGAGAAAGTCGGCGATATCCGTAGCGCAACTGGTTGGGAGGGCACGGGTAATGGCGTATTACGTCGCGTAGTCGGTCGCTACGGCGACCCACTTGTTGCCTGATGTCGAGGTTGGAAAGGGACCAAGAAGGTCGAGCCCAACACGAAAGAATGGTTCGGCGGGAATGTCTATCGGGTGAAGCAGACCGGCAGGTAACATAGCTGGCCTCTTGCGGCGCTGGCATTTGTCGCAGCTAGCGACATATCGTTGGACGGAGCGATAGAGACCAGGCCAGAAGAAACGGCGCCTGACGCGATCATAAGTGCGGGTGACACCAAGGTGACCAGCAGTGGGCTCATCGTGAAGCTGGCGAAGGACATCTGACTGCAGATGGGCAGGCACGACAAGGAGGCGTTCAGGGCCCTCAGGATGCATATTATGGCGGTATAAGGTGCCGTCCTGAAGGAAGAACAACTGGAGGGAAGGGTCGGGTGTGGCGGAGTTGAGACTGTCGATGATAGACCGCAAAGCCGAGTCGCGGCGTTGTTCGTCCCGTATATTAACGAGGTCCGAGATAGAAAAGACGCAGGCGTCGGTGTCTTGCTCGGAGACGTCAGGGGAATCCACGGGATGCCGTGAGAGACAGTCGGCATCTTGATGAAGCTGACCGGACTTGTGCACCACTGAAAACGAGTATTCTTGGAGGCGCAGAGCCCAACGACCAAGGCGTCCTGTAGGGTCTTTGAGCGAAGAAAGCCAACAGAGGGCGTGATGATCAGGTACGACGGTAAAGGTGCGGCCAAACAGGTAGGGACGAAATTTGGCGACAGCCCAAACAAGAGCAAGACACTCTCGTTCCGTTATGGAGTAATTCTTCTCCGGTGCGGACAGCAGGCGGCTAGCGTACGCAATAACACAGTCGTGGCCGCTCTGACACTGAGCGAGGACGGCACCGATTCCATGGCCGCTGGCATCTGTGCGAAGTTCCGTCGGTGCAGTCGGATCAAAATGCGCTAAAATAGGGGAAGTCGTCAAGGCATCTATAAGCGCCGAAAAGGCAGCAGCTTGGGGTGAGCCCCATGTAAAAGCAACGTCTTTTTTGAGGAGCGCAGTAAGGGGACGCGCAATGTCGGCGAAATTACGAATAAAACGTCGGAAATAGAAGCACAATCCTATAAAACTGCGCACGTCTTTGGCCGAACAAGGTACAGGAAAATGCTTCACGGCGCGAACTTTTTCAGGATCGGGCTGGACACCTGTCGCGTTGACGAGATGGCCAAGTACGGTTATTTCACGGCGTCCGAAACGGCATTTTGAGGAGTTGAGTTGGAGACCGGCATTGCGGAATACCTCGAGAATGGGTGGAGAGGCGCTGAAGATGGCTGTCAAATGTTGGCGAAAAAACAATGACATCGTCAAGGTAGCACAAACAGGTTGACCATTTCAAGCCACGAAGAAGCGAATCCATCATGCGCTCGAATGTGGCCGGCGCATTGCAAAGGCCGAAAGGCATCACTTTAAAGTGATAGAGGCCATCGGGAGTTACGAATGCGGTTTTTTCGCGGTCCAGTGGGTCAACAGCAATCTGCCAATAACCTGAGCGAAGGTCAATAGATGAGAAATATTGGGCGCCGTGAAGACAGTCGAGTGCGTCGTCGATACGGGGCAAGGGATAGACGTCCTTTTTCGTGATCTTGTTTAGGTGTCGATAGTCAACACAAAATCGCCAGGTGTTGTCCTTTTTCTTGACCAGCACAAGAGGAGCGGCCCAAGGACTCGAGGATGGTTCGATGATGTTCTTGGCCAGCATTTTATCGACTTCCTGTTGGATTATGGCACGTTCCGCAGCGGAAACGCGATAAGGGCGCCGGTGAACCGGTTGAGCATCACCGGTGTGGATGGAGTGCTGAACAACTGTTGTCTGGCCTAAAGGGCGATTTTCGAGATCAAAGATATCGGAATACGACAGCAAGACCCGGCGAAGATCTTCTGCTTGCGTATGCGAAAGGTCGGCTGATATCATTTTCTCGAAATTGGCACATAGCGACGAGGTGGCTGTGAGAGAGCCGGAAACAGTTCGAGGGCCGTCGACGGCTAACACAGAAATCGCGCATTCTTGCAACGACGACATGGTGGCAAGCGCGATGCCAGCAGGTAGCACGTGGGTTGAAAGACCAAAGTTCAAAAGCGGCAGGCAGGTTTTGTTGTCGCGTACGGTAACCACAGTGTGCGGGAGAACGACAGAGTGCATCAGGACCACGTCGAGAATCGGGGAAACAACGTATTCACCATCGCACACAGGAGGAGAGGGACTTAATGGGACGTACGTGGAGGCTTGCGGTGGCAGGTGGAGGAACTCGACAGAACATAAGCGGCTGGGAGTGTCCGATAGTACGTGGGCGTCGAAAGGGAGCTCCAGTTGAAGGACACCTGTGGAGCAGTCGATAAGGGCTGAGTGCGTCGAGAGAAAGTCTAGGCCGAGGATCACGTCGTGGGGACACTGCGCAAGCACGGCAAACAAACCAATGGTCTGATGGCCAGCAATGCACACTCGGGCGGTGCACATACCAAGAACGGCAGACGAGCTGCCATCAGCGACCCGTACTGTGCTCTGAATTGCGGGCGTAATCACTTTGCGGAGCTGAGTACGGAGAGCAGCGCTCATTATTGAAATCTGCGCTCCGGTGTCTATGAGGGCCGTAACGGTGACGTCGTCCACTTGAATGTCCAGATGGTTTCGGCGCGTAGATACAGTCAACACAGGATTTGTATATCGGGTCATTGATGCAGCGTCACCTCCGGGAGCTGCACGGCTTAGTTTTCCGGAGCGTAGGTGCCAGGCCGTGCAGGGGACGATGGCCGGTATGGTCGCGGCGATCGAGATCGACGGCCTTGTGGGGACTGTGAGCGGCTAAACCTGGAGTGTGGAGCGGCGGCATCGGAAGCATGTGGATCAGAGCGAGGGAAAAACCGTCGAATGTTGCCTCCAGGACGACGCCAAGATACAGTACTCCAGTTTGAAGGCGACGACCAACTACTGCGGCAGTGACGGGCAATGTGTCCAACGCGAGAGCAGTTGAAACATATGGGTCGGTCGTCTGCCGTCCTCCAGTCAGCCGGGTTTCTGTAGCGCGAAGGGTAGACCTGGTTCTGGGTGACATTTGCAGGGGTACGTTCGGATGTACGAATGGAACAGACGGCCGATGATAATCCCATGTTCGCGAACTCCTGGCGGACGACTGCTTTCATTAGTGACACAGTGGGCAGGTTGGCTGACTGAACGTCTGGAAGAACGGCCGTAGGAGCTAGAGCTTCAAGTTCGCGGCGGACAATACGCGTGACATCTTCTGACGCTGTAGCCGGTACAGGCGTCGGTGGGTCTTCGCATGATGATGTGGCGGCAGTGTTAGGTAGCCGAAGGAACTGGCGGGTGATGCGGCGACTCTTCGCTTGTTCAAAGCGCTGGCATTCCTTAACTATGGCGTCGACCATCGTACAGTCCTTACACACCAGTAGATTATACGCTTCGTCGGCTATTCCTTTCAAAATATGCGAAATCTTGTCATCTTCGGCCATTTGTGCGTCAACTTTTCGACAAAGGCCCAGGACGTCCTGTATGTACGAAATGTACGATTCAGTGGTCGTCTGGATACGAGATCCCAACTCCTTTTTAGCGGCCTGCTGTCGGTCAACTGATCTGCCGAACAACTCACGCAGCTTCGCCTTGCAAGCGTCCCAACTTGTAAGATCTTCTTCATGCGTCCGGTACCACACACGTGCCGTCCCTTTTAGATAGAATATCGCGTTGGCTAACATAACCGTGGGGTCCCACCTGTTGCGGTTGCTGACGCGTTCGTACATGTCGATCCAGTCTTCGACATCCACGCCATCTGTGCCAGAAAAGGTTCCCGGGTCTTGTGGGTGCAAAAGAATCACAGGAGCATCGGCTGCACTGCTGCACCGTCGACACTTCACTGGTCATCGCGGAGCAACCAAGACGGCGACCGCTTCGAAGTTCCGTGCTTGGTTGACGGAGCCGGTACGTTGACAGGTTTACCCAGCACTTCCACCAAAGATGTTACGGGGATAACGTTTATTTAGGGAGTGAGTATGGCTATATACAAGGCTTGGACAAGCAGCAGCGACGGATGCAAGGCTGTCGCGCGCCTCTGGCCACTTCGTCGCCGTCGTCTTCGTCCGACCGACAGTAGCAGCCCCTTCACTGTCTCGTGGCAATATGTATTCCAAGCTATCCAAACATTCCGCTCATAAATTCAGTCAGGATTAGTGTGTTTTGCTCTTTGTTCTTTATTCGGCAAATATTTTGAAGCAATGGCTTGTCAGTTTCTGACTCAGTGAAGTTCGTTGGTGCGGCCGCTATCTGATTATTTTCTGCCTAATCGCTCGCGGGTGTGCTCAGTTCCGATAGATTTGTTCTTGCTGCGCACAAGGCTTAAAACGTGGCTGTATTGTACATTGTAATACCTGGAAGCAAATATATATGGCAGCTAGTAAGTTGCTTACTCTTATGGACCGTCACGAAACATTCAGATTCGACCATTCGTGCGCCATCAGTGTAGTCCGTCATTTATTGTCCGTATACAGTGCGCATATATTCAAGTGTGCGCCCATTCACTTATTCTTGATACGTCGGCGATAGAGTGGGCGTCAGTTTTCCTGCCATTTGGGTCAGATGTGTATAGAAAACGTGCGCGAAACTTACTATGACAGGAAGCGGCGCTACTCCCATTGTCATTGTTTAACAAGTGGTACTCTTGCCGACGTTCTGGGGATGAAGCCCTTTCTTTGAAGGTTAGCGATACAAGGCTGGCGGATGAGCAAATTTCTGTATCCTCGAGGAAAGCCGTACATCCCGAAGTGCCGGTAACACGTTCGGACAGTTGCAGCAGTGGTTCGCGAACTTGGCCACACAGATTCATTCCATTCCTTAACATGCCAGTACGCAATGTCTTAGCGAAAACTCAGTTGCATTTCCGACAGCTGATCGCACAGAAGCAAGGTAGAAGCGGTAATGGTTTCGTATTCGTGTGCGGTCGTTGAGGAGACGTATGTCACGCCGTATTGAGTGCCATCTCGTTTCTGTAAAACAAACTGCTCGGCGAAAAGGGTCAATATGTTAAGGATGAAGAGGGTATCGCGAGTGCACTGCGGCACAAGTTCGATGAAGAGATGATCTATTTCGGGGACGTCTAGCGGGTGGGAGGTCGTAGTGAGCGCACGGCGTACGAGCAATGCGACCCGAGGGGACATAGTAGAAATGGGGATGATGGGCACGTAGCTTGGTAGGGTGAGAGGATTGGAGAGCTCTTGCAGCGCGAGCACGTCGGGGCCGTCTGCCCGAGCTAGGAGCTGGTGAGCCAGCCCCCGCTTGGAGCCAAAGCATCGACAGTTCCAGAGCCAGATGGTGAGGCTAGTGCGAGGTCTAGCCATTGCTGAGGGTGTAGTTTGCAGCGGAGGGGTGGAGAGGGTGTGGAGCTTGGCCTTCTTTTTAGGCCGCGCGGCAGCACAGGCTGTCCAGTGGAGGGCCTCTTGCTCCTTAAATCGCTCGTCAATTTGGTGAGCAAATCCGTCTAGACGGCTAATGAGGTTGGCGAATTGTTGGGTGAAGACTTGGATGGCCGTGTGTACCGCGGCCTGAATTTTGGCCTCCACGAGTTGTTCGAATTGGGAGGGTAGGGCTGGGGTTGCCGCGGCCGATGTTGGTGTGGCCGAGGAGGTAGTGGGAGTTGCGGCCCTCTTCTTGGCCGGCGGAACGCGAGTAGGAGGAGAAGGTGGTAGGGGAGGGAGTTTATGAGCGGCCGAGATCATTGTCGCCGGGGTATGGGGTGTGGACCTGCAGAAAGGCTTGCAGCTGCGACTGAAGGCGTTGGTTGGTGGTGTGGAGGGAGGCGAGCTGTGCGCGGACATGCACCATTTCCTTATAGAGGGGGTTCGGGGAGTCCTGGGAGACTACGCCTGCCCAGCTCACCTCACTGGTGTGGCGGCCGGGTTCCTGTGCAGGTGGTTTTGGGGGGACTGGAAGTGGGGGTTGCCTGAGTCCGGTCCAGGAGTGGGATCAGGCCATGGGCTTGGTACGGTTGGAGGGCTGTTTCAGTGCGGCAGGATGTAGCACCGGGAGGGACGCCAGGGTGAGCTGCAGGGCCTGAGGCTTGCGGGTCATGGAGCAGCTGCTATGTTGGGGTGGAGCTTGATTGGTGAGAGCCTGGTTGGCGGGTGCCTCGGGGGCCCGCCTGGCATCCCATTACCTCTTCTTGACGAGGTATGGGGTGCGCGGTAGCGGGCCTTGCAGGTTCCGTCCGCCATCAGGTGTGCTTTGCTGCAGATCTTGCAGAGCGGCGTGCAGGCTTGGTCCTTGGGGGGGGGGGGGGTCTACTTGGTCACAGCCGGAGCAGCGGCGTTGCTTGGGAGCCGGGCACACATCCGCGCGGTGGCCGAGTGCGCCGCGGTTAGGGCAGTGCTCGATATTCTTTTTGAGGAGGGAGCACCTATAGAGTACGGAGGAGAGGTAGCTGTGCTTGGGCACCCAGTCTTGTTCGAAAAGAATGATGATGGACTCCGTGGAGCCCATGCGTATAAAGTCGAGGATGGGAGGGTTCTGCTCGCGATTGAGACGATCCTGAATGTCTTCGTAAGAGTGAGCGAGAGAGACCCCGTGAACCACACCACGGGCGCAGTCTTCCGGGGCCGCTTCGTAGGAGTAGTCGTAGGCAGTGTCTTTGATGAGTACGGCCTTGATGGCGAAGTAGTGGAGTCGGTGTTGTGGGTCGGGAGTGTTGATGAGGACGAGGTGTAGGAGGGTGTCGATGATTACGGTGTCTGGCTTGGCCTCTTGGTGTCCGAGGCGGTCTGCTTGCAGAATGGCATCGCGAAGCGCAACGCTGTTCACGGGCCGAAGGTTGAGGCCGCCACGAGGACGGAGGATGATTTTATGATCGTCGATGGGTAGCTTGGGGTGGCGTAGGGCAGAGAGTTGGGGCGGCCGGGGCCAGTGCCTCGCCAGAGCTTGAGGCGTAGACGGCTGCATACATTTCTCGGCAGTGGCGAAATACGGAGTAGTGGTGGGGCGGGAGTTGCGAGTCGAGCTAGGATGAGTTTATCCGGCCTTAGGGGACAAAGTCGGGTGTCCTCCGTGCCCCGGAGGCCCGGTTTCGATTCCCGCCCAGATCAAAATTTACCTAATTTTTTATTTCAAAGGGATTAGTTTACTTTGTTTACATGAACCTGCCTGATAAATTTGTCATCAATTGGAGCATTTTTACGATGCGTTTTTACTCTTTGCCGTCGGCCATTTTTGGTAGCGTCGCCGACTACAAGTACGGGTTTTCGCGTAATGGGGCATATAATGCTTTCGCATTAAAAAATGAAAAGGAATGGGCCCCAACACGGAGCCTTGCGGCACACCAGACGTAGCAGCAACATCATCTGAGCAACTCCCATTCAAAACAGCTCTTCGACGTACTTACTTAACAACACGGAGTTACAGCCTGTATAGTCATAAAAGCATTCACGTGTTCATAGTACGGATAATCTTACCTGGTATATCGAGATTAGTAACAATGCGGATCGAACGTTGGGTTATTGGCTCCTGTACACTTATAATGCCACCATCCTCTCTCATGTTACTATTATAGAGAACACTAATAGGAACAAAATTTGAGTATACATCCAATGTGTGAAATTCCACTGTATTTATTACCTCATTAGAACTCAAAATTACTCCACTCGTTTTATATGTTCAACTTATGATCGAATATCTACTCTAACCCCAAATAAAGCTAAACTTGAATTTGTAACCCGTAAACTGATAAAGTTGAACCCGGATATATCGAATCTGAAGGGGATCACAAAAAGTTCGATGTATAGGTGATTCGATACATAAAATAATAGGCCCTCAGGTAAACGGTGGCTTACCGATTAGTGCATCCGAGATGCCGCTAATTTACTGCACGCAACTATGGGGAAAAAAGCAAGCACACTTTATTTACACGCAAAAAAATT
The DNA here is from genome assembly GCF_013339745.2 of Dermacentor silvarum. Taxonomy (NCBI): domain Eukaryota; kingdom Metazoa; phylum Arthropoda; class Arachnida; order Ixodida; family Ixodidae; genus Dermacentor; species Dermacentor silvarum. Next base: position 73,233,160 of record NC_051163.1, read on the forward strand.
GCTGGTTCACTTTCAACTTCATTGAAAAGTCCAAGCTGATTCTTTTCTTTACACTTGTGGCGGCCATCGCTTGCGGAAAATAAACTCATGAATAGGCACTCAACCCACACGACGACGCCTTGAAATTCGGATAGAAGCAATGTTGACGTCCGAGGTAGTATGAGGGCTAGCCGAACAGGCTGACAGGGCTCAACTGACTGCACTATCTCTACTCCACCTCCAGGTGCCAGAATACCTCAAAGTGTACAAAAACGTGCATTATGAGGTCTTCTGCCTGGCGCCGCGTTCGATATATCGAATGTGCTGGTGAACGAGCGTTCTTTATACGCGTGCACCAGCCCGATACATTTGCATGGAACTTTCAAGGGTATTTTACAGCTGTTCGATATACAGAATAATTAGTTATAAGTTGGCTTGATATATCCGCGTACGACTGTATCTCCGTCACAACATATATGGCAACGTATTGATCAGCTGTACAATATACGTATCAGATTTAGTCACATTAACTTCCTTCAGCTCTTTCTGTCCTCGCACAGCCTTTGAATCGTATCGCCTCCCCAAATAAACCCTAAAGAGTACTAATAAACGCAAGTTTCATGCAACATCAACTAGCGTACGTTGTGTAATCTGAATTTGTTAATTACTTACTATGTTCCTTTTAAATTGTTTGTAATATTAGGTAATACGGCATAATTGTAACGCTGCCTTCCTGGTGCGCACTGAAGTTTCTTCCACGTACCACCAGGTAAAATTATATGATTAAAAAGTTACTTTTTAATAGTTGCATTATTTGTTTAGCCTGCTCAACCCACTTCCTTCCGTAATGCCTTCGAGTGCTGACGGCGCAAATAAATATATTATTAAACTGTAAAAAATATTTCTTGGATGAGGGATGGTCACCTCAGGCATTGTTTAATCATCATCATCAGACTATATTTATCTCCATGGTAGGACAAAGGCCTCGCCCAGCGATCTCCAATGACCCCTAGACGGCGATGTATAAAATATGTGCATTATTTAAAGCTACATAGTTTAACGCTACATTGCTAAACTCAGTTTATCTTCTGGAATGACTAGTCAGCTGTTCCTCTTAGCCGCTTATTTTGTCTGTGCATGAAAGTCTCTCGTCTTATTTGCTCAAATGACAACCTAATTAACGAGCTTTTGAAACTCATATCGCTTTGGTAAATAAGTTGCTATGTGTTTTTGGACTCTCGTTAAAATAAAAAAAAACGTACATTACTTTTTAAATGCAGTGGAAGAAATTGCCGCGAAAAGACAAAGCCGTGTAATACATTTCAACTTTTCATTACATGCCTATAGCCAGGCAGTTTATGCAACCAAATGATTGTGTATTATTACATTCTCAAATCCTACAGCATTTGCCCTATGTGGAGAAGCCAGTTTAATTTTTAAATGATTCACAATTCGACTTTGTGATGTTTCGACCATATATTCGATAGAGAGAAATGTGCATGACCAATAGGAACATATGTTGGAGGCAAAAATTCTTATCAAATTGTGCAAAATAATCTGTGTTTAACAACTGAACAGCATATTTCTACCCTGGAACTGATAGGAAATTGAAATGAATCACATGCATCAAAGTTTGCAGTGCGAGTATTATGAAGTACAGTTTCAGTTTTATTTCTTACAATTTATGATATATGATAGTTGATGTGATGACTTCAATTTCCTGTTTTATGTTTAGGCTACACTGACAATGCACAAACTATATTTTTTGTCATAATACGGAATACACGCCGCAGAGTGCGGCTCATAAACACATCGGGATAATGAGCTGTAATTTCTGGATACATTTCTCGCTATGGGTAATATAGGAGCCCCTTTCTCACAATTATGTCTTGTTTGAGAGCGCGTTTGCTGAAAGTGGACTGATTGTCCGCGCTTTCCGTATAGCTACCGAAGTGACTGACAGCCTTTCGCTGTTTAAAGCTTTAAGCCTTTCGATGCCAATCGCACCTGAAATATACACAAACAACGCGCTTGTCCGGAACCAGAAAGGTCGCAAGCATCATGCGAAGGGAGGGATTACCCTTCTACGGGTAGTTGCGTCCTTGAGCAAAAAGGAAAAACCGGGGAGTGACAAGTCATTTTTAACAACGGGCTGACGCTCTTATCGTTATCACAAATGACGACTTACGGCAACGTACTGCGCTTTGTCGGGAAGCTGTTATGGTTCATTCTTTAGAAAGGGTATTTATTTTTGCCGCAACGTAACTTACGTCATCGGGGAAGATTTTAAAATATAAAGGTCATGTGTCAGGCGGTGGTACCTAGGTGACATGAACGCCCGAGAAAGATGGACTTGTACAGTCACTTTCCTTTGGAAGCGCTGATAACGTTGCAATTTAAATCACAATAGAACTTCGTACATGGTATTTTTCCTAACATTTTAACAGAAGGCTAATCAGTCCTGATATTATTAAACTTATTACTTTTTAGCAAAGACACTCTCCGATGACTTCAATATATATATATATATATATATATATATATATATATACAATAAAGGGCTCTGTAATTTCCGCCGTGACCTTACGTAGGTACGTTGGCGCACTTTATGTAATAATCCCAGTCAGCCTACTCACATATACCGCATTACTAATCACATCTACCATGGCCTCGGCTTCATCCCAAGAAGCAATTGCCTACCTATTTTGATTACTTCAAACTCGGTAGGCTTAAGACAAGCCAAAATTCGAATAGGAATGCGGAGTATAGAATTAGTATGGAACCTACCGTGATATAGAACGTATGCGTTACACTCGAGTCTGTCCAGAATCGCACAGTAACATTAATTTACTTTGACTATTCATTTATCATCAGTGTTAATAAACAAAACGCATGCTGTGCCGATCTTTCCCCCCACCTCACCCCAAATTCAGTTGGGCGCAGGCTACCACCCTGCGTCTGCTACAAACAAATACGTACCCTTCACCCGCCCGCCTCCACCTTATATTCCCTGAAGTTTACAGTACCCCAAACTGCCGGTGCTGTGGTATGCACCTGGCTACGCTTCCGCATATGCTGTGGGAGTGCCCAGCACAGTACACTCACATTCACACCACGACCCTCTCGTCGAGGTTGCGTGAGGCTCTGCACAGCTCCGCCCTCGACGACCAAACCTCGGCGGCACAGCACGCCCGTGAGGCGGCGGTGAGGCAAGTCTCGACGTCCCCTGATCGCCATGTTTGCGTCGCGAAGTCGCCTGAGCTTGCACAAGTTATACAATTCTACGCTCCAATATTCCATCATCAAGAATTCGCGCTTGTCATCACGAATAAGCTAAAAAGCAACCTTGCCTTCAGAACGTATAGTCAGCGTCAAAAGTTTTCGTTCCCCAGAAGGTGAAAAAATATTTATATTTCTACGCCTTAGTCACGCATCGTAGTCTTCGGATTTATAGCGTATACTGGTCTAGAATAAACAAAACAAAAGTTTTGCATTTTTTTACTGGCTGTGGGCGTAGCAGCGTTGAAAATTAACTTTTGGGCAGAACCTCGGCCGCGTAAACTTTTGGCGGCGACTGTGCGATTGAACACCTGCATTTTCTTTATTCTGCACACTATTTTTTAATGAATGGCCTTCCAGCCAACGTCATGCAGTGCTTACACCTGGTTAATTTTCACGACAGCCATCTCAGACATGACTTATTAAGTAGAAGAACTGAACTATTATGTAGTACGTCATTATTATCACCAATCAGGTGTAATAAATATGTAAACAAATAAAGGATAATAACATTGCCTATGAAATTTTACTAAAATCTCAGGACTACTTCAAAACTTCGAATGTTCGTCTTGTGTACGTCCCTATACTTTTTAGGAAACTGAAAGGCAGAAATTCAAGGGTGAAATTCACATCTCTTGTGGCACCATGGCAGAAAAGGGAAGGTGTGGCTTAGTGGGCCGATATGAAAGGATCAGCTGCGATTGTGCTACTCACGCACAAGGATTGACGCTTTTGTATTTTATTTACAGGCAGTAAAGTGATAAATGGTGTCAGTGGACGCTGGCGTGATCATGACAATACCACCGTACCAATATGGACCATAAACGATTCTAATTGGGGAACATTTCTGCAAACCCTCACGGTCCATTCTCATGTTTCTTCAATTGTTCGAACACGTTAAATTTAGGGTAGGAGAATATTCTTACAGAATTACCCAAGAATTGTAGCAGTAATTATATCATGGTGCTGCGATCTGATTCAGCAATAGAGTTAGTTAAGAACAGAACAGCAGAATGCCAAAGCAACTTTGGTGATTCTAGTCGAAAACAATGTCTTCTTGCAACACTTTGTGGGCATAACTCAAAAAGGGTGTGGTCTGTGATTGGAATCGTTCTCTATTTTTACACTACAAAGTACATTAGCACGTCCCGGTGTCTTTTCGCATAATTTTCAATACTCCTCAGCGCATGTTGTGGTAAAAGGATATGAAGACCTTTAGTATTTCTGGAATTTCGTGAAGGTATATGGGAATGGCTCAAATGATAAGACACGTGCGCTGCATATTGAGGATAGAATGTTTATGTTTCGAGGTATCGGTTTGTACTAAGCAAAAAAGCTTGTGAAATAATTCGGACAGCCTTCATTTGCACCGAAGATCCGGTGCGGGAAAATTCTGCTTTGATATAATGCAAATATACTCAGTCAAATAGCTTCTGTATTCCTTTGTAAGAATACTACGTCTGGGGCTGCAGCCAAGTTTTCTACTTCTGTGTCTTTTAATTGAACACACTGGACACTATTTTTTGTGGTGCGTTTCAAGCTGCAAAATAATCGCACAAACACGCCTTTTCCATGACATAACTGAAGACGCCTAAAATGGTTTTTAGTAATGTCTTCATAAATGTTTGCCTTAAGAAAGATATTAACTTTCAAAACAGGTAACCTGGGTTTATTGTCTCAAATACATAACACTTAATGTGCAAAAGAAGTTTGGAAGCACGTTCGCATGGTCACGAAACCAGCCAGCAATTTTTTTTAGGAAGACGTTGGTACAGTAGAAAGAAGCGAAACAAGAACCGTAACTAAATGACCTGTACTTGGGAATATGCCATCTGGCGGGAAACCGCCAAACTAAGCAGCGACAAAGGGATAAAAAAATAGCGGTGCCGCTGGCTTCGAACATGCGAACTCACAATTGTGGTATCAGTGATCCTAATCTGTGGTCACGCAGAACGCTCGGCTATCGGTTCGACGTGCTGCGGGAGGCAAAAAGTAGGTTTATATACGTACCACAATAAATTCTGCGACCTTGTTATGAAAAAATGTCACAGTTTCGCCCTAACGGCGAAGCAATGAATGCGATAGCAACACAGCAATGTCATACGAAGTAAGGTGAGCGGCTTTGGTAACAATATGAATTGTAGTAAACATGCGCTGATTAAGTAAGCAGGTGTGCTGCGGTGTAAGTAGACCGACATGAAGAGAGACTCGATGACCACGAGAAGGCGCGTGTGAAACGGTGGTGTCGATGAGAAGCGCTTCCCGTGGGCAGCGCGCGTGCGAAGGGACACACCTGTAGCGCTGCACTGCCGATCCGGGCAGCATTACATGTGTAGCGTGCGTTGGAAAATGTGACCCGACTATTACTAACTGAATGAACAAGCGTGGTGTGAGCGCGCACAAACAAACATGAAGAGATCACACTGAATGACTGCAGACAACGACTGTCAAAACGCTGGCAGCAAGCATACGCCGCAGCGGGCGAAGGTACGTGCGGTCTATCGCTTCAACGGAAACTGAGCGTGCATAAAGGTCAGAGCCGTGTGGAGATAAGAGACGGTGCGGCGAGCGACGAGCGCGGTTGTTGGCAAAAGAAAAGTGCGCCCCCCCCCCCCCCCCCCCGCTTCCTCCGGCGCTGGCTTCCCGCTTCCTCGCTTGCGCGCGGGAGAGATAAGAGCCGTGCGGCCGAGCGACGAGCGCGGTTGTTGGCACAGTAGAAGTGCCCCCCCGCTCCCTCCGGCGCTGGCTTCCCGCTTCGTTGCTTGCGTGTGGGGGATTGAGTGCGTGCGTCCCAGCACGCTTGCGCTCGGGCATGCGGCGCGCGGTGAAGATTTTATCTATACGGAACCTCACGGCGACGGCGACGGCGACGGCTACGGCGACGGCGACGGCGACGCCGACGGCAGAAATCCGGTTGAAGTGTCCATATAATTGCTATCGCAATAAAATGCGATTTTGGAACGACTTTTTTGCCATTTCAAGAGCTGCGGCTGCAACTAGCTGAAAGCTGAGTCATTGAGGTTGATAAATCCCCGGTAATACGTCGATCGATGCAATAGGCTCATCGCAAATTGCTTTTTACTGGCCAAAAAAGCCTCCAAAATTTGGCCTTTTCCATAGACTCCCATACTTCGAACTTCGCCCGCAATTTGGAACGGGTTTTCTGTCGTAAGTAATGGTACCGCTTGCATGAGATGTCGGGCTAAGCTTCTAGAGCCTATTTCCACGGTAATATTTTGAAAGATGGCTTCTATGATTAGTTATCTGGGAAAAACGACGCTCTCCCATAGAAAATGCTCATGTTTTCAGAGGCGGCCGCTAGAGGCGCTGTTCGACGATGTCCCAGATTCCTGGTATTGTATGGCAGATGACGATCGACCGAAGACAGCCTTTGTCCCGCCCGACAGCTTATACGAATTTAACGTCATGCTGTTTAGACGTTGTAATGCGCCAGCAACTTTTGAGCGCATAATGGATACCGTTCTGCGCGGCTTGAAATGGCACACGTGCTTGTGCTACCTTTACGACGTCGTAGTTTTGGCTCCGGACTTGTCCACGCACCTTAAGCGCCTCCGGCGTGTTTTGACGTGTTAAAGAAGCGCCGGCCTGCAACTAATCTTAAAGAAGTGCCGAATTGCCACGTGGCTGCTGACGATACTGGGTTAAGTCTTCTCCAAGGATGGAATTCTCCACGATCGAGCCAAACTTCGTGCCATAGCGTAATTTCCCAAACCTACGTGCATCAAACAACTGCAAAGTTTCGTAGGTATGTGTTCCTACTTCGGACGCTTTATTCAAATTTCCGCCACCATCATATCGCCCTTGACGAAGCTCCTTGAAAGCAACGGACCCCTTCATTCGTGGCCGACAGAGTGCGGGGAGGCGTTCACAAATCTCCGTCGTTTCTGACGTCTCTCTCAATTTTGCGCTACTACGACCCGACGGCACCCATAGAGGTATACATAGATGCCAGCGGTTTTGGTCGAACTCTTTCGAAGACCGGGGGAGTGACCACAGAATCCTGTGTGTGACCGTGGGAGAGAATGAAAGCGAGGAGGACGTCTGCCGAAAGGCAAGAATCGTGGACTGGGATAGATTCCGAAAAAATAGAGAAAGATACAAGAAGGAGGGCCCGATTGAAGACATCAGCGACTGGTACAGAGAACTACTCGCGGACGTAAAGAAAGCCACCGATGAGATCGAATGGACGGACTGGCGACAATAAATCCCCAGAGAAGGAGGAGACAGATCCCGCGGAACTGAGGACGACGACACTCCCCAACCGTCCAGAGCGGACAGCCGGCTGGCACATCTCGTTGCGGCCAAGAAATCCATGCAACGGAGAGCGAGTAAGCAAAAACTCAACAGGAAGATAAGCAAGAAGATCGCCGAAATCAACCGGGAGATTGAGACGCATTGCGGCCGCCTGTGCGAGCAAGAATGGCAGGAGCTTTGTGACACGATGAACGGCAACATGAGCGCGGGACGCACCTGGAAGATTCTCAGGCACCTGTTTGACCCGGGAAGCACCAGAACGGCGACCCGTACAGAGATGGCCAAGCTGAGACACAAGTACAAGGACGACCCGGAAGCGTTCGCGGAGGAGATCGTGCAGACGCACCTCGCTCAACCGGAAGGGAAGTGTCACCCCGAGGTCCGCGGGGCTCCCAACGAGGAGCTGGACGCGGACTTTTCCGTGCAGGAAATTAGAGCGGTCCTCCAGCTATTGAAGACCAAATCGGCGCCCGGTCCGGACAGGATCACCAACAAAATCCCGAGGAACCTGAACGACGACGCCATCGAGAAGCTCTGCGAGTGCATCAACTCATGCTGGAAGGAGGGCCCAATTCCGCAAGAGTGGAAGTCCGCGGACGTTATACTCATACTGAAGCCGGGCAAACTGCTAGAGGTCCGAAATATGAGGCCGATCTCCCTCACCTCCTGCGTCTGCGAAGTGATGGAGCATGCTTGCCTCAACAGGGTGACAACGCTCCTCGAGAAGCAGGACGCCTTCGGCACCCACATCATCCGTTTCCAGAAGGGACTCTCCACGCAGGACGCCATGCTGCAGATCAGGGAACAGGTCGTGAATGCTCCGAGCACTCACGTGCGCGCCTTGGTCGGTCTAGATCTCAAGAGTGCCTTCGACACTGTGAAGCACATGGCCATATTGGACAAGATCAGCCGACTCGATCTCGGGGCGAGGTTCCACCGATATGTCAGCAGCTTCCTGAATGGGCACGAAGCGACGGTCAAGATCGATGGGGCCACACCACGAACGGTCCCAATGGGTGGTGCGGGAACGCCGCAGGGCTCCGTACTTTTCAGCCTCGTCATGATCGGCCTGCCAGAGCGTCTCGACGCGATAGAGGGCATCAATAACACGATCTACGCAGATGACGTGACGGTGTGGACCACGGAGAACACGAGCGTCGGCGAAATGCAAGACCGGCTGCAGTGGGCCGTACGAGAGGTGGAGCGGCACCTTGAAGGCACGGGACTCGTCTGCTCACCTGACAAGTCCGAGATCCTACTCCACAGGCCGCGCAAGAAAGGACCCCTCCCACAGGGCGTGCTCGACGCCCGTCGTTTGGGCGTCCACGTCACGACGAGGGAGGGGACCTGAATACCTACGGTGTCCAAGTTGCGAGTGCTCGGCCTGTGGCTGGAAAAGAACGGTGCCAACCGCGAGCTGGTTGCCCGACTGCAGAAGAAAGTAGCCGCCGCCACGCACCTCGTGCGGCGGGTCGCGAACAAGAGGAAAGGAGTGAAAGAACAAAACGTGATGAGGCTGATACAGGTGTACGCGCTGAGCCATATATCGTACGTCGCCGCGTATGCCGACTGGAACAGGAGCGAAAGCGACCAGCCGAACGTGGAGATCCGCAGGGCGTTCAAGACCGCCCTGGGGGTATCGAAGTACACGCCATCCCACATGCTTCTCGAGCTGGGCGTACACAACACGCTCGAGGAGGTCGCCGAGGCGCAGAGAATAGCACAGCTGGAGAGGCTGTCCGGCACCAAAACGGGAAGAAGAATCCCCGACCTGCTCGGGATTCGATATCATGAGGCGCGGGGACTGAAGGAAACAGTGCTACCGGAAGGCAGGGACGCCATACAGACGGAAAACATGGCGAAGAACATGCACGCGGCACATGACGTGCAAAGACGTAAACGAAGGGCGGTAGCAATCCTCGAGGAGCACGGAAGACGAGAAGGCGTCCTCTTCGTCGATGCAGATCGGTACCCGCGCCCCGCCGGGTAACGTTGATAGCGATGAGGGATGACGACCACCACCGCAACTACAACGAAATGTGCGAGACGAACCGGAGATGCCAACACCCCCATTGCTAATACTACTACGACAAAAACGGCAGCAGCAACTGCGGAAACATCAACGACACGGCCGGCCGACGGCGGCGGAGCCCGCCTTCTCCATGGCGGTAGTAGATACGAAGGGAAGGATCCGAGTCACAGCATCAGCGAGGCTGCCGTCGGTTGAAGCAGCGGAGGAGATGGCCATAGCCCTCGCGGTACTCCACGGAGGTACGGAAGATAGCCTGATCATAAGCGACTCCAAATCAGCGATCCGGAACTACACCAAAGGTTGGGTGTCCGCGGATGGCGCGCATGCTCAACGCCAGAGCCGGAGACTTCGTGTCCGGCACGGTTACGAACAAGTCCCTCAAATGGTTCCCCGCGCACGTCGGGGAGCTGGGCACTAAAAAAGTCAAAAGCGGCCACAACGACAATAGCAATACTAACGGCCGAAAATACACCGGCATCCCGCCCAACCACAACGAGCGTGCCCATCTCGTCGCGAGGCAGCTTACCCGCCGCGACGCGATCACCCAGAGGGCAGCCGCCGTTGTTGTGCGGCACCCCAGCGGAGGAGTTACAAACACAACCCAAATCGCGGCGGACGGAGCTGGGGGCCACGGGGACGCCGACCGCGATATCAACGAGTTTCCGGCCTCGTAGCGAGAGGTTCTTGAACATTACAGGAAAGAACGTATGAAATATCCACAACCCCATGGGTGGCTGGACAGGTACCAGGCAGTCGACCTGAGGCGGTTGCAGACGGGCACTTTCACCAACCCCCACCACCTGCACCGCCTGTGGTTCGCGCTGCACTCGTCGCCCGGCTGCCCGTGGTGCGAGCACGAACGGGGTGATATGGCCCGTATACTTTGGGAATGCCAACGCCATGAGGAAGAAGGACCAAGAGGAAGGGGGAAGACAACAGCAGGACCCTCTGAAGCGGGGCGCCTCGCTGAGAGATGGCAAGCTGCCCTCCTCAGCGAGGCACCCGAGGACCAGGAGTGGGCCATCCAGCGGGCCAGGGCCATTGCCGAGGATCTCGAAAGATTTTTCTTCGGCGATGGACCCCTGGCAGCCTAGCCCCCGGCACCAACAGCCATAACCGTTGGATAAATAAAGTTTATTCCTATCCTATCCAGCGGTTTTGGACTCGGCGCTGGCATTGCGCATCGCAAACCTGGCTTTCCTGAGTATGTCGTGGCCTATACAAGTAGTACCCTTACGAAAGCCGATACCAATTACACTCTCACGGAATAAAAGCTATGGTGATAATCTGGGCTCTGTGTTCCGGTCTTATTTGTATGGCTGCCCATTTGATGTCGTCACCGACCACCATGCACTACGCTGGCTGTCATCGTTGAAGCATCCTTCAGGTCGTCTTGCCCGCGGTGCACTTCGCCTGCAGGACTACGATGTCCGCGTGCTGTACCGCTACGAACACCAACATTCTGACGCCGACGCCCTCTAACGCTCTCCCTTGCCTGACGACAAAGCCTGCTGCTCACTATCCCAGCTCGCTGTTTCTTCGATTGACCATGAGACTATCACTTCCGAGTAGCGCAAGGACCCGTAGATTTTCTCGATCATTGACTTGCTTGCTGATCCATCATCACAGTCAACCACTCGCACGTTGCGTCGTCAGGCTCGCTATATCACGGTTTGCCATAACCTGCTTAACCGACGCATTTATACCGCAGATGGCCGCAAGTGCTTGTTAGTAGTTCCTCGTAGTTTGCGCTCCAAAATATGCGCATCCTTTAACGCCGATTCATAGTGCACACACTTGGGAGTTTTCAAAACCTACCAGCGCTTTCGACAGCGCTACTACTGGTGAGGGATGTACAACTAAGTTCAAAATTTCTTTCGCTACTGCCCCGACTGTCAGCCCCGGAAATCTTCATCTCCGCTCTCGCCTGCTGGTCTGCGGTCTCTACCATGCCCTAGCCGGCCGTTTGGGCGCGTTAGAATCGATTTGAATGGGCCACTTCCCTTGACTCACAAGATACGCCGACTCACAACGGTAGCCAACTCACAAGATACGCCGAAACTGCAGCCCTCCCAGCAACTAGAGCTCCGCGATGTTGCCTCATTCCGGCTTGCGTAACCACCGCTGCTCAGCGGTTCATGCCCCATGCTATCATCCGAAGCCAGCACGCATGTGTGAGCAGAGCACGTCAAAAACTTAAGCAGGTCCTTGGCTTGAATGAGCAGTCTGGCTTTGCATCATAACATGCATGTCGCGAACACCTGAGGTGACAATAATGCAAGCGGCATTGAGGTAGTTCTGGGGCAAAATAATTATGCAGCAGTGTCACAAATTGCATGCCTGTATAGGTGTTACCACCTCACCTTCTAACGGTCACACAACTGCTTAAGTGGCGGTGGCAAATAAGCTGGTGGCTTCTCGTTTGTCTCGCAAGGTGTCCGACCACTCCCTGGCGTAATCATCGGCGTGCAGTATGGAGCAGAGTTTGTGGGTAGTCGAGGCGAGCGGACGTGCCTGGATTGTCGGCCAAGCAGCCATCAGCACGATAGGTTTTCGAGCCAGTCTACTCAAAAAAAAGAAAGAAAACGATTAACTGGCCGAGACCTCCACCGACTTTAGCAAAGACTACCGCATCAATAAACCTGCAGTCTTGCGTGTTTGGGTCCTGACTGTCGACTTGCAAACCGCTGATAAGCCCTAGTCTTCCCAATGCTCACAGTGTAATGCTTCTCACATTTATTACCACATATATATTTTATTTATTCGCATTCCTGGGCTTTCTTACAAATGAAAACAATGTACACTGGTAGGCTTTGTTGTAAGCGCAGTGGGATATTTATTAGAGCGAAGCTGTTCGTGGCTGGAGTTCCCTGCATTTTTCGTGTCTGTCAGCAAAAACTATCATCATCAGCAATGGCTCGAGCGTCGGCACCTTCTTCCACAGCTGGCCCGGTTGCCGCTAATCATTGCAGCGTGGAATTTCACTTCTATTCTGTCGTCGTAATGGGAATGCCGCGATAATTTTTTGTTTTTTACAGCGAAAGCTGCACTGCTCCAGGTACAAACCCAGAAAATGCCTGGTTCTCTAAATCTCACCTTCAAGCTCGTGTTCTGGCTTCACATTGAAGGTTAAACTTTGGCTTAGCCTGCTACTACCGGCGATTGCTGCGTACGCCGCGTGGTCGACCATGGGCGCTATAACGTAAAATGATTCCAAACTGTTTTGATTCCAATTTCTGCAATCAGCCCCCACGATTGGTCAAAAGCATTTTCGGGCCACTCCCAACTTCGCCTGTCTGTCACGCGACGTCACGAAAACCGCGATAGTTCCCCATCTGATATAACGTGTACACACTGATTATGCATGATTAAACCGCACAAAAGAAAAATAATCATTCCTGATTCGATGTCTTTTCACCATTAGCTCTCTGCTATTGGTCCAATGTTTTCTGGCTACGCCCACTTAGCCTGTCTGTCACGCGACCTCACAAAACTGCGGAAACTCACCACGTCAAAGTGACGTGTACGCGAAAAAAAACATTAATATGCCGAACAAAACTGAAATTTTTTCTGAATAGCCACAGACTGCCCCGTTCCGAAAGGAATCAAAGATGGCTGCCCACCGATCGCTCAGGCCCTCGCTACTCGCACATGCCGGTGAGCATGTATTTATTTGCGCATGATAAACCTTTTTGCGTGGCAGTAAAACGTTATCGAGCCATTTCGGCATGCATACGACATCGCTCTGCCAACTATTCCTTGCTGAGGATCCGTTTTAGCGGCATTCTTATCCTTCCGTTGCACGCCGCCGCGATTTTCGACCAGCCACCGCAAGCTAAGTAAGGCGAAGCGGACCAATCGGAGAAGCCGGCCCCACCCTCTTCATGCGGTTATCTATTTTCACTGTGCTGGCTCGGGCCCATCGAAACCCTCTTCACTAGAGCGTGCTCCTCACCTCTTGTCATCCAATTAGATAAGAAAAACCGCTGAGTGTAGACAACGTTATTGGTTTTGAAAGCGAACAAAGGTGACCTCCTATAAACGAGGAGAGTGTTTGATTTGGTTGTTAAGACAACGCCGCGGGTCACCGCCCGATGCTTGCGTCGTGGTTACGTAAATTTGACATCAGGGGTTTGGAATCAAAACAGTTTGGAATCATTTTAGGTTATAGCGCTTGAAAGCGATCTGCGATGTTGGCAATGTGTGCGGTCGCGCGGGCCTCATTTCGAAGCGAACTGCGATGTGTACAAAATGCGCCGAGTGGTGGTAGATTTGTATGCGCTCTGCTTCCGACGCTTAGCTCGCATTGAATCGAGACGCAGCATGAAGGTCAATTCGCTCGCTGCTGCTGTCGCGCCGACAACGTCTGTGTGTTGTGGTGCAATTGTAAATGCGATAGTTGCTGACGGCGCCGAGCAGAGTCTGGGTTCTTTGCCAAATCAAGCAACACCGCGCTATCGCTCGACAAACGTGCTGTAACGGCGTTTAACTGCTGCACTTTTTTTTTATAACGGGGGTATGAGCCATCGCATAAGGGGGGGGGGGGGGTGGAGGGCAAAATCGACTAAAACTGCTATTCCTTTTTTAGAGCGAAGCTGTTTATGCGGACCCTGTGCCGTCGTTGTCGGACTTCGCTAAAAAGAGGCCACGCGACCTAGCGGTAGAGCAGAGAGAAAGAAGAGCTCAACAGGGGAAAGGGGTTGGAGTGACCCTTTTCCCCCTGTGAGAATTCTCTGAGAGGGCTCAGATGAAAAGGAGAAATTGGAGGGGGGTTGCCGTAAGTTTTTTTTCAATGCTTATTGAAGAATTACAGACCCATTAGCTTGCTTTCAGTATTGTATAAAATATTCACCAAGGTAATTTCAAATAGTATCAGGGCAACACTCGACTTCAGCGAATCAAGAGAACAGGCTGGCTTCAGGAAGGGATATTCTAGGACGGATCATATCCATGTCATCAACCAGGTAATAGAGAAATCTGCGGAGTACGATCAACCTCTCTATATAGCTTTCATAGATTATGAAAAAGCATTTGATTCAGTAGAGATAGCAGCAGTCATAGAGGCATTACGCAACCAAGAAGTACAGGATGCATACGTGAATATATTGGCAAATATCTACAAGGATTGCACAGCAACCTTGGTTCTCCTCAAGAAAAGTAGAAAGTTGCCTATAAAGAAAAGGGTCAGGCAAGGAGACACAATATCTCTAATGCTATTCACTGCATGCTTAGAAGTATTCAAGCTCTTAGACTGGGAACGCTTAGGAGTCAGAATCAACGGCGAATATCTCAGCGACCTTCGGTGTGCAGATGACATTGTCCTAATCAGAAACAATGGCGACGAATACAGCAAATGATTGGGGACATTAACCGAGAAAGTGTAAGAGTGGGGTTGAAGATGAATATTGTCAGGAAGATAATTAATCGGGGCTCGCCGAAAGAGAACAGCCTTTTTTAATGTTGGCTGACACTCAAGAGCCTGCGCCCTTCGTCTTCTCTCTGGCGATCTTGTGCCTGTAGTGGGCAGCTGACTTCTGACGATCGGTGCCTGTAGTGGCCAGCTTACTTCGCGTCATTACTCCCCACGTGAAAAGCGACCGTCCCGGTCGCCGGTCGGAGAGGGTAAAGGGCGACAGAGGGCGTGGGAGAAATTGGATCAGAGGGACACTTCTTCGCGGGCGTAGTACGGCTTCATCCGTACTACGTGGACAATCTCGGTTCGTGCCCGCCTTCGGCTAGAGCTAATATTAGTACTCTGAGGGACGACCTCGTAGTTCACGTCGCTGAGTCGCCTGACAATATTGTACGGGCCAAAGTATCTGCGCAGTAATGTTTCCGACAGCCCCTGGTGACGGATGGGTGTCCACCCCCAAACGTAGTCGCCGGGTTCGTACTGAATGTTCCTTCGGCCACTGTTGTAACGGCGGGCGTCGACACTCTGCTGGTTGCGGATGCGGTTGCGAGCAAGCTGTCGAGCTTTTTCGGCTTTCTGGACGATGACGTCAGCATTGTCACTTCTTGTGGTTCTGTTGTCTACCGGGAGCATGGCGTCTAGAGGTGGTGTTACGCAGCGCCCCTAAACCAGTTCAAATGGTGTGAATCGGGTGGTTTCCTGCACAGCCGTATTGTATGCGAATGTCACGTATGGTAGAATTTGGTCCCAGGACTTGTGCTCTACATCAACGTACATCGAGATCACATCGCCATAGTTCTGTTGAGGCGCTCGGTCTGTCCATTAGTTTGTGGGTGATTGGCCGTGGTTTTCCGATGATTGGTGTGGGTCAGCGCGACGATCTTCTGCATTAAGTCAGCAGTAAACGCAGTTCCTCGATCGGTTATTAAGACGGAAAGGGCCCCGTGACGGAGCACGGATTCATGGATAAAAACATCGCGACTTCTATAGCGGTTCTGCGGGGCACAGGTTTGGATTCCGCGTACCGCGTTAGGTAGTCCGTTGCGACGACTATCCATTTGTTTCCTGCGGATGACGTAGGGAACGGACCGAGGAGATCCATGCCCACCTGTTGAAACGGTGCTGGAGGAAGGTCTAGGGTTTGCAGAAGACCAGCAAGTTTCAAAGGTGGAACCTTGTGCCGTTGGCCATCACGGCAGCTTCTCACGTAGCGCTAAACGGACGAGAACAGTTGTGGGCAGTAATACTTCTGGCGTATGCGCGCTTACGTCCTGGCGAAACCTAAGTGTCCGGCACACAGGTCATCATGACACGCCTGCAGTACTTCTTCGCGCAGTGAAACGGGGACGACAAGAAGGAACGTTTCTTGGCTGTTTTCGAAGTTTTTTTGTAGAGCACGTCGTTCCGGAGGCAGTAAGAAGTCAGACCTCGTGACATCGGTCGTGGAACAACAACGTCGGCTCCCTGAAGGTATCTGATGAGGGGAATCAATGTACTGTCTGCACGTTGGAGGTCAGCCACACCAAGAAACGGGAAATCTTGTTCTAAGTCACTGGACTTGCAAGGTATCAGCGCACGTGAGAGGCATTCAGCGTCGACGTGCTTCTGTCCGGATCGATATACCACTGTGTCGTCGCACTCCTGAAGGCGGAGGCTCCAACGAGCGAGGCGGAATGAAGGGTCCCTAAGACTAGCAAGCCAACACAACGAGTGGTGGTCACTTACTACGCAAAAAGGGCGACCGTAAAGGTAGGGTCGGAACTTGCCGATGGCCCAAATGACAGCTAGACACTCCTTTTCAGTCGTGTAAAAGTTGACCTCCGCCTTTGTGAGACTGCGGCTCGCGTAGGCTAGTACTGGTTCGGCACTGTCTTGCCACTGAACGAGTATAGCACCGAGCCCCACGTTGCTGGTGTCTGTGTGGATTTCTGTGTCAACCTTGTCATCGAAATATGCGAGTACGGGGGCTGTTTGCAGTCGCTTCCGCAATGCTGTAAAGGCTTCCTGTTCTTCCGTCCACTCGAAGGGTACATCCTGGCGTGTTAGTCTCGTTAATGGTTCGGCGATCCTTGAAAATCCTTCGACAAATCGACGGTAGTAAGCGCAGAGACCTAGGAATCGCTGAACTGCCTTCTTGTCTGTTGGACGCGGGAATTCAGCGACGGTAACTAGCTTTTCAGGGTCTGCCCGAACACCGCGGGGGCTGACTACGTGTCCTAGAAACTTTAGCTCCTGAAAGCCAAAATGACATCTCTCAGGCTTGATAGTTTGCTGATTGCGAGGAGTACATTCCTGAGTCGTTCAACATGTTCATCAAACGTTCTTGAAAACACCACAACGTCCTCTAAGTAGACTAAGCACGTCTGCCATTTCAGTCCAGAAAGAACAGTGTCCATCATGCGCTAAAATGTGGCAGGTGCGGAACACAGGCCGAATGGGAGGACTTTAATTTCATATAATCCATCAGGAGTCACAAATGCCGTTTTTTCGCAGTGACGCTCATCTACTTCGATCTGCCAGTATCCAGACTTAAGATCCAACGAGGTGAAAAATTGGGCGTAGTGTAGACGAACCAGAGCGTCATCAATCCGTGGCAAGGGATAAACATAACCTTTGGTGACACTGTTCCGCCGTTTGTAGTCTACGCAGAAGCGTAGTGTATTGTCCTTCTTTTTAACTAAAACGACGGGTGACGCCCAAGTACTGATGGACGGCTGAATCACGTCATCATTTAACATGTGTTGAACCTGACGCCTCATCACCTCCCTTTCCTTAGGAGCAACGCGGTAGGGATGCTGACTAACGGGGCGTGCTGACTCATCCGTAGGAATGCGATGCTTTGTAACGGAGGTGCGCCGTACTTTAGACTCGGTTGAGAAGCAGCCAGAGAAGTCATTGACAAGGTTCAATAGCTGCTGTTTCTGTCGTTCCGATAAGCCGGAGTTAATCTGAATGCGATCGCTCAGGTAGACCTCTTTTGATGAATTAGGGGAAGCAGTTTCTAGCGAGGCGACATCAGTGAAGGCAGCAATTTCATGGAGGAAGGCGACGGCTGTGCCTTGCGGTAAGTGCTGATATTCGTTGCTGAAGTTTGTCAGCACGACTGATGAGCGTCTGTGGTGCCGCCGAACGAGGCCCCGTGCAATGCACATGTTCCGCTCAAGCATTAACGGAATGTTTGCCTCGGCGATGCCCTCAGAGCCGTCGAATGCGTCGCACGTTACCAGGGTCAGCAGGCTGCTTCTTGGCTGTACCGTTATGCTGTCTTCGACGATGCGCAAGGCGTTTTCGGTGTGACTCTGCCAGCGTCACTTGCTATGGTTTTTGCTGTAGAGAACGTCACGCTTGATTTTTCCAGGTTAATTATGGCTCCCTTCACCTGTAGAAAGTATATGCCGAGTATCAAGTCCCTCGAGCAGCTGGCCAGAAGAATGAAGTCCCCGACGTACGTAAATCCACGAATATTTACCCGAGCGGTGCATCTGCCCACGGGATTTAGTAGATGCCCTCCAGCAGTACGGACCTGCGACCCAGTCCACTGCGTAAAAACTTTCTTTAGCTTTGACGCAAGCTCTCTGCTCTTATTTGAGCTGTCCGCAACAGTGTCAATTAATGCCGTGACTTCTTCGTCGTCTATGGTAACCATTATGTCGGAAGTGACCACTTGCCTTTTGGCACCTGAGTCTGACTGAACGTCGGTGCGTTGTCGTCGTTGTCGTCATGATGGAGGATATTCGATGCGCTTGGCGTCAGCGGCCTCACCTCCGGAGGTTGCTGGACTCAGTTTTCCGGGTTTGCAGGGCTGGGTGAACGACGTCTACGAGCGTCTCGATGAAATGAGGGACTTGGCAATCGGTATCGAGCAGGTGATGCAGAACGGGGCTCGTGCCTTCGCTGCTCGAATGAACTGTCACGACTGGCGATGAAGTTCTCTATCTCCATCGGGCGCTGACCAGGTCGTGGGCAAGGTGCACCTGGACGAAACCCGCGGAGGCCCACGCGTCGATAGGGGCACATCCTGTAGATATGGCCAGCCTCTCCGCAATGAAAACATATGGGCCTGAGGTCAGGAGCCCGCCAGACTTCGCTTTTCCTGGTGCTAGACTCCTCGATGGACGGTGGACTGCGACACCTGAACACTACTTCTGTTTGTTCAGAGGGGCGCATGACGTTTGAGGGGCCGTACAGCAACGGTCGTCGTACGGCGTCCGCATAAGTCATTCTGACTGGCTCCCGTTGTTGTGGTATCTCGTAGCGTTCAGAAGCTTGGACGGCTTGCCTAATCTCCTCGCGCACTATCTCCGCCATAGAAATTCGGGCTGTCGGCGCGTCGGTTACCTGCATTTTGTGGAGCTCTTCTCTTACCACAGCCCTGATCAATTCGCGTAGGTCGTGGAGGTGGTTTTCCGAAGTCATGCAGGATGGGCTGTGCGAAAGTTCCATCACGTTACGGTGGTATTATCTATCACGTTACGGTTGTCGCTTCAGCGAGGAAGATCCCAAGTGTTGTGGACGGATTCCGAATAAGTCCAGCAAAGATCTCTTGCTTCACACCGCGCACCAAATGTCGGACCTTCTTGTCTTCGGCCATTGAGGCATCCGCACGCCTGAAGAGCTGAGCCATGACTTCAGTATACGTGGTCACGCTCTCGTTCGGGGCTTGGAATCTTGCTTGTATTGCCAGCTCCGCTCGGTCCCTCCTGTCCATGTTGGAATATGTGGCGATCAACTGCTGTCGAAATTCGGGCCACGAAGTCAATGTCGCTTCATGGTTATGGAACCACGTCCTCGCGGAGTCTTGGAGAGCGAAGTACACGTTGCGCAACTTGCGCTCTTCGTTCCATCCGTTGCATTCGGCGACCCGCTCGAAATGGTCTAGCCAATCTTCCACGTCTTCAGTAGCATCTCCGTGGAATGCAATCGGCGTCTGTGGCTGGTTGAAGATGAACTGCGCTGGCGGAACAGCCGCAGCAGGAGACTGGGCTCAGGTTCATCGTCCGGATATGATCGGGCAACAGACCATGCTCAGGTTGAAGCCCTTGAAGACGGCGGCTGGTGCATGCGTGCACAGGAGTAATCTCTCCCGGGCTACTCACTGGGGATGAGTGAGGGGTACACTGCGTCTCCGGCAATGGTATCATATACCCAGCACCTTCACCAGTAAAATGACACGAAGATAATTAATCGGGGCTCGCCGAAAGAGAACAGCCTTTTTTAGTGATGGCCGACACTCAAGAGAACGCGCGCACACCTGCGCCCTTCGTCGTCTTCTCTCTGGCAATCTTGTGCATGTAGTGCACAGCTGACTTCTGACGACCGGTAGTGGGCAGCTTGCTTCGCGTCAATATGCAGAAGACAAAGATTATGTTCAATAGCCTGGCAAGGGAACAAGAATTCAGGATCGCCAGTCAGCCTCTAGAGTCTGTAAAGGAGCACGGTTATCTAGGTCAGTTACTCACAGGGGACCCTGATTTTGAGAAAAAAATTTATAGTAGAATAAACTTCGGCTGGAGTGCATACGGTAGGCATTAGCAAATCGTGACTGGGAGATTGCTACTGTTGTTCAGAAGAAATGTGCGCAATCATTGCATTCTACCGGTGCTAAAATATGGGGCAGAAACTTGGAGGTTAACAAAGAAGCTCGAGAACAAGTTATGCACTGTACAAAGAGCGATGGAACGAAAAAATGTCACAGTTTCGCCGTAAGGGCGAAGCAATGAATGCGATAGCAACACAGCAATGTCATACGAAGTAAGGTGAGCGGCCTTGGTAGCAATATGAATTGTAGTAAGCATGAGCTGATTAAGTAAGCAGGTGTGCTGCGGCGTAAGTACACCGACATGAAGAGAGACTCGATGACCACGCGAAGGCGCGTGTGAAACGGTGGTGTTGATGAGAAGCGCTTACCGTGGGCAGCGCGTGCGAAGGGACACACCTGTAGTGCTGCACTGCCGATCTGGGCAGCATTGCATGTGTAGCGTGCGTTGGAAAATGTGGCTCGACTATTACTAACTCAATGAACAAGCGTGGTGTGAGCGCGCACAAACAAACATGAATAGATCACACTGAATGACTGCAGCCAACGACTGTCAAAACGCTGGCAGCGAGCGCATACGCCGCGCAGCGGGCGAAGGTACGTGCGGTCTATCGCTTCAACGGAAACTGAGCGGCGAATGCACGGCGCATAAAGGTCAGAGCCGTGTGGAGATAAGAGACTGTGCGGGCGAGCGAACGACGAGCGCGGTTGTTGGCAGAGTAAAAGTGCGCCCCCCCCCCCCCCCCCCCGCGCTCCTTCCGGCGCTGGCTTCCCGCTTCCTTGCTTGCGCGTGGGTGATTGAGTGCGTTGGCTCTCCATGATAGCGCGCGTCCCCGCACGCTTCCGCTCGGGCATACGGCGCGCAGTGAAGATTTTATCTATAGGGAACTTCACGGCGGCGGCGACGGCAGAAATCGGGTTGAAGTGTCCATATAGTTGCTATCGCAATAAAATGTTAAGCCTAACGTTAAGAAACAGGAAGAGAGCGGTGTGGGTCAGAGAACAAACGGAGATAGCCGAAATTCTAGTTGACAATAAGCGGAAAAAGGGGAGCTAGGCAGGCCATGTAATGCGTAGGATAGTTAACCGGTGGACCATTAGGATTACAGAATGGATACGAAGAGAAGTGACGTGCAGTCGAGGACGGCAGAAAACTAGGTGGAGTTTAGAAGTTAGGAAATTCGCAGGCGCAAGTTGAAATTAGCGCAAAACAGGGGTAGTTGGAGATCGCAGGGAGAGGCCTTTGTCCTGCAGTGGACATAAATATAGGCTCATGATGATGGTGATTATGACGTAAGTCGCGCCATCCAGTACTCGCATTGGAGGGGGGAGCATGAGCCACATCAACCAATGGCGGTATAGGGAAAAAATTAGGTCGATGGAGGAGTGGGGTGTGCGAGGAGTTCGCGTTAATGTTCGTTATATATACAGAGCTTTGGATTAGTGGTTCCGCAAAGTCCATCCCAGCTACAACTATGGGAAGGTCACGAGAAGTGCCTACTCCTGAGAAAGAAACTGCCTACCGCGAGCGTCAGCGAGAGTTGGCTCCTGAACGGGCTCGTCGTCGGAGCGCCGACCTAGGGAGCCGACGTAGGGAGCCAGATGCAACGGCGTTGCATGTAGGCTCCCTACGCCGACTCCGTGCTGCGCACCGGAGATGCCGAGCCTAAACGGCAGCTCCGGGAGGCTGATCCCGAAGTGCGCGCCCGAGACGCGCAGCTCTCTCTGCTTGCGGAGTTTGACTTGCTTCGTGAAGGTGGTCGAACCACGGAATGGAAGGGGCGGTGATTTTTAACACTACAATATGCCAGCATTCTTGGCAAAAGCTTCCGCCGAGTGCCACCCTCTGATGCTCAACGGAAGGTATTTAAAAAACTCCGCCTACTCGATGCGCGAGCTTGTGTAATGCGCTGTGGTGTTTGCTTTGTTGTTAAATGACGCGTAAATCTATTTACACACATAATCATTTAAAATTATAGCGTATCTAGCTAAATTATTCTTTTCAGTAGTTCAGTACAGGGACAAAAGGGGCTATGATTGTCGCAGGAGTTCACGCGCGAATATTTGCATACGTACACGTTACCGCCGTTACCATATCCGCGTTCTTAGCCGTGTTCTGCTCGGAAAATGAAGATTTTCTCTGCTACCACTGTCATTTTCAAATTGTATCTTTTGCGAAATGTTCCTGAATTCCGTGGACCCCTACTGAAACGAATAAAATCTGTTGCCACCGGAATTTTGTTTTTCATTAAAGCTTTTGTTTAGGAAAAATTCATAAAATTTAAGTCCTCAGAAACGAATTTTTTGTTCAACAATGGTCAAAGCTAGAGTTATTCTTTTGGCTCAGAAGGACACCCACAGCCCGTCCAACAAACACAAAGGTTTGGACCTTTGTAAGTATGAAAAAAAAACTGTTCCTTCAAGCAATAAAAAATAGAAGAAACATTTTTTATGTCAAGAACGGTTCAGTATTTTCGACCCAAATTTAAAATACATTTAGGAAATGCCTATTTAAAACGGTCTAGAGAACTTTATTGAGTTTGTGTCAAAAATAAGAAAGTGAATGACTGTAGTAGCTGAACACCTAGGTTTGCTATCCACCCCCCCTTAAGAGGGCATGAGCCATTCATTGTCTTACTTGACGGACGCATGTGATAAAAGGGGTGATAGGAAAATGTGGGTGCGTACCTATCGTCATGATGACGACCGATCAGGACAATAAGTATGTTCGTACCTTTGTTCAAAATTCTGTGTCACCTCTGTGTCGTGTTCTAAACAGCTTCGCTGGTCATCCACCTTCGTAGAGTGTAATGACTCATGCTTTTTGATTTATTGCGATAGCAATTATATATGGACAGTCGAGGCAAATTTCCACCTCCGCCGTCTTCGTCGTCATCACCGCGAGTCTCCGTATAAAGTCCACGGGCGATAAAATCGTCGCCGCGCGCCGTACGCTGTATATGCGAGTGAAACCATGCGACGGTGAGCTGGCAATTGCGGCTCCTGCACACAAGGGCGGGAAGCGGGAAGGAAGCGCAGTCTTCCAGTCACGCACAATGCCCTGGAGGGAGGGTAGGGCGGCGCCGCAAGCACCCGCCTGCGCGGCTGTATCAGTATCTTGAAAGCCATCTGCGACGCGGGCAAAATCCGCCCTCCCTGTGTTTTCGCAGCTAAGATAACGTTGATGCGAGCGCCGGCAACATGGTCCGCCGCGTTTCCAACAAACGCGGGGATTACGAAGTAAGGATGCCTTGCGGCTGGCAAACGCTTTCGTGACCAGTGGAATTCTCTATTCGACTCCTTACCTTCTCCTACGGAATCAAGAGGAGGAGGCCCTTGAGGTCATCCTCCGCAAAATTGTCAAGCGTTCCCTGCACCTCCCCGTCAATACTTGCAACAGCCGTCTTATGTCCCTTGGGGTGGTGAACACTTTCCGGGAGCTTCAGGAAGTGCACCTTACAAACCAATACACGCCTGTCGCAAACGAAGTCAGGTCGCCGCCTTCTTGTTTGGCTATATATCCAACAGACCATTCCCATGGAGGATAGGTTTCACATCCCAGAACTGTGGAGACGTGCCATACACGTGCAAACTCTTCCCACCAACATGACATACGGAGATAATAATGACCGGTGCCTGTGGCGCGAGGAAGCCCCAACTCCACATTATGAAAACAAAATAGTTGTATATTAGGTGGAACGCCCCCGGCCCTCACCACAGGGCATGGTATATGGCAGCGGTAGTTCACAACAGCAACAAAGTTAACGGCCTCACCTTTAGAGGCCGCAATGAAAGACACGCGGAAGAAGCCATATTGTCAGAAGAAGTCAAATTGTATACAGGATACGGACCCCGCACACCGTTGCCTTATAGACTTCAGACTCTGCCCAGGCGGCGCTGCGGAAAAACTGCCACCAGCGCCCCCATCGCAGCCTTAGCGCAAACTGAGTCGTGCAAAGAGAGTCGTGTCCGCAAGCGAAACTGCACCGGCCACAATGGACCCCCCTCTTTCGGTGTGTTGAGGCACGGTTTCCCTAAAAAGCAAGAACCTGGAAAGTTTTTTCCGCCCATCCACGCTTCGGAAAGGGAGGAAGCTCAGCCGAGCGAAGTACGTGTACAATGTAAAAGAAGTTTCGGGTGTTATTTTGGAGCACTGCAACTCGCAAGTACAGCGAGCATCGTATGACATAGAGTTCGAGATAAGCACTCCGACATCCGTTCTCTAGCGCCTAAATGTGTTAAATTTGTGTACGTACATAATGTCAAAGCGGTGAAGTACACATATGACTATTTCAGTTACCTATGTAGCTTACGGTCAGTGGTATAAAGCTCGCTTTATCAGGGGCGAATGGCCCTGGCGACCTTCGCCTTTTCAGTTGCGTTCTCGCTTCAGCTCTCGCTTCCTGGGCGTTCGAGCGTGTTATCGCGCATCTTCGAATGTTTTCTTCGCGGTTGTCTTCCGTTTGTATTTGCTGCAAATAAAGATACGTGCGTGTCCGTTTTCGCGGGGTAGAACCAAAGGCCAAACAAAACTAAAGGTGGTCGGTCGCGAACAATATTTTGGGATTTATTCGTTTGAACGGGTGTTAGCATTCGCTAGTTAAAACCGGAACGTTGAGCTTTCAAAACGTACGTGCGCGATTCTGCGTGGATTATGATGTTTATCGTGCGTGTCTTGAGTCTGACTCTAGCTACTCACTCCGTGTTACACGGCGCGCGCCACGGTAAGAGACTGCTTAGCTTCGTAGTAAGTGGGAACATGACTCTAGCTCGAGACAGCTATCACGTTCATGGCAATTCACAACGCAACGGTAGCGTCGATTGCGGCGTTTCTTCGTAGCACACCGAGCTGTCGCGGTTGCCGACGTGCTTGCCATCGTTCTGACGAGTTAGCCAACAAGCACTTCATGACTTTATGGCAGTTCGGCGGCGCGTCTGACTAGCGGAGAAATTCATAGCTCTCTTTCTGAGTATTAAATGCGCTAAACATTCTCAATATGAACCAAAATTAAGTCGAATTGTTGTTTCGCACTCGCTAGCTGCTTAGTCAACTTAGCAAGGGAGTCGGACTTTGCACTACTCAATATTTACCTCTTCGCAACGGCAGGTGACGCTACGCGTCTTGCAAAGCTCCAGAGTCTGACGTCTACACTGTAAAATAATTTACACCCCTAAGGGTTTTTTTGAGTCTCTATAACTAACCCCCTAGCACCCTTGAAAAAGCTGGTTTTTATAGGGAATTACACCCTTATGATGGTTCCTCTAATTTGCATTAACACCCTATCCCTCGAGGGTGTTTTGAACAATATATTACCCTTTGACCTATGGGGTGTAAGGGTGTGATCAGCAATATATTACCCCTTCATCTATCGGGTTTAATGAGCATTATAATAACCCCTGCTATGAGGGTGTTGAAGTATGGTGCACTGTAGCAGGTACATATGCACTTGAGTGTATGTTTCGTAAGTCCACTGTCTGGCTAACCCACAGGAATGTTATGTATGGTGTGCGTATTATAGGTAATGTGTTTCCAAATGCAAGGCATAACAACTTGGGAGAATACACGTAATCACATGCGAGTGTCTTGCCTGAAAATGTCACATTTACGACAGATACAGAAAGGTACACTGTACGGAACGTCCTTTATTCTCGTCTCCTGTACAATTTTAGATCTTGAACTAAGCCTTGTATGTGGTGACGAATACTCTGGTCATGCCACGTCGAACAACACTCGCATCCAAAACTATGTCTCGGGGCACAGGTGAGGCCTTTGTGTAGCTTGATTGCAATGTCTAAGGATGAGCCATCATAGATGAAGCCATTTCCTCACTGATCGCTCGAACCGTCTGCTTCTTTCCTAACGGCGAATAGATTTGTTGCAGTTTGAGGTGAGGACAAGCACATGCAACATGACAAGTAGGGCTTGTCATGTTAGTTAAAAAGCATGTTAGTCAAAAGCATTACTTTGAGTATAACTTGAAGCAGTGCCAACACGAGGACAAGAATTGAAAACAAACACAACAGGACGAGCGCTGTCCTGCCAAATGGAAGTTTTATTGAAGGAACAACCAGCTTTATAGCATGCCAAAAAACGCACAAAATGTTGAAAGGCATGCATACTGCCTACAGGTAGAGGGGCTTATCTAGAAAACTTATCTCAAGTTTTGTTAGCCTGAGTGATGCTCCGCTTACACATTTATCTCCTGCTTTGGTGATGTAGTAAGCATCTACTATTCATCTTTTTTCTTCTTTTTTTCTTTTGCTCGTTGCATGATTCAGTAACCTAGTGTCACCTAACAATGGGGTACATGAGCCTTTATTGCCATGCGCAGCTAAATGGCTGCCGTACCTGTTTTTTACTTTTGTCTTTATGCTGCCTAGCTAGCTGTATCATTAAAACATTGCGCGGTTTGTCCTACGTACACTCGTCCGCATTTTAACGGTAACTTGCAAACAATGTCACAGGTGCACATGAATTTTTTATCTTGATTGGTGGTGCATTGCTGGCATTTTTAATTTTTTATAGCATTGCATAGCTTCAAGAGTTTGAAGGGAGCAGAAAACACTAGGTTGTCTGTTGGCCACTTTCTTAAGATTATGGGATAACTTGTGAACATATGGTATTGTGTGAAAAGGTCTCTTTTCTTATCCCTGCTTTTCGATTTTTCTTCCCGAGTGCTTTATTTCTTGCAGGAGTGTTTCACACACAGCTGTGATGATGAAAGATGGGTAGCCGGCTCTTTTAAGGCATTCTACCTGCTGTAACAGGCTATTTTTCATTTGGTGATCACAGGACTTGTTCGTTGCAGCTTGAATACATAAGATGGCTATTCTCACCTTTTCATTATTTTGAATGAGCACTGTCATAGGGAAGCAAGCTTTCTTTTACCTGAGTTGATAAGCCCAGCAAACATGTTGGTTTGATGCAAATGGAATCATAACATCCAAGAATTGAATGCTACTATAAATTGGCCTTTCAAAGGTAAACTTTAATCCCCCCCCCAACGTGCATACTACTATAACTTCTCAGAATGTATTTAACTTATTCGTCAAAGCAAATAGTCTGGTAGGTGGCTTAGAAGAACCAAGTAATTGGGGGCGTTAAAGTTCACCTTTGAAATGCCAAATAATAGCATTCAATTCTTGGATATTATTATTTCATTTGCATCAAATCAACATGCTCAACATGTGTGCTGGGCTTATGAACTCAGGTCAAAGAAACGCTTGCTTCCCTATGACAGTGCCCATTGAAAATTCATGAAAAGGTGAATGGCCATCTCATGTATTTAAGCCGCAATGAACAAGTCCTGTGAGCACCAAATGAAAAATAGCCTCTTACGGCAGATATAATGCCTTAAAACAACCGGCTACCCATCTTTCATCATCACAGCTGCGTGTGACACTCCTGCAAAAAATAAAGCGCTCAGGAAGAAAAATCGAAAAGCAGGAATAAGAAAAGAGACCTTTTCACGCAATACCATATGTGCACAAGTTATCCCATAATATTAAGAAAGTGGCCAACAGGCAACCAAGTGTTTTCCGCTCCCTGCAAACTCTTGAAGCTTTGCAATGCTATGAAAAATTAGAAATGCCAGCAATGCACCACTAATCACCATAAAAAATTCAAGTGCACCTATGCCGTTGTTTACAAGTTACCGTTAAAATGCGGACGAGTGTTTGTAGGACAAACCGGGCCATGCTTTAATGACAGAGCTAGCTAGACAGCTTAAAAACTATGTAAAAAACAGGTACGGCAGCCATTTAGCTGCACATTGGAATAAATACACATGTACCCGATTGTTTGGTGACACTAGGTTTCTGAAGCATGCAGTGAGGGAAAAAAAGAGAAATCGTAGACGATTACTACATCATCAAAGACGGAGATAAATGTGTAAGTGCAGCATCACTCAGTCTAACAAAACTTGAGATATTTTTTTTAGATAAGCACCTCTACTTCTAGGCAGTACGAACGCCATTCAACATTTTTTTGCTGTTTTTTAACATGTTTTAAAGGTAGCTGTCCGTTCAATAAAATTTCCAGTTGGCAGTGCAGCCCTCGCCATCTTGTGTTTGTTTTCAATGCTTGTCCTCGTTTACTTCGCGCTACTTCAAATTACGCTCAAGATGAACCAACTCACCCAAATCAAGTTGTAATTATTTTGTTTTGTCTGTTTCTCTGTTCTCTTTATGCAAAGCATCATTAAGCTGACTTGCATTTTGTTCTTAATCTCTGACCAACACAATGGCTGGTAAGAACCCCTGTGTCATAACTATTCAGCATCTCTACTTCAAAGCAGCCCTGCCTACACCTTCTGACATCATCTTATAGACATATCCACTAAGCGAGCACGTAATCCAGCTAGTAATTTTATTACTGAGGTTTTCACTTCCGCCCTTACAAGCAAGAACTGTCTAGCATCTGATCATTAGATGCTTTCAACTGGAGCAAAGTAAATTTATCATGCTTCCGAGAAGTTAAGCTATTTTTACCAAAGCACAGTTAAAACATTTGATGTACGAAGCTCAATTAAGTTTGCCATCCTGTGCGTTCAGTTGATCTTGCTGCTTATCCTATTTCGAGTTATGTTTAGATCAAATTTGCCAGTGGCCAACATGTTCGATATGCGCAACGCAGAAAACTGCCGGTGCACTTCTCAATCTTGTTGCCGCATTCTGAAATGTGATGATTAGGCTGCTGGCTGTTTAGCAAAGTAATGGCATTCTATAGAGAAACACTGAATTTAAAATACATGTTTTGGTGAGCCTTATGCATCAGCCAATGGCCGGCGTAGCTAGCCTGGTCATTCTGGAAATCTTTTGGAGCATATAAGCATAGTGCATTTCACTTCAATATTTTGGAGCGCACAGTTTTCTTGAAATTATAACAGCTAGCGTCCCTGCCAGCTTGGTACTACTCGTGCAACACAATGACTTCAATAAAATAGTACTGCACAATTAGAGATAACTTTTCTGCTCAGTGTCCAGTGATGTACAATCATCTTTAGCAGCTGAGATAATTATTGTTCCTGCAGTCAAATATCAGAATATACTGGGATAATTGCCAAACAAATAAATTATGCGCGTCTTGCTTACGACCAGTACATGTGCTCAACCTTTTGCCAGGTTTGTTCTCCATGTCAGGCCAGCACAAGACTTGCTGAACAGGCACTTTTTGCATGCACAAAGATATTTTATGAGGTTAAGGTGGCGTCAAAGCATGTCATCAACCGTAAGCGTGTAAACTGTTTCATGAAACACTTTGAATTTACTTTGTGAAAGGTCTGTAAATTGTGCCCGTTAGAGCATCCAAAGTGGATAAACTTGATATGTCAATTTATAGCTTACGTGAATTGGTTACATATAGCTTACAAAGGCTTTGCAAAAGCTCTACTCACATATTAGTGGTTTATTTTACAGTCACGTATAAAGTTTGTCTGCTTCAAATGTACTATTAGGGGCAAATGACAGAATTGTGATATTGTTCTTCATTGTTGAGTTACATATTTGTAAACTTGATAGTTTTGTTTCCCGAAAATTAGCGATTTTTACCAATCTTAATCAAAAAATTGACAACCTAACTAATAAATTCCCAACCAGCAGTCACTAGATTTAAAATTTTTCTTTGAAACGCAGGAAACCCCATCAAATTGTGTGCACCATTTGCCACGAAAAATGATTTCTCCTTTCCCATTTATTTAGATAGGAGAAAGCGAGCTAAAGCTTCCTCTTCAGGTGCAAGTGTATTTTTTTAACAAACTGCATGCATGATTTGTTCAAGCCTATAAGTTTAGCTGTCACATTTATGGGAAAATGACAAGGTGTGAAAAACGTGTTAGTGCAATTTCAGCAATTATGTACTGCAACAAAAGGTAAATCATAAGAAGTCTCACTGCTCGTGTGCCTCAACTCCATTCAGTTAGATGTGTCTTGTTCACTCCCATCCTGATGGCAACAGAAACAGGAAGACAGAGGCGTGGCTTAGAAAGCAGACCGGAGGAGCTGATATCCGAGTTGACGTTAAGAGTATAAAAGGGAGCTAGTCCCGTCATGTAACGCGTAGGGCAGATAACCAGCGGCATATTCAGTTACAGATTGGATGCCAAGGGGCAGAAGTGTAGTAAAATACTGTAGAAAATTAGGCTGTATGATTAAATTAAGAAACTTGCAAGATTCACTTGGAAATGAGCTAGCACAAGACAGAGGTAATTAGAGATAAGAGAGGTCTTCGTCCTCCAGTCTAAAACAAAATGTAGGCCGATTATGATGAAAAAAATATACCTGTCGGCTCAGATGCCTTCACTGTCTTTTCAACAATGCGTAGATCCAAGGAGGTCAGTCGGTTCCCATGCAATTGCTTCACGCTGATTGTAACTGCATTGGTTTAGGAAAACAACTCTGTTAATTAATACCACCTGGAATTGACTATAAAGTAAAATAACGTTTAAAAACAACAAATATACATTTAAGCACTTGCCACATTAGTATAAATGTATAAAGGCCAAGAATATCTACAACAACCATGAGCTTTATCACCAGACATAAGAATAAGGTCATGAAACGTATACCTTAGGCGTAGTACGTTTGTCAAAATTTATTTCGGAAATACTGCTGACCTCTGACACGATGCCTCAGGCAGGAGTAGGTCATACAAGAAAACACAAATAGCAGTAGTAATAACCATACCTGCGTGAAATCAAGACACGAATTCAATGACGAGAAAACCATTTTATTAGGTTCTGAGTACTTATACAATAAATATAAATTTATTAACAGATCGCGTAATCGCGCGTTCATCCGCAACAGCACGACAGCTTCTTGTGCGAACGAGCAGAACTGAAAACGAAGGATAAGTACACAATCGGGGTGGTGGTGGTTTCTTTTGTTCTTTATTAGTTATGGCGATGAAACCACAAGCGCTGCAAGCTACATGTGCCATTACCTACCACCTGACTTCCGACCTAAAAAACAAGAGTGCGAATACACAAGGGCCATTTAACACGGGTGTCAAACGGCACACTTTTGATCGCGGTCGATCCCGATCGGAATCAAATTTCTGGTCGCGATTGGCTTCCTTGCTCAATCTGCAGAAGACAGCCAATCGCGGTCGAAAATTTGGATCCAGATCGGGCTCGATCACAATAGAAATTGGCCGTGTGACACCGGTATAAAACTAACACTGCGCCCATCTTTTGTTACAGAATGAGCCAACTAGCAAAACCAAAGTACTATTTACCTGCCTGCGCCCAATACTGGCGCGTAGCAGAACTTAATGCTCTACAACTCTATGCGCTGTCACATATTAGTTGAGGAAATGGGAACAATGAATTTTTTTACTTGCTCACATTCAGCACCCGTGGGCTCCGTCGCAAGTACACATAATTCACTCACATCCAGAACACATTGTGCAGTCTTTTAAAGAAATTGCGCGAATTACTGCCCCAATGATGCTACACAAAAACGCGACCTTGAACGTAGCTACCTTTTATAGGAGCAGTCCATGCGCATTGCGAATGTCCCTCGGTGTGAAGGCGAAGCGCTGTCACGATGTGTACTCAGTGCACCGTGCATGCCTATTCTTCTACGTAGTGGACCCTTACAAAAATGGGTTTGACCTTTCAGTCACCCGCGAGTCACCAACCAGTCACCCCAGTCACCTCCCTGTGGACTCGTCCTTCCTGTATACCTAGTCTGCAGATTTTCTGCAGACTCCGTGCAGACAGCCTGCGGACTTGTCTGTATAATTTGTGTGCACGCCCAGTGCGCGAGTGTGTATATATACGTATACGAATATATATATTCTGAACCATGATAGGTTTTATCATTAAAAAGCGGTTAGTTTTGCCATTTTTACATTACGAAAACTTTGCCACTCATTACTATAAGCACAGTCTGGCAATGACAGTAACCTAAGGCAATTAATTAATATTAATTGAAATGAGGTAATGGCTACATAACCTGCATTAAATACAGCAGTGGCACTATGGGTCGATTCACAGCCTGCATTTAAGCGTACATATATACAGGGTGCCACACAACGCCATGCGATCACCGTAAACACGGTCGCTTCTGGTGCCGGCCAACAGATGGCGCCACCGGGAGCACGAGAGTGCCGGCAAAATTACAGCTGCTACTACTTTCCCGTCTTCAGCTGTCGGCATGTCGGTACATGTGCGTGCGCGCTGCATTAACGCCGGCCAATGTGTAGTTTATTGGTGTGTACGCTGTGCCGACAGAAAGTGTGGTGCTTTTTCTGTGTATTATTGATCCAAAACCCCTCGGACCGCGTAATGTAGCGTGCAGTATCCTTCGTGTGCTACGCCGATGATTATCGTAGTTAGGCCCGTCGCACTTTCTTTGTTCCCGGCTCGTGAAAAGCCTCAGGTACTCTCGCTACGCTCGCATCGGATCAGAGTGTACGGAAGAATTTGTTCAAAGTCGTGTTATCACGTGCTACTAGTTCATCCACAATTCTACAGTGCTTACGCTGGATGGGCCGTAAACCGACGGTTCTTGCCGCGGTACCTGTACGATGGCGCGGAACCTGTGACACGAAGGAGCGGTAGCCGAGTACGCCTAAAAGGTAAGTCGGGCGCTTGCGCGAATTCTTGTATTCCGTGAAGTGTACATTGTTACATTGATCACAAGATGAATAGTAAAGCGACAAAAATGATAGATGTGCTTTCCGAATCTTCGTTGTTTTGTGGCAGTGCAGATATTGCATACAGTTTCATGAAAATTGCCCTGAAACGTGTTGATGGTTGCTGAAGCTTTATCGTTTATTTGCTTTCTTCTATGAAGTGTGCTAGCGCCGGGGATTATTTGATCTGAATGGGCACAAAATTCAATCAGGAAAAGTTACCGTTTGTGTCCGCAATTTCTCAGCGAGAAATATTGTATACGTATTTCTAGAAGTACGTCGATGTGTTGTCTTCACGGCTAACGACTGCGTGAGATTGCACCCGATTGCTTCGTCTGACGCATTGCCAAATTTTAGCTTATATACAAATTGTTCTATTTATAGAATGTCGTCAGACAGCCTGCATTTCTTGTGTTGCATGTCCTGTGTGTTCTCGTGAATTTGTAAAGGTTTCTGGTGTTACTAAGACGCCGAGATTTCGACAGAAATGTTTCTTTTTAAACTGAATTTTTGTTTGTTCTCTCTCCTGAAAAGGCGGGGGGGGGGTCTGTTTTTTCAGCGCATCGACCTTTGGGACAGTGTTTTGTTGCGCCGCATAAAGAAATTAGGTTTTCGAACGCTTTTCATGTGCTAAATAATTTTCTTCATAGTACAATTCACACTTCACTTACTACAGATCTGCGTTTGAGTGAAGCTTTTGATAGTAGATTCATGTTTGCTGCAGTACCATTTACATGTTAAATAACCGCCTGTGATGTAATAATCGGCCATTTGCACAGCCAGATGCAGCTTCCTGGAGCTGGTTGTACGAGACTTTTCATAATATAACATGATCTTGTTAAATCGCAAGTTTGCAGTTAAAACAGAGATTACAGTAAACTGAAATTTTTTATTGTTTAGGAAAGTCACGATTTTGGTGAGCCAGAGGCATCTCTACACCCCATACGAACCTCCGGCTCTTCTGCAACCTGACAACACGGCAAAGCGTCTGATCTGCATGCTGCGACAAGGTGTGTACAAAACGGTCACGGCCACTTACACGTCTCTAGGTTTTGGGTGGTATAATTCATACCTGGAAACTTTCCTGAGTTGCCCGACAAAAAAGCAGGAGGGCTTTGGTTACCTTTATTGTTACAATTTTTTGTAGACTTCTAACATCCGTGCCTGCACAGATTCTGTGTTCTTAATCGTATTTTCCTAAGTAGTCAAAATTGCGTATTACCTTTTTTTTTTAGTGGTGCGGTGGGTATTGATTCCCATAATACTACAGAGAAGGGGACCTCAGAACAAAAAGCCACAAAAGGTGGTTTAAAAGTGTTTGAAGCCCTGAATTCAACATTCCGTAATCCGGCACTCTGGATTCCAATTCATCGGTGTTCCGGGTCGTCACTGTTGACTCACCAAAATTCAGGAAATTGTTCAAGCTACGTAACCATTGTATTTTGCAAATATACGGCAAGACATTGTTCCTGATATTGTTTCAGGGTTGTACTTCCCAAGATATGTCCCTAAATTATGTCTCTAAAATTCACTCTCCTTCTTTTACAGAATATGCATGCAGCAAGTTCAAGTGCGCAGACCTCCAATTGAAGAGGGCATAGGCTCCATGCTGCAGAAAATTGGGTCCAAGAGCGACTCCTCTTCCAAGGAATCAATTGGCGAGTAGATATTCTGATTCACTACTTCATCGTTCGTTGTGCTGGGGCAGGCACTGTGACACACAAAGGTAGTGGAACAAAAACACATGACAAGTGAAGCACGAACTGTCAACTGAGTTTGGTGAACAAGGAAGAACCTATACCCGAAGCCACTATCATCAGCTGGCTGCAGGTTATATGTGCTAAAAAGGTGGAGATAAGATAATCAGAATGAATCAAAACTGACAAAACGACCCACTTGAATCATATCGAGCCGATAATATGTTGGAAACTGAATGACCATGAGGTAGAGCCACAGACGGCTTGCTCACGCAGGCGTCAGCACCAGCCACAACTGTGTAAAATGATTCCCATATCTCTCGTAACTTTGCGCTTGCTTCTGAGGAGGATTTCCGTGCTTTGAAAAGATGGTGTGCAACCGCATCTCAAAAGATGGTGTGCAACCGCATCTCGTCCAGTGCACAGCGAAGTTGCCTGTGCATTTACTAGGCTGGGAGCATATCTGTGATCCCAGAGCTTCTGATTCCAGCACCGGTTCACAATGTAAGCGCAGTTGCATGTCAGCGGTACTTTGTAAATGACTCCCGCTTTGAATGCAACATGTCCCCAATTTTTCATGTGCGAAGAGGCAGTTGTTTACAATATACTGCTCGCATGGAACCATGCTTACGTAGGATAAATGTGCTGGTGCTTGAATCAGAGTCTCGGGGGAGGAGAGATATACTTTCAGCCTAGTATCAGCCTATCACAGCACTTAGCTGTGCACTGTACCAGATGTGGTTACACACCGCCTTTTGAAAGTACGAAAATCCTGTTCAGAGCAAGCGCGCAAAGTGATGAGAGAGATAGGAAAAGCATTTTGCATGGTTGCAGCTGTTGCTGCAGCCTGCGTGAGTGAGCTATCTGTGTCTCTATCTCATCACCTAACTAAATTTATAACATATTGCCTCTATATAATTCGAGTGGGTCACCTGGTCGGTTCTGATTCATTATTATTATCTTTTCTCTGCCATTTCTAGTGCATGTAACATCCAGCTGAACCTAGCGGCTATGAGTATAAATACTTATTCATTAAGTTAGGCTGACAGTTTGCACTCCACTTGTGTGTTTTAGCTTCCACTAACTTTGTGTGTCACAGCACAACAAACGATGAAGCTAAACTAGAGCCTTTTTAAGCTTTGCTTACCTTACTCACTACTTCATTCCTTGGAAGATATATTCTTGTTTCGAACCTGGCAGCCATGAAGAAATCACAGACGAATAAAGATTTCAAAGAATACTATTGTGTCTGCTATTTCATTGCATGCGTGCATGCATGCCAGTTCCCGATAGGTGGGCTACACAGATTCTCCCAAATGTCTGCTCATTTTCTGCATCCTGTGACCACAGTGTCGACAGACTTTCTGCAGACATTCTGCATCCTGCGGCTACACAGGCTCTGCAGACTTTCTGCAGAAAGGGTGTACCAATTGCCCGCTGGGAGGTGACAGGAAGTGACAGAAAGTCTGTCACCTGTCTGCACGTATTCTGCATCCCGGGTGACTCGGAGTCTGTAAGATTTCTGCAGCAATACTGCAACTTTTTTTGTAAGGGGACAACGATGTCGACGATGGATTATGCCGAAAAAAACGTGCACTTCACCACTGTTCAGGCCAACTGGAGGCGGTTTCCCCTTTTGCCACGAATCGCGGTCGACGTAGGCATAGTAGAGACACGGTCACAAAGAGACACCGATGTCGTACATCCTTTCTTTCACACGCACGTCACGTCGAATTCAGTCCGGACGCTCACATTGCATCGACGATCACAAAACTAAATAAAACAACGAGATGCTGCAACTAAACAGAGCCAAAAACAATCGAATTACATCTCAATACCGTCATGGAGAGAACACACACACATGGCACATGCACCCGGCGGCCCGCCACGAGACTAGGGTGCCTCGATGCCAGCGCCGCCGTTCAGGGTGGTGCCATCCTTTGAGCGCACCCGCGCCACCGCTTTCTCGTTGCGACGCCATCTTGAATCACAGCGAGTGGTTGCGAGTGCTTGGTGCCGCTGCTTAGTTCGAGACACAGTGCGCGCGGATGCTTCGCTGACGCTTCTACTTGCTGGACATTGTTCAGCCGCATGAATGACAAGCTTGTCAAGTGCATCGAGTCGACATGACGGGCTGTTGTGTTCCCAAGTGCACCCGATCGACGCGTAAAGGGCTTCGTTGTTTACGCTTCCTCCGGGACCCAGAGCGAAGGAAGAGATGGGAAGCCCAATTAAAGCGGTATCACTGGAAGGCAACGGATAGCTCCTACATTTCCGAGGTAAGTGTCAAGAAAGTTTAGACTATCGCATCGTGTTTTTCATTTAAATAACAAAGTATTCTCTGATCCTCGCTCACGTACCTATGTTCGCTCACGAACTAAGCACTGCACCGATGCTGTCTGAGTAGCCTATGGTTTGCGAGCGCGCGTCGCATAGGCTTTTGCCGTTTTGATCGGCGCAGTCTATGCGAGTAGTACCCTTATTTTAAGGACTGACGAAAATGCTTCGCCGCAATAGTCTTACATTAGCTACAAATCGTCATGTAAACCACCTATTTTACTTTTTCACGGGAAGCGCACATCGTGTGTCTCTTGTTTCTTTTTTTTCCTCACTTTCTTTTTTCGCTACTGGTTATTTGGGACTAAAGAACGCAGGGCTTCTTCTGGGGAGAGCGGCTGTTGTGTACGTGGCAAGGGAAGCATTGTGATTTTCTCTGATTTCTCAGCATATATCTTGCGGATCTCAGGTTGTTACGTTATATAGCTGATTTTTTAGACGAATATATTTGTATCGTGGTGCTCGTAAGCCGATGGTCATTCGTGCTCATTCCCGATCGTAGTGGGTACTGTGACGGTCTTTAAATGCCTGTGCACGGTATACCCAGGTGTAGTAGAGTTAAGGGGCATCATGGGACCAAAATGTTTCGGCGCTTTCTGGCATGGTGTCTGTTGTAGCCTCTGCATTTCTTCGAAACGTGTGAAGCGAGGTAATACAGCATTACTTCTGCGAAAATTTATTTTTAAGCACTGTAATGGGATCTCTGTATTTACAAGGCAACTTTTCATATCAATAATCACTTTTGTTGTTTTACTTGTACTTAGAAACACTTTGAAGAGGACCAGTACGAGCGAAATCGACAGGATGGGCGCCGTCTGTTAAAGTCAACAGCCCTACATCATCATGGACTATATTTTCGAAGTGCAAAACATTGCTAATCTGTATTTGACTGTCTTAGTTTCTTTTACGGTTTTTGTACGCGATATGTATGCAGTGTTGTTTATTTTGTCAATGTAGTTATCAGTGTTCTAATGGTTATTTATAAAATGTTCTGTGCTCGCCATCGATGTGATTGGCTGATGCGCCGTACGTATTCGATGGTAGCTGATGTATTCTGGCTGGATATCTTTTTTCAATTCAATTTCAATTCAATTCAATTTTATTCACAACACACATACAAAGTTGTGTTGAAGGCTCCCCTGGCAAAAAAGCTGTAAGCATACAGCTTGACGGAGGCCAGGGGGGCCAATAATCTTGATTAATATTACCCGCGGTTGCGTTTTCTTGTTTGCATTCATGTTTTCGATTTATATTGTGTGTAATCAGGTTGATGTACTTACTGCAACCCCGCCCCCCCCCCCCATGTAATGAATAAATAAAAAAAAAACTCTCCCTATCCCGAATTGTGTGTCGAGCCTACCTTGCGATTTTTTTTATCTTGTCTTTCAACATAACCTTCAGGCGCCACACAGTACATATAATTTTTCATGTACATATCTCTTTCATGATTGATTGTACTAGACATTATAAGTTAATGGATTTTGTGCATCGTTTGGTTTCTTGTGTGTACTACGCAAGATTGACACAGACAAGTTACGTTACATGTTTCTCTACAGCACTAACTAAACCTTATTTTCACATCGCAGTTATTTTTACACCAGCTTAATCCTGTCAGCACACAGTTTTGTGGGCAAAAAAAAGCAAAATTGCGCGTAGATATCGTCAAATAATGGCAACGAACGCGAAGAGCACGCGCAACGCAAGGGAAACTAACCACCGTGCGCGAGTGGCTGGCTATGGTAAAGGAGGCGTGACGTGTAAACCAGAATACAACAGTGAAAAAGAAAAACTTCCACACACAGGGGGTCGGAAACTTTATCTACCAAGCATCGAAGCGCAAAAAAATAGTGCGCATTTCAAACATACACACGGCATTTTAAATGTGATTGAAACAGGCAACTTGGGGCATGTTCCCGGCGCCATACATTTACGTCTTGGACCTTTGACGAGTTAACGGCTATTGGTTATAAAGATGTGCAGATGCGATACCGATAAAAAAATCCTGATCAAGGCAAAGCACTTGGAAGCGCGCCGCGAGTAACACTATTTATGAATGCAAGCGTAGCCGAGTCTCAGCTCGTGTGATTTAATATGGCGGCGCCAGCGGGGTTGTCTCCACCCTGAACTGCGGCGCTGGGCATCGAGGCACCGTACACGAGACTAAGCAGCAGCGACGCCCGTCGGTGATAGTTATTGCGATTTCGGTTTCGCTTTGAAAGCGTAAAAATAAATCTTTTACGTATTCCGTGCCAAGCTATTTATTCAACGCTACCTCGTAACTATTTTATGTGCTTCGAATATGTCAAATAACTATATATAACGAATAATTGAATGCGTCTTTTTTCTGTTTTTTTTAAAGCTTGGCCGTTTATGTGTAAGCAGAACGGTCCTTTCTGATTGCATAAGATGCTGAGATGCTTACGAGTCTGTCTTTTCTGTTATCCACTGAAAGAGAGAGAGAAAAAAAGAAAAAGCTTTAATTGGCATTTTCGAGGAGTTCACAATCCGCATGTTTCTGAGCTGGTGTGCTCAGTAAAACTGTAAATACTTTGATACCGGGTCGGCTCGTCGAAGTTCGAACAGGGTAAACGCGGAGTGGCGACCCTCGTCGCGAACAAATGCTCTTTCCAGGAACGAGATTTGAAATTAGGCAACGTGAAAGCGGAGGCAACCGCGATCGAAATCATACCGAACGGTTGGCTGAAAAACAGCGTATTCGTAGTGAACGTCTACAGCTCGCCCTCTGACCACAGACAGTCGTTCGCATCGATTATAACGAAGGCGACCTCAATGGCCAGTGGGGCCCCACTAATAGTGGCTAGAAATTTTAACGCGCCCCACGAAGCCTGGGGTTACGCAAGGCCAATGCCCAAGGGAGAGCGGCTATTGGAGGTAGTCAGTAAGTGCTAGCTAGAGCTGGTGACGGACCCCCACTATCCGACTCGACTGGGCAATTCGGTGGCACGGGATACGACGCCCGACCTGACCTTCGTCAAAAACGTGCGAGGGGCCGAATGGCGCAACCTGCACGAGAACCTCGGCAGCGACCACTACATTCTGGCGGTGACGATCCCCATCACGGCGGCACCACCGAGAGAATTTAAGGTCACCGACTGGGACGCCTTCCGCAAAATAAGGAAGGAAAACGCAAGCGAATACGCGGACCTACACAGCCTGTTTCGAAGGCTCAAAAGGGACGTTAGCACCGCGACGAGGTTTGTCCAAACCGAACTGAACGTGGAAAGGATGGACGCGAGATTGGCACACCTATTAGAGGCAAAGAATTCCATCACGGCCAGGTGGAAAACGGAAAGACTTAATCGCAGACTGCGAAAGAAAATAGCTGCACTAAACAGGGAAATCGAAGCGCACTCGATCGAGCTTTCTAAGCAACAGTGGAACGAGGTGTGCGCGTCGGTAGACGGACAAATGAGAGCCGGAGGCAAATGGAACCTCCCAAAGAAACTGTTAGACGACAGGCAATCCAAAGGTAATCAGAGATTGGCAATCGATTGGATTTTACACAAGGAAAAGGAGCAGGGCAAAACGGAGAGCGAGCTCCTAAAGGAGCTGGCGGAGACGTATTTGCCACTGAGCCCGTCGGGCGACGGCGACTATCCACAATACGTTGGCGCAGAGGTGGAATAACTCGACGCGCCCTTCACGGAATCAGAAATTTGGGATGCCTTACAAGGCCTCAACGGACGCTCGGCGACGGGCCCGGACGGGGTCTCGAAAAAACTGTTGAGAAACCTAGACGGAAAGTCGGTCGAGAAGCTCACTGAAGAAATCAACAGAGCGTGGGAAACGGGACGAGTAGCCGAGCTATGGAAAGAGGCCTCGGTCATACTAATACCGAAACCCGGTAAACCACTTGCGCCGGAGAACATGCGGCCGATATCGCTAACCTCGTGCGTGGGAAAGACAGCGGAACATGCCATACATAACCGAGTATCGCGGTACATAGAGAGAGAGGGCCTCTTCCCACACAACATGGTGGGCTTCAGACCGGGCCTCTCCACACAGGACGTAATGCTACTACTCAAGAAGCATAATCGACGGCATGACCAGAGACACCAGGGGCATACTCGCGCTGGACCTAACGAAAGCGTTCGACACGGTCAAACACAGATTTCTACTGGAAACTATCTCGGTGATGGGGTTCGGCCGGAAATTCCACTTTTGCAAAAGCTCCTTCCTCAGAGACAGGAAGGCCACGATCAAAATAGGACAGGCCACGTCCGACTGGTACACGCTGGGTGCGAAGGGCACCCCACAAAGGGCGGTGCTCTCCCCACTATTATTCATTCTAGCAATGAAAGGGCTCTCGGACCGGCTCACGAGAGTGACCAATGTCAATCACGCCCTGTACGCAGACGACATTACGGTGTGGTGCACGGGAGGGTCCGACGCAGATGTCGAGCGGGCTCTCCAAGAGACGCTGGACACAACGGAAGAGTACCTGATGGAAACGGGACTCCGCCTGTCACCCAGAAAATCGGAACTGTTGTTGTACAGGCCCTCGAAACAGGGCATGAGGAATTTGACGCCGATCGATGAAATCCCAATCAAATTACATACGACCGACGGCCAGCCGATCCCCAGAGTGGACACTATAAGAATCCTGGGGCGGCTAATTGAGGCTAAAGGCGGTAACACGCAAACCGTCATGAAACTCATGTCCAAAACGGAAAACATGCTCCGGCTCATCCTCAGGGTGACCAACCGCAGGGGAGGGCTCAGCGAGAGCAGTCTCATCAGACTTTACCACGCCTTCCTCATGAGTCACGTAAATTACGTAGCCTCGGCGCTAAAATGGACCAAGAGAGACGCGACCAAGATAGAGACACTCATGCGCAAGAGCATCAAAAGGGTGCTAGGTCTTCCGATTACTACAAGCACAGAGCGGCTCGACCAGTTAGGGGTCCACAACTCGCTAGCAGAAATCATCGAAACATAGACCAAGGCACAGGTCGTGCGGCTGTCGACCACCAGGGCCGGCAGACGCATCCTAGAAGAAGCAGGCATAAATGCAGAGGCAGAGTGCAACGCACGCAAGGTCGCGCTCAGCGCGTCGGTCAGGGGCACTTTCAAGGTTGAACCGCTTCCGAGAAACGTCCACCCGCAATTCAACGAGGGGCGCCGAAAGGCGAGGGCCCGAGCACTACTGAAATCGACCGCCAACTGCCCGGGACTGGCGGAATTTGTACACGCGGCCCAGTATGGGTGCAGCGACCAGTACGCGGCCGTCTCGATACGCTGGGATGGAATGATCATTAACGCGGCATCGGTCAAGGGGGTAACGTCCGAAGTGGCCGAACAGGTGGCAATAGCCATGGCAATGAGGGACCCCGAACGTCCTTACGTGTACACAGATTCGCGATCGGCGGCCAGAGCATTCGCCTCGGGCTCCATATCGCGGGAAGCGGCGGCCGTCCTCGGCAACGAGGGAGCCGCGGGTCATCACATCGTCAAATGGTTTCCGGCCCACATGGGGGCCGACGTGCACCCCGACTTTCCCAACACCAACGAGCTGGCGCACGACCGCGCGCGAGGACTCAC
The DNA here is from genome assembly GCF_013339745.2 of Dermacentor silvarum. Taxonomy (NCBI): domain Eukaryota; kingdom Metazoa; phylum Arthropoda; class Arachnida; order Ixodida; family Ixodidae; genus Dermacentor; species Dermacentor silvarum. Next base: position 73,275,907 of record NC_051163.1, read on the forward strand.
GCACCGCGGCGATCGTGGCGAGCGAAGTGGCGGGGAGGGAGGGGAGCACCGAGACCCGCTGCTCACCTTCAACGAAATAACAACGCACTATCAGCTGTCGAGGAGGGCCTTCCCGCTCCCCCACGCTAAACTCAATAGACCATCGATATTCAGAATGCTTCAGACAGGGTCGTTCCCCTCGAGAGGCAGACTGAGCCTTTATTGACCAGAGGTAGAGCCGCAATGTCGGGATTGTGGCGAATCATACTGCTCGCTAGCGCACATGCTCTGGCCATGCTCCGCGTTAAGCGGCACCATGTTCCGTAAAGAAGAAGACTGGGAGGACGCCCTGCAAAGCGACGACCACCAGACCCAGCTCCGGGCTGTCCAGAGGGCTCACGAAAGGGCGGAGGCTCACGGGCTTCCCGTCCCAACGTGGGTGCGGCCCGCGACCCCTGCCGACCACTAAACAAACAGTGGGTGGGGAGGGGTTCCTCAGGACTCAATAAAGTTATTTCCTCCTCCTTTGGACAAACTACAGAGATAGAAGTACATGCACATTAGCGTTTCAAACATAGGGAAGCATGGACGAAACGGAGAAATTTTGCATGTACACGAAAACCTTTAGGTTTTCAAGTACGAAAAGTCTTTCTTTCTTTCATTGTGTAGTGTCATAAGTGTGCAGCAGGAGCACATCCAGTGCCCCCCTCCTTCCCCCCCCCCCCTTTTTTTTCTTTTTTGTTGTTTTTGTAGACCAGGTCAGCGATCGGGGCTGATGATCGCTGAAACGGTAGAACAAATATAATAACGACCTCCCACGGTGGACAGCACCGTCAGTTGTCGTTATGATCTTATTGTTTTTTTTCCCGAGTCTGTAGCCAGACATCGCGAACGTACTTCGCAGGTGAGAGAATGCGAGCACACTTTTACAATGGCTCAACCAACGCCTCCTAGTTTATTGAGGAGGCGTTGCCTCAACACTGGCCCCGTGAAGAAATATCGGGCCTGCAAGTTCCCCGCAAATTTCTGGAATCTCATTCTATCTACAATGACTGGCTCAATGTCCTTTCATGCATGCATTTATATTGACTGCAACTTGAGAGGGGAAATATTTGAGTAAATTGCGCTGCTAGTCAATATTGTAAATAGTGTATGCATTTCATATTGTACGCTGGTTCTCTATGCCTTCTCACATTCTTCTCCCTTTCTTTTTGATCACTCCGTAATGGCCGGTGTTCAGGTGTTTGTAAGCCAACAGAACTTTCTTTTCTTACAACTACTAACTTAATAGCTGCTTTTTGTACAGCCAGCTTCGTAAGTTGACGGGGACGCGAAACCATGAGCGCTTTACATGGCGCTTTCGGTAGGTGCCGTTTAAGCAAACAATTTATTTATTTACAGTACCTACAGCGCCCTTGTGGGGCATTATTGTAGGGGGGAAGTATTAACAGTCAAATACAAAAAATACAAATACATAGCAAAATGCAGATTGGTGACATCTCATTCGGAATTATTCACAGAACAACTATGAAATTTCGTTTAAAATTAACAAAGGCAAAAAATAATAAATTGCTAGGGCAAATCGCACAGATTGACCTGCAAGCACAAATCAAGCCCAAATAGAAGCACAAATATAAGCACAAATCGCAAGCACAAATCGCTAGAAGGAGAAGAAACTGTTAACAATAACTTTCATGTGAGCCCAGGCTGAGATGAAATGGAACTTTGAAGGACAAGTGGAAATGTTGAAAGGGAAGCGGAGACAATTTCTTGCGGCAGTTTGTTCCATTGTTTAATTGTGCGTGGGAAAAATGAATATTTGAAAAGATTTAGTTTGGTAGCAAACTCGCGTATACTTTTAATGTGTGATCAGTACGGGCAGATATATATGTAGGCTCCAGTAGGTAGTTTTCTTTTTCAATGCCCGTTAAACCATGAAATATTTGATAAAACAAAGACAAACGTAAATATTTGCGCCTGTCTTTAAGAAGAGGTCATCCCAAAGTATTTCTGATTTCAAAAGCCCTTTTAGAACAGTCATAATCACCTGTGACGAAACGGACTGCTCGCGATTGCACACGCTCCAGAGCATCGATGTTAACTTTGGTAAAGGGGTCCCTAGTGCTACACGCGTATTCCAAAAGTGGGCGTACATTCGACATATACAGGGTTTCCTTCAGACAGGAGGCCGGTGCTTGTTTAAAGTTGCGTCTCAAGAAGTTTAATGTGTTGCTAGCCTTCGATACAATGTAATCAACGTGCGCATTCCATGTTAAAGGGCCCCTAAACCACCCAGAGGTCGAAATTTAGTTGCAGTTGTGCACGAGTCTACAACGAACACGTAGCCGCGAGAATTTTTTGAAATGGTGCCGTAATAGCGGAGTTACACGCGTTTGATGATCGAAAAACGGCCCTCGCTCGTTTCGCTCTTTCCTTCACTTCTCTCCTCGTCGGCTGGACTCCCCTCCTCGCCGAGTGCTGCTCGAAATGTCACGTGACATACGTCATCGCCAACGCGCTTCTAAAAACACTGCCTACTTCCGGTTAAGGCACGTCCACGCTAGCCTTGCTAGCGGCGGCGAACCGGCCTCCTGTCTGCCGCGCGAGAGGTGTCCAAAGTAGACGACAGTTTGGCCGGCGCCCCGCCCGCTGCACCATCAACGGGCCAATTGACGACCACGGAGCTGCGTGCCTCCGCCACCGGCAACGAAAACATCTGCTGCTGCTGAGTGCACGGCTACCGACGGGAGACGACCGAGCCGGCTCGGCTGTGCTCGCATCGCTGCCGACGGCGCCGCTAATATCAGCGTATTTTTCTTCTTTGTGTACAATTATTGCGAAGAGCGATAACAACGATAATAAAATATTTCGGCTTGTGAGCGTCGGTAATTCATTTCGAAGCGCCGTCCGCTTCAGCTTTGAAGGAAACCGGAAAAGGCCTAGCGACGATATCGGCGCCGTCGAGCGGTCAGCGGCGGTAAGGCTGCCACACAAATGAGTCCCGGTCTCATCCTCTCTACGTACGGCAAGGAAATCTCGCCGCTCGCGAGCAAAACCGCTGTCGAACGGCGGCCCGCGAATGGCAAACGGCGTGCGGCGAGTTAGCGTGCTGCCGGTAATGTGGACGTGGACTCGGCCCTTCTCGGCTACCCGATGTTGCTGCGGTGCCGGCGCGTGTTACGCGAAGCGTGCCGCTATAGACCCAGTGTTGCGCGCACGTCTGGAAAGGCCAACACTGTCGCACTCCATTCGCGCAGCTAATCAGACCGCTAAGCATGACTGTGTTGGAACACGAGCGATTTGGCACTTGCGTTGCGGGCTGTAAATACCGATGCGCAAGCGCGCACAAGCGAGCAACACGGCGAGGACGAGCAGGGAGCGCGCGTACCTGCTAGCAGACAAACCGGAAGTCGTAGGTTCTTGTTCGACCAATGGACATCGTTTCCACCATTGACATCACCAGATTCCCCCTGCTGACGTCGTGACGACCACTGGGGTTTCGGAAAGGCGAGGGGAGGAGGACGGCATTGTTTTTTTGGTTTTGTGGCGCGCCCGCGGCGCGTAGCACTGCAGCGTTTGGCATCGTGATTGCATTCTGAACTCGATGCGCGTGTTTACTTGAAATGCTCAAAAAATATCTGATGGGGTTTAGGGGCCCTTTAAAGTGCTGGAAAAAATAACTCCTAGGTACTTATATTCCTTCACAAGGGACAGCTGTGTGGCGTTCATGAAATAGCTTGCCGTCAGGGGCTGTTTTTTGTTTGTGAATCTTAACAGGTTGCATTTGGATAGATTGAGGGTCAAGTTCCAGGTGGAACACCAAGTCATAACATTGTTTAGGTCGCTTTGTAGCTGTTCGCTGTCTGCTTCAGATGAAATTTCACGGTAAATACAGCAATCATCTGCATATAACCTAACACGGCAAAACAAACGTTCAGTTAGGTCATTAATGAATATAATGAAAAGTAGGAGCCCCAAGACGGACCCCTGTGGCACACCTGATAATACAGAAACGTCAGATGAGCGGGTACCACCAAGAATCACGCGTTGGCTTCTTTCTAAAAGATAAGCTTCCAGCCACTTCAGGAGGGTATTTGGTATGTTAAGATAAGACAGCTTTTGTAGTAACAGGGTATGAGATACTGTATCAAATGCTTTTCGAAAGTCTAAAAATATGCAGTCAACCTGCATACCGGAATTAATAAATGCTGCGATATCATGACAAAACTCGATCAAATGAGTGTCGCAAGAAAAGCCAGCCCTGAAGCCATGTTGCATTGGACTAATAAAGCTATTTTCTTGAAGGTGTGCCATTAGGTTTGTGTAAATGACATGTTCCAATGTCTTACAGGTAACGCTTGTGAGTGAAATTGGCCTATAGTTACACGTTCTCGTTTTTGTACCTGTTTTATGAATTGGGATAACATTTGCTTTCTTCCAGTCCCAGGGCAAAGCACCTACGTGGAGGGATATCTTAAACAGCAGTGTTAAGAAAGGGGCTACAGACAATGCGCAGTTCTTTAGCACAAAATTTGAAATATAGTCAGGACCGGGAGCCGAGTGAACGTTTATCTTTCGTAGTAATGATACGATGCCAGCTTTAGACAGCTCAATTTCCCTCATCTGTGTGAACACACTGACGTCATGCAATCGAGTAACCTCGACATTTGAGCGTGAAAACACAGAATGAAAATAAGCATTGAAAGCTTCTGCTTTTCCCAAGGTATCTGTGCCGTAGGCTTTGTCATCCATGACGTCAGGGATAGCGTCACCGGTATTTTTTTTTTCTTTGCTTTTGACACATTTCCACATTTCCTTAGGGTTAGTTTTCATTTTGTGTCCAAGATTGCAGAGAAACGTGTTATGTGAACTACGCATCATCTTTGCTATTATTTTGCTCATTTCCTTCATCTTTGCGTACAATTCTGCGACTGGCAATATTTACGAAATATCCTATTTTAACACGAAAGTGTTTTATGCCGGGGTCCACCAAGACTTCACTGACGTATTTCCGTCACAGATGTGACGTTCTTACAATGTACACGAACATAATACAAAGAAAGAAACCAGAAGAAAAAGTTCCACAAACATGCAAAATTTGGGAATCGAACCCACGACCTCTCGGTCCGCGACGATAGATCGCCGAGCGTTTAACCCATTGCGCCACAAACGCATTTGCAGAGAGCTACACAGACGCGCCTTATATATCTAACACTCCTCCGTGTACCCGCGCTCTTGCTCGGGGCGGTGCCGCCGCCTACGAGCAGAAAAGAGAAGTACTGCATTATGACACTAACGCGCACCGACAGTGAACGCTTCGGTGGTCTCAGCACTACGACGCCTCGATGCCAGCATTCGAAGGGACGCTGGCATCAACAAGCACTACCAACGCCACCTAGGTGGCGTTCACCGTACTCAGCACAGCGGAGCGTGGCCTCCGCAATTAGCTCTGAAAATGTTTCTGAAGTTGATCGCGGAGGCTGCAATTACGACGCGCTGTACGCGCTGATTTGACTCGGTGACGATTCACTTACGTGCTTTGTCTTGCGCGTTGTATTAGTGTGTCAGTTACGTGCTTCGTCTTTCGCGTTGTGCTAGCGTGTGCAGCGTAGTGCAGCTTCCATATGCACGACGGTTGCTCATGGTCATCGACGTTGGTAGTCGTGATGGAGGAGACGTGCCACCAGGCGTCAGCGTGGGTGCATCAACGCCTAAGGGCGCTTTAGCCACAAAACACCAATAGACATTATATATCAATGTGCAATAAACATTACACTACTTCTGTGAAGACACGTTTCACTTTCGTGTTCTATACCGATTCCTATATAAGAGGGATCAACCACATTTTTTTCTGTTTATCATCGTACGAATTTCTTTAGTAATCCACGGTTTATCGCCTCGGCGTTGGTAAGTAATGACGCGTGATGGGACATAGGTTTGTGTCAAGGACAATATTTTAGTTTTAAAAAGGTCCCAGATTACGTTTATATCTAGGCATGGACTAAGACGTATAAATTCTCGAAGAAAATTATCTAGTTCACATGATATTGCCGTATAATCGCCCCTTTCATAAAAAAAGACCTTGCGTGGCTGCGCAGAGCGACCATTCCTGGTCGCGCAGGACACCTTGGCGACGACAACATCATGATCACTGATACCAGGTATCGAGGCAACAGAAGACACAATATCAAGTTCATTGCAAAAGAATAAATCAAGTACACTTGCACTGTTAGCCGTAACCCGCGTCGGCGTTTCCACAAATTGAAACAAGGAATGAGCATTTATCATTTCACGGAAGGCCGTGTACAAGAGTGATGAATTGTGGTCGGTGAGAAGGCGCTTGTCAATCATTTCAAACCAACTAGCCCAACAGCTTACTATTCAGAAGGCTCAAGTTTGCCAACGAAGTTACCTTTGTTTGTAAATGGGAGAGAAGCAGAAAAGATTGGGGTCATTGCCTCGACAAAAGAAGGTTGGGTGGGGTCAGGACGTCCACACTCAGGGTATCTTTTGCCCTCGTCGGCGAATCTATTGAATGCTTCGTCACACCCTTTTCTACCTCTTCTGTTGTGTTTTGACAGAAAGCTAGACGACAGCATTGCTTTGGAGCCATCGCGGTGCGCCAAACCGCATGCTGTCACTTGGCCTATTCATTTTGCTAAATTCCTGGCGTCCAAAAAGTAAGAGCTGCACAAGTTGTTCCTTTCTGAAAGCGTTTTGAACACTTTTCTTTTGGTTAAGAATTCAATACTATAGAAAAATATGTATGCGTTTTTGGATTCCGCAGAATATAATCAATTGTGCAGGAAGATATTTGACAACTGTGTGCCACCTAGCTTACTATGACATAATGGACAGTTGTGCTTAAGCAACAGGTTTTTAGCAACACATTCTTATAATGATGGGGGCTCGTCTAAACATACAGTGAAGCGGAAGGGGACTCTCAGCACGAGTTTTGCCTGCTTTGAAGACCCGATATGCCTCGGGGGGAAGGGGTGGGGGTAGAGGAGAGCCCCCATCTGGATCTGCCACTGGTTTGTAGTGCCATGGGACACGCTTTCTCTTCGTAGAATTGTTTGTTTCTGAATGTAGTAAAAATAAATTAAAACACCCTTACACCCTCGCTCAATTTTCTTAGTACACCGTTATGGTGGGTGTAAGGGTGCTGCAACATCTAGAACTACCCTATGCTTCAGAAAACGGCATGATGATGGGGTGCTACTTGAACTAAAGCACCCTTCGAGGGTGTTATGATTCACAATTCTCACCATCAAGGGTTTAAATTATTTTACTGTGTATATGGGGCCCTGCTCCACAGGGGTTAGCAGGAAACGAGGCAGTAGACGCAGCCGCCCGCGCCCTCACTCACCAGGCCGTTTTCTCCACCCCACCCAATCAGGAACCCGATTTCATACTGGCCTATACCTCTAAACATATTACAACATACTATTAAGACAGTGAATCCCTTTTCCCCCGCACATGTAAAGGCCTCAGGAAGTAGGATGAGAGGCTCTTACTCCGCCTTCTCACCAATGCTTTGCTGTGCCCGGCAGTTCTAAAACATTTTGACCCCTCCTTTAGTGGCAACTGTCCACACTGTATAGCGGTGTCTTCAGACACCTATCACATTGTGTGGGCCTGTTCCTCCAACCCGGTCATTCTCCCATCCCCAACCTAACCCGGGAGGACTGGGAACGACCCTGCTCGGGTGGCACGAATTACAGGCCCAACAAGCATTAGTTGGGTGCGCCCGGCTTGCTGCTACCGCCGCTGGGGTCCCCGACTAGGGACCTCCACCTAGTATTTGTAAGGAATAGCTCCTGTCCCTCCTATAGCCTCTGTTTTCACCACCACCGCCACCCACGAAGCTCAATTCGCTCGCTGCCGCTGCTGCGCTTATTGACTCCAGCGTTTTCACAACGATTTTCCGGGGTCATTGAGTGAGATGCGTTTATGTTTGCTTGTCCGCGCGTGACAGCATGCCTGATAACTTAGTATGCCTATGTTTAGAAGTTTAAACGGCCGACTCTCCTTATTTTGTATAGCACTCCACTAATTAGCTATCGCAATGAATGCTTCGCCTTTCGGGCTAAAACATCGCTTTCCTTTAGTGAAAACTTATGGTTTTGTTAGCTTGTTCGTAATGATTGTCGCATAAATTCCCTGTCACCCTTCGCCTTGTGAAGCCATCGCTCCCTCTCTTTCCGACCACTTGCAATTTACCTGTTTGTATTTGTCAAAGCAGACACGGCAAGAACCTTCCTTGGTGACGCGGGAGAGATTTTATCTCTGTCTCTATACGAAGAACTGTCTATGGCTCTAGTTACGATATATCACAAACACTGGTGGAAATTGGAGTGCAAAGTCCAAGTGTATGATTGAATTCAATAAACTTGCGTGATTCCTGTTGAGTGCTACGGCACGTTTAATTCCCAGCATCTGTTTTGTTTTCCTGCTCAGCTGAAAAGGTGAATTTAGTCACCATAAATGGAGGTACCTGCATATGGACTGGCATTTTCTACCACAAAAAAGACCAAAACACTAGAACCAAAACAAGAACAATAGATCTAAGTTACCTTGCAACAGATGACAACTTCGCAAAAGGGAACAAGCTTACTACAAGCTCAGCATACACGCAAGTTTAGAGAAGTGCTTATCCATGGAATAAAAAAATAGGTATAACAATCAAGAAACTGCATCAAAGCCTGGAGCCATCTGTGTTCAGTACACCTCAGTTGTTGAAGCTGTGTTTAGGATGTACTGTCAGCTGATTGCCTGTTCAATAGTATCTGATTAGAAAAGTTTAGTAGTCTAAAAATACGGCTCATCTAAAATTTCTATAAATTTTATGTAGCACACGTTTCTGCGTACTTAACCCCAGATGACTCTAATAAACAGAAATATGACACCCAGAAAAATGTTATTGTCAAAACAAAAGTTATTAAAATGCACCTTCACTGTAGACAGTTGCAGATTCAGGAAACGTCCCTTCCAGAAAGCATGAACTACCTGCCTATCTAGCTACCATGGATAATGATATTGTTCCTTCACAAGTACCACCGCAAAAAAGGGCCTTGTAGTTGTTGAGCAACAATCAGCATGCCATCATTATACACACAGCATGCATCAACAGCCAGAATGACTAACCGTCGCCGACGAATAGCGCTGACAGCATGAGCAGTCCGAATAGAAAATTAGGTGAGAAATCTTTCTGCCCTGGAGCGAAAAGCATTCGCGTGTCAACACCCGTCGCCCTCTTGTGTGCAGATGTGCGCCTCCGCAATGATGCATAAAAAAAAAAGCCGAATACCCCGACTGATGTTTTCCCAGACAGAGGCGCGGTTAATACTTGCACACGATACAACGTCCCCCCCCCCCCCCCCCCATCAGGTTGTGAGACATCTTTTAACAATGACGTGCAGGTCGAAAAGAGACCATATAATACGGAAGAAATAATACAAACAAAGAGGGATAACAAGGCAACAAGAAGCTTCATATAGTGCATTGACAGTGCATAATATTCAAATGCATAAACACTTGTAGAGCGCCATAACGTTTTCGCTTACATTTCGCTTCACTCTACATATATAATATTTACGACCTTGTGATGCATGTTTCATGCCTTCAGTTGATTGGCCGCCTCAACAACTTGCAAAATAAAAACATTCGATAATTTCTTCTGCATAGTTTTTTCACCGAACTTCTTCCAAGGATACCTGGGTGTATACATGTGTACGTTCAGGACGTTACTGATAGTGAGACGAACCATGCCAAGAAAATTGACAACACCATGTTCAACTTTCCACATAGTAATCAACACGGGCACTCTGAAATAAGAAAACATTAATTTTGCCAAAAAAGGGCGAAACATTGAAAATGACATTAAGATTTAGGGCAGCGCACGTGCTGAGGTTACCGCGGAGCTCTGCATCATGTGACACGTGAAACCCAAGCAATTGCAGATTATTTTCGAATGTAGGTCATATTTAAAAATTTTTTTGCTAAATTTGTGTTGGGCGCACTCTGCTGTTACATGCTCTTGAAATAGGCCCAAATTATTACGCGAGAAGCTGCCAGAACCTATGCTCCTGCTGGGTGGAAAGCAGAGAAAGCTGTGATTTTTACCGGATTTTTGTGGGTCTAAAGTTGTATCAGTTGCAGTGAGCATATTCGGGAACCATTTCTTGTTTCATGCAGTAATTGTTAGAGCCCACAGCAAGTCACAGGCATATATGTAGATGCTGTGTTGATCGCTACTCATGTAGATCGATTGATTGATTGGTTAAGTGATTCATAATTTTAATTTCTTGACAGTTGAAGGGGAATCGAAGACTATGGGCGCGCACGCCTGGCAGAGAAACCCCTCTGCCACATACAGTTAAGACAACTTCTTTCATGCTATAGTAAATACAGCTTTCTTCTAAGCCAAAAAGTTATGAGAAATGAACGCACAAACAGAGACATAAACGGTAATATAATTTTAAAGTTATTGACACATTGAAAAAAAGAACTCATATTCACCTGTAACTTAAGAAAGTACACCGGTAATCATAAAGGTAGAATAACTGCAAGAACGGAAAATCGACGGAAATTGAAATGCTAATAAACAATAAAGGGACTCTAAAGGGGAAAATGATTTTCTCTGTATCAGAATATTACCCTTCCTCAATACCGAAAACATCACTCTTACCGCGAGAAGGCCCTTGGCAAGCCAGAAAGAAACGGGAAACACAGAGCTGAGTGGCTACGCCACCTTGAAGTTCCCGCACCAACTCACCGTGACGTCATAGATTTTGACAGTGTGTTATAGGTCTCAGTTAATTCTTTAGCTGTAAAGATTGACTAGATTGTGTTCTAAAGGAGACCAACACTGAATGTGGCAATTTTCGCAAACTTGTACTGAGCCGACGTGGCCGAAATACGAAAAATTACTTTAGAAGTCGTGAGGTCACGCTGAAGTGCTGACATTGGGGTTTTCGCGCGAAATTATAAAAATGTCGGAGTTTCGCCCGAAAGGCGAAGCATCAATTGTGATAGCAAATTAGTGGAAAGCTATACGAAGTAGGCATAGTAGTTGTGTTGGCTGCATAAACTTAAACACATTCGCTTACTGAGTGAATTAACAAGCGTGGTGTCAGTGCTACAAGCAAACATGAAAAGATCACACTCGATGACAGCAGACAACCACTGTCAAAACGCTTGCGTGAGCAAGTGGGGCCGCTGCAGCGAGGGAAGGTTAGTGTGGTCTATCGCTTCAACGGAAACTGAGCGGCGAAAACACAGTGCATACAAAGGTCAGAGCCGTGTGGAGATCGCTTTCAAGATACCGTGCGCGCGACAGCTCGTACCGGCGCAAAGTACAAGTACGCAATTGTTGGTAGAGTGGAAGCCGCCACTCTCTCCCTCCCACGCTGCCTTCCCGTTTTCCTCCTTTCGCATGGGAGATTCAGTGGCCAGTTCTCCTTGCGCCCGGTTGCAAGATACGCATTTCGTGCCGCAGCACAGCGTCGCCCCCTCCCTCCCTCCCTCCCTCCATCCCTCCCTCCCATAGCCCCACGGCCTTTCGCGCGACGGAAATTGCGCTTTCTCTCTGCCCTGCGTTCACTGTCCATGAAAGCGCGCGTTCCCCGCGCGCTTTCACTCACACATACGGTGCGCGGTGACGATTTCATCGCCCTTGGACTTTATGCGAAAGCTCATGGCGACGGCGACGGCACAAATCCACTTGAAGTGTCCATATGATTGCTATCTCCATAAAAAATAACCTTGAACTTCATTTTCTCTTCTAATTATTGACCTATTGCTGTGAAATTAACGACAGCAGAATTTTCGAAGAATACTTTATCAATCTAAGTTCATTTATTGTTTTGCTTTAGTGTCCCTCTTAAAGGAATACATAAGAACAGGTAAACACTAATTATATAAGGTGGCACATAGGGGAAACATATGCTCGTACTGGTTCATCATACAACATATTTCCTTCCTACCTGAAAAGATGAGTAATGTAGTTGTGCCCAAGCAGTAGAGCCACTGAACACCTACATATAATACCTAGGGAAGAGAAGCTGTACCTTCTGCAGTTCAACAGGAATAAGAGTAGGCGTCGTGAACTAACGTATACGAACGATCTTCCTTACGTTGTGAGCTATATGGCCAGTAACGGATGGTGGGATTGCTCCCGCTGCTACCTCAGTGGTTTTGTGTGTTTTGTTGCTGCTGTCAGGGTGGTAGTCCTGTGTTCCGTACTCGAACATGACTACAGTTATTATTTGGCCAGGTGCGCGAGTGGCCTGAACTGATAGAAACAATTCTAACAAGTAACAAGTAAGCTTCCGTTGTTTATTGGCAATGATGAATCAAGCAGTACATGCACACAAACTTCTACAGGTCAAGTGGATGTAATCCTGTCAGTCACGGAGTTCACAGGATACAGAAACACAGATAGCCATCTATTTAATGGAATTCAAAGCTGAAACCGAGCGAAATTTTCTCATCGTGTTCGGTGTGCTGTCTAAAGCAGGGAGAACGAAGCTGCAGACAATATTTATGCTTGGCTACTCTCGTACTGTAGTTGCGTGCATTGCTCCTTGTCGTGTCTCAAACTATGCGTACATTGTCTGCATTTAATGATTTCAGCCAGATTAAAAAAAGAAACATAAATCGTGCTCGGCAAAAAAGTAACGATAGCAAATTAAGCTCGACCTGCAATGTCCCATTATTTTCATAACACATTAGCGAGAGGCATGAAATGTAGAAGAAGAATACAAGAAAATGTAATTTTCAAATTTTCAAGAACATATCCTCTGCTCTTGATATTTCTGCGGTACGCTTAGTGTACGTATATGCTATGACTTCAAAAAAGTGGCGTACTCATAGAAAAGCAGGGAACGTAACACAGATAACTGCTTAGAAGGACTTCTGCTAAGATTGAGTGAATAAACGTGGCACTAAATAAACGTACAAGCCAGTCCAACTAGTTTTCTAAGATTCTTTCAGAGTGCAATTTATGGTTTCATGTTGAGAAAAAAACTCCGTTTGTGTATTCAAACAACGCAAAGTGTTTGAAAGGAGATAACGGAGGTAAGCAAGGTAGGCATCAGCCTGGAGCCAAGAATAAACAAGTAATCATATTTCTTAAGGTCGTTACGAAGATCTGTTCTTAGGTTGAGGCTTCGCTTGCACGTGTCCTGCTGCTTGGTTGAATGGTAAGGCAAGCGTACTATTGTCCGAGTATACTTCAAAAAAAAATTGGGAACACACTGCGCTAAGGTTTGTCATCTCCTGTTTGACGAGAAAAAATGTTTTAGTAACGAAATATGAGCCCGGGCAATGACAGAGTCGCCAACAAGCACCTTCGACAGCTACCCGCTCGGGCGTTGACGGCTCTCCTTCGGTACTATAACGACTGTTGGATTAAGGGCAACCTACCAACAGCCTGGAAGTACTCGGAAGTGACCATGCTACGACACACCGGACCCAGAAGTATTTTTCAGGGAATCCCGATACCGAAAGTCGACTCGCTTCGAATCCTCGGACTCTGTATACACAAGAACGGGTCCGGCTCCACCAGACTTCCCAGGCTACAGAACACCGTGGCGCAGCTTGGTCACCTCATGCGACGGGTGGCTAATCATCGCAATGGCCTCAAAGAGCACGAAACCTTGCAAATGGTGCATGCCCTCCTATACAGCTGCATTACATACAGAACTCCTTACCTCAACCTGAAGGCAGCCTAGAAACAAAAGCTAAACCTCCTAATATGAAAGGCCACGAAGCTCACCCTAGGACTGCCGACAACCGCCTCCACTGACCAATTTCTTCGCATGGGAGTTCACAACTCCTGGGAAGAACTCGCGGAAGCGCACCTCTTCAACCAGATCGAGAGACTCAAGCTCACAACCACAGGCCGATCAGTCCTCAGACGCACATGATACGTAACCAATCTAGACGGCGATGGCGAACGTAAAGACAAGATCTCGTCGAAACTACGAGAATGTCTACAAGTTCATCGCATCCCTCGAAACATGCATCCAGAACACCATCGAGGCAGACGGCTCGCCAGGGTAAACGCCATGAGAGACAAGCATCGTAACGACCCGCAGGCGCACTATGTTGGCGCAGCCAGGTATCCGGGCCGAAACGCCTTCGCAATCAGTGTCACAGACTACAGGGGGACAACACTGGCGTTGGCGACAATTCTCGCCAAACGCGCGGACACAGCCGCTATAGCACTCGCCCCCCATACAAGCGAGGACTCCATAGTCGTCTTCACCCACTCTCAAACAGTGGCACGCAACTGCATGAAGGGCAGGAAGGATCTCCATGCAAACAATCAACGTACTGAAACGTGGTGACACCCCTCCCCCCTACACCTGCATCACGTGGGTTCCGGGACATGATGCGCTCGAGGGAATGAAGCGGCACACACCGCGGCCCGCGCAAGCGTCAACCGGGCCTCCCCGCACGATATTCTAGACATGTGCCAGACACTCACATGAGCGGAGGAAACGGACACAATACCATTAACTTACCAAGCACTACTGCAGCACTATCGGCTTGGACGCAGGGTATACCCTCCACCACATCCAAAACTAACGAGAAACGAAGGCTCCGACTACAGGCGACTCCAGAGCAATATCTTCACCCACGGAACCTTACCGCATCATTTCCAACCGACGCTATACAGCTACACCTGTTCACACTGCAACGTGCCAGACACCCTGGCGCACCTCCTACTGCAATGCAAGAACACCCGAGCAAGCATCACAGCGACACAACCAGTAGCAGCAGACACAAACCCAAACCTCCTTACTGAAACGTGGGAGGCTGCGATCTGCAAACCGGACCTGGTCGATCAACGCGAACTCGTCGCCTAGGCCCGGCGGGCGACCCAAGCCAGAGGGTTCCTGGAATAAGGGACCCTCCCACTTCGACTGACAAGTCACTGCTTCAAATAAAGGTTTATTCATTCATTAGGGATTTGCCATGTTTGTGAAATGTGGAGAAGGCCGGCGATGTGAGCTTGCCTTCTCTAGCAACTGTTATCTTACTGTGCAGCGCTAGTCTATTTGTTTATCTCATCCGAAATGTTCATGAACAATGTACGACGACTGTGAGAAATCCAGGCACCATGAAGTAGAATTTCCTCAAAATTGCATTCAGTGCTTTTGATCGTGTTAAAATTAGTTGGACTTTGAGCGTTGTGAGGGAGCATGGTATTGCCTTCAAGCTGATTTGCAAAGAGCAGGTGAAAGAGTTTGTACTTTAACAAGTAGCAGCTTGCTACCTTGTTTCTGTTCTGGCCATCATGGTTGCAATGACTAGAAAAGAAACAAGGCGGGAGTAAACATATTTTTTCTCCGTTTATCGTAAAATGTCCTTAAGAGCGAGTAAGCTTGTATGTCAAATTGTACCATTCCTGCTCGGTATAATGAAAAACTGTAGAATGATGCTTTCCTGCAAAGGACTTGCACCCTCCAAACTGGCAAACTTGCAGACATTTCATTTCATAACATTTCAGAATATTCATATAGCACTGTTTTGCGTGTGCTGTGGTTAATTCAGCCTCAATTAGATGCTTATTGCTTCCTTCATATACAAGTAATAAACAGGGGCATTTTATTATGCTTCAAATGCAATTATTCTATACGTATCACCGGAAGTACGTTTGCCACAAATGTGTAGTGAATTTATCTCTGTAGACGATTCATGCAGAAACAGCCAAACTTTTTACTATTTATGCTGTGCTCCATATTCGGATCTTTAGGGACGTGGCAAATGAAAGAAAGAGTCGTTTTCATCGCCTTTGAAGAGGAATAAGTATATAATAATAATTATTTTCAACTTTTAGGAAATCAGTACAGGAATCTGGTTTATTCGCTTCGCATGGAAAGAAATTCAAAGTTGAAAATGCATAATGCCTTTAAGCTCACCGGTGCCCACGCCCACAGGTTCCAAGAATAATCCGCTTTCAAGGATAGTCTCCAATCAGACTGTGCTGGATTCTCGCGATGAATTTAGCGCATTTTTTCAAGCAAAACGTCATTACGTGGCCAGGCGCTGCAGATGAATAACGATTAATGTCCTACAGCCGTTAAGCCAGTGAGAGCTTTGATGGCCTCTTGGGCGTTTTCTTCTGTGCAAACGTCTGTGGAGTCCGTCACCAGGACAAGCCTTCGGAACGTCTCTAATGTTTCACTGGTAATTTTCCTATACGGCCTTGGAGTATAATCAATTGTTTTTTTTCATGTTTAATTGCAGGAAGACAAGTAAGGGATCGCTCATATAAGATGCTAATATGTCAGACGTAGTATCGTTTGTGCTTTTGTTAGATATCACACACGAACGAGAGTAGCCTTTTATGTGACTATTGTACGCGTACTGATGTGGTTCTGCACCCGAAAGTAGTTCTGACCTTCTTTAGTTCCCTTGCTGAAAATGTATCAGCACCTATGTCAACAAAAACAGGCGTAAGAAATAAAAAGTGAACATTACTACAGCATGCAACATTACGTCTATTTCGATGGACAGTCGCTTCTGGCTACATGAACCTGTCTCCATTCTGTCAATATCGACCTCAGTCACTATGCCAAGCGCATCAGCCTTTTCTTCCCTGCGTGCGATGATCTCTCCGCTGAAAGTCGAAATAGACTTCCACTTCGCCTGCTTCGTTTTCTGCAGTGTCTGCAAAAGTAGCCGTTTTGTTGTGCTATGTCAGGTGCTCATTGACATATACAAAGCCATTCGGCTGTAAACCAAGTTGTTCGCAGTCTATTCTAGTTTTTTGTTTGCCTTCCTGAATACATCGATTCAAGTTTTTCGCCTGACGAAACGAGCAATTATGTTTTTCGCACCTACATTCTCAGTTGAAATAAAGGGACAGGTATCCATATCGGATTCATCAATGTTCTCTTCCATTGTCTCATCAATTGTTTTCAAAAGCTTTTTAGGTTCATTGGCGTCTGGAATGCCTGTAATTTTCATATTGCTCAGTCGATGGTATTGCTTGTTTTGCTCAACTTTAGGTGATAACGATGGATTTTCTGCCTTGAAGTAGGAGTTTTGCTTGACAAGGCTCTTTCTGGCGCGATGCTGCAATTTATGAATTCACAGGTTTTACGCTCTCAAAAGCTCCTGAAGAAAAGCTTACACTCTCCTTAGTTTTCATCCTCTCTATTAACTTGTGTTTAGAGTTGTCGAGTTCTCTTGCAGCATCACTGAGTTCCTTTACGTCTGTGAATTCCCTGCGTTACTTTGAATAATTTCCACACGCCTTAGCAATATCATCAGACCACAATAAAAGCAAAACGAAGAATAGTTTACACAAGTGTGCAGCAGCGCACAAGGTCTCTACATCTACTAAATATAATAACTACCTACCTGCAACAGTATTTCGCATAAAATAACATCGAGGGTCCATGTGTGCCGCTACCGAACTGAGGGGTGGCTCGCAAAGTTCTCTTCTTTTAACACGAAAGTGTTTTATGCCGGGGTCCACCAAGACTTCACTGACGTATTTCCGTCACGGAAATACGTCAGCTTACAATGTACACGAACATAATACAAAGAAAGAAACCAGAAGAAAAAGTTCCACAAACATGCAAAATTTGGAAATCGAACCCACGACCTCTCGGTCCGCGACGATAGATCGCCGAGCGTTTAACCCATTGCGCCACAAACGCATTTGCAGAGAGCGACACAGACGCGCCTTATATATCTAAAACTCCTCCGTGTACCCGCGCTCTTCCTCGGGGCGGTGCCGCCGCCTACGAGCAGAAAAGAGAAGTACTGCATTATGACACTAACGCGCACCGACAGTGAACGCTTCGGTGGTCTCAGCACTACGACGCCTCGATGCCAGCATTCGAAGGGACGCTGGCATCAAGAAGCACTACCAACGCCACCTAGGTGGCGTTCACCGTACTCAGCACAGCGGAGCGTGGCCTCCGCAATTAGCTCTGAAAATGTTTCTGAAGTTGATCGCGGAGGCTGCAATTACGACGCGCTGTACGCGCTGATTTGACTCGGTGACGATTCAGTTACGTGCTTTGTCTTGCGCGTTGTATTAGTGTGTCAGTTACGTGCTTCGTCTTTCGCGTTGTGCTAGCGTGTGCAGCGTAGTGCAGCTTCCATATGCACGACGGTTGCTCATGGTCATCGACGTTGGTAGTCGTGATGGAGGAGACGTGCCACCAGGCGTCAGCGTGGGTGCATCAACGCCTAAGGGCGCTTTAGCCACAAAACACCAATAGAAATTATATATCAATGTGCAATAAACATTACACTACTTCTGTGAAGACACGTTTCACTTTCGTGTTCTATACCGATTCTATATAAGAGGGATCAACCACATTTTTTTTGGACAATCCTGGCGTTTACAGGCGGCCTTTCAGCGGGTCCCGTAAGTCGCCGTGCTTCCTATCTTCATTCGAAGTCGCTTTCTTAGGATCAGCTGAGCAGGTCATAGTGTTTTCATCCGCGATGATCCATCGATGCGTCTGAAATTGCAGAAAATAAGAACCATACTCTCTGCTCACCGCTGGCAAACACGTACACTTAAACATATACAAAGACATACACAGGATGACCTAAAAGGCGTAACTGAGTTCTGCTCTAATTGGTACATGCAACGTAATTGAAGTAATTATAAGGCCCTGCGAATGTCTGGTAGTACTGCCATGCAGACATATTTTATTAATGGCGCTCCTGTGACGTATGTTATCTCTTACAAGTATCTCGGCCTTCACATATGAAATAAATAACGCTAACGGCATGCTTGGGTATTTAATCCGTAATTTTATCTCTGCCCCTTCCTCCGTGAAGCTAACTCTACAAAACTTTAGTCCGCCCAAAATTCAGTATGCTTCAGCCATTTCGTATCCGGCTCAGTTTTTACTCGTTTCTCCCCTAAAAAGAACACCAGGGTTCAAAACCGCGCACGCTTCATAATGTCTAATTATTCTTGCTTTACAAGTATCTCGTCAATGAAATAAACTCTTAACTTACCTGATCTTTCTTCACGCCGTAAATGTTCCCGTCTCTGTCTTTTTCACAAAGTTTTTCATTTCAACCCCCCTTTAAAAAGTTAACCCAGTTCCACGCTTGTGGAATTTGACGAAACAGCGGAGCTACATAACCGTAGGCGTATAGCGTAGTGGTTATGACGCTCACCTTTGCATCGTGAGTGCCCGGGTTCAAATTCCGCCTCGTCACGAAAATTTCTTGACGAGGCAACCGTGGGTTTATATTCCGCGTTCTGCTTTCGAGAAGGACGGACGTGTGATGGCTCGCACCGTGCGAGGTTCTTCGGCGGCCGCTGCTGGCCGTGGCGACATGTTTTCTTTTGCACCCATCGGATTACATTATTTCGCTCCCGACATTGATTTAGGGAGACAGCATGCAGCAGTGTGTGTTTTTGCATGGTGATCTGGCAAAAAGACCTTATCGGCTGGAAGATTTTCGAGAGCCACTGGAAGAAGCGGGCATAATCAAGATCACCGCTATAGGAGTCTTCAAGATGAACCACATCTGGCTGGTCAAGCTGTGTAGCAAGGCTGACAAAGATGCTCTGGAGAAAACGGGTGCACTTCAGCTCAAAAGCGGCTTCTGTGCTGTCATTGACCCCATCCACCGAGACGTCACCGTGAAAGTCCCCTGGGTCGACTTTGCTGTCCAAAATGAAAGTTTTCGGCAGGCGTTGAGCAACTTTGGTGATGTCCTTGAGGTTTAGAACGACAACTGGTTCGTCGCTGGCTTTGAACATGCGACGTCCACTGCAAGGGTGGTGCGAATGAGGCTTAAGGAAGGCCTTGAGCTTGACGACCTGCCGCAAATTTTCAAGTTTGGAAGTGGCACCATCCTTCTTGTGGCCCCGGGTTGGTCACCGCTATGTTTGATGCGCCGCAGGCAAGGACACATACGACAGGACTGTCAGACGCCACGCTGTGGAGTGTGCCGGGTGTTTGGACATGAAAGCCAAGATTCTGCAAGAAGTTACACTAGAGTAGCTAAAACGGTTATCCCAACAGACGACGTCCAAGAGAAAATAATGGACGCGGAGGAAGCCGAAAAGTCTGCCTCGAACAGCAACATCAAGGAACACGAACGCAAGGCCCAGGAGACGGACGCCTAGAAAGCTGGAGGGACAATGCCTGACAGCCAGGACTTGACGAAGACAACTGAGGAGCTTGCGGAAACAGGCTGCACGCAGGAGGCGCCGCTCTTATGTCAAGCAAGTGAAGAGGAAGACATGAGCGATTCTACCGAGACCACTACCGAATGAGAGAAAGCAGACGCTACGGGGGCGACCGCGGCGCGCGGAAGGCGTCTCAGATCGGGCATTCCGAAGTTGACGGAAGACAGCACCGAACACAAGGTTAAACGCCTGGAGTGTCAGTGGCATCACGTTGCTGGCGCCAACGGTAAAGAGTATGTATCCGGTCCAGTCGGCGTCATCGTCGCCCCGATGGCAAGTAACACCCCGCTATTCCCACTGCAGGGTAGAGCCACGGTAAGCGTTGTACTCTTGATTCAAGCTTACAATCAGTATGATTAGTAGACCTGCACCATTACGCGTCAGTACGCTCAATGTACGGGGTCTTGGGGCTAGTCGCAAGCATTATCAGGTAAAACGCATGATGCAAGAAAGGGACCTAGACATGCATGCATGTGGTCCAATAGACTAAGGTTAGCACAGAGGAGGCGACGGAAAGATTGGTAACGCAATTTTCTTCCCGGTACAAAGTATGCGTGAGCCTTGCGGTGGGAACATCAGCCGGGTATATCTGTTTGTTAAAAATTTTATTGGCATTGTCGTGGGAATGGTTACAAGCTGCTTGCAAGGAGGTTTTGTTTTGTGTGGTCTTACTTACGGAGAGGCAAAATTGAGATTAATTTGTATGTACACACCTGCAAAGCCACAGGAATGATGTTTGTCCTTTCGAGAACTGAGTGCGTATTTTGATTGTGAAAGGTGTGTGATTGTGTTGGGTTACTTTCACTGTGCCCTTAATGAAGAAGACAGTTCAACCACTGCCAGTATAAATTATGAAAGTGCGTCGTTTTCTTAAAGAATGCGTGAGCACATTTTCTTTAAGTTGCGGTGACGAGCGACCACGTAGACCGGTAAGGTTTCAGGGCTCTCGCGGGAGAGGAAAAAAAAGCAGTGGCTTAGCTCGGCTATGCCAGGATATACGTAGCGTTAGCAAAGGTTCAGCTGATTATTCTTAGCTTATTCTTAAGCTTATTCTTAAGATAAGATTATTCTTATGAGTCAAGCTTCTCCGTTCTTCTGCGCTGTTGAGCAGCATTGGCGCTCTCCTTCTCCATGGCTGTACCACACTGGCAAACGCCAGTCAGAAGCGCAGCGGCTCCAGCGCAGTGTCAGACGGCGACTGCACAGCGAGCGCGCGCCGGTGCCAGTGCGTCTACCACGGCTACGACGTCACTCCTCTAGAATGCGCAGACCGGCGGCGGAGTGCGCGAGAGGTGCCGGCTCCGGTGGCTCCGGTGCGCAAGCCGTGTGACATCACTGATCCTTGCGCATGCGCAGCACGGCTCTTGATGTGCCGCGCGTAACGGCCTTGGCTAGGCCAGTGTATCTAACGCTACAAAAACCGATAACCGATCAATTAGCGTAGACTTTTCAAGCTGTCTCGGAACGGTAGCCAGTGCAGATGCGTGCCAGCCGCTCGTGGCTCGTGCAGACGTGAGCGTCTACGTAATTATCATGTGACGCCGATGCTGCTGCCGCTACAGAGGGCTCCCCCCCCCCCCCTAGATAGGAGGAAAGTTCGACGAACGATGAAAAGTCCACGTGACGCGGCGTGTCTTGGCGTTGGTCTTGTGTGGCACGGACGGAGGCGGCGCCGATGGATGCAGCAGGGTTGCGTCGCACATTGGTTGGGCCAATGACGTGGGTGCTTCAATGTAAGCGGGTTTGAGACGTTCCAGGGCAATTGTGTCCGATCGGCCATTGACGTTCACGACAAAAGTCGTCAGACTACGCTTGAGAACACAATTTGACCCGGAGTAGTGCGGCTGCAAAGGCTTCCACACGGCACAGTTAGGCACGAAAACGTGGGTAACAGAGGTGAGAGCGGGAGAAACGTACGGCCACCTTGCTTCTTGAGAATGTGTAGGCACGGGTCGCATCTGGCTGAAGAAAGCTTGCAGTTCGGCAACGTAGTCGGCAGGTGATGGCATAGGTGTTTTGCTGGTGGCGACAAAGAAATCGCACCCCGCAGGGTCGTCTGCGTCAGCAGGCGTTTGGTGTGTTGCGACACCACGTACCCGAGCACATGAGAGTTGGACCCTCCCACATGTAGCCGTGCGCGGCTTAGCCGTGTCTGGGGAAAGGGGGATCCTGGAGGTTGAGCCAATTCCGGGTGTTCGGTCCTTTATGTCCCCCCGGCGGAGGCAACACACCTCTTCGGCCTCCAGGCACCTCCAGACTGACCCACCTGGAGGAAATCGGCAGTCGCCTTTTCCTGTCCCCCTCTCAACACTTTTTCTTTCTCTTTCACTGTCTGTTCTTTCCTGTCTTCTATTATCTTCTCCTCACTTCCAAATTTCTGGGCGGCAAGGGTTAACCTTGTGTGGCTAGCCAGTCTTGGTTATGCTGTATTTGGTTATAGCAGTGATGTACAACTGGCGTTGGCAGGATTTCCATTACAGGAATTCCTGTCACGTCCCCGCGTTGGGCTCGTTGGTGGGTGGTTGGCATCGCTGCCGAAAATCCCAGCTGTACTCATGGACAGCGCTTCCTTTAAACTCCCTGATCGCCCTCAGAAACGAGGGCGCATCGAAGATGTATTTAACTTTTTGGCAACAGAACACAAAACTTTCCGCGATTTCACGTCATCCACTCTCATACGCCAGATAAGACAGTGAAACTGATCTCACCCTTCCTTGTGTCGAAGTCTCTGACTGAAGTTCTTGGCCGAGGTTACAAGCATCGAAAATAGCAAGCGGTGATCTGCTTCTGGAGCTCCGCGACCAGATACAATACGAAAAAGTGCCGAAATTAGTGTCATTTGGGGACATCCCAATAACACTGACCCCACACCGTACTGTGAACACCACTCGCGGCGTTGTTTCAGATGCTGATTTAATGGAGCTAACCGAGGCTGAACTCTTGGAGGGCTTCAGTGAGCAGAATGTGATAAACGTTAAAAGCATTAAAATGAGGCGCGACGGCAAAGAAATCAAGACTAAGCACCTGGTGCTCACTTTCGGCTCAAGTGTCCTGCCCGAGTGCATCGAGGCCGGATGCATCAAACTTCGTGTGAGGGCATACGTTCCAAATCCTCTCAGATGCTTTAAATGCCAGCGATTCGGCCACAGCTCTCAGAACTGCCGAGGCCGCCAAACGTGTGCGAAATGCAGTGCGCATGAACACACATCTGAGTCTTGTGAAAACTCGCTACATTGTGTGAACTGTGATGAGGAGCACGCCGCATACGCCGCCGATGGTCATGCCCATCCTGGAAAAAAGAAATGGGAATTGTAACAATTAAAGTAAAGGAAAATCTAACCTTCAAGGAGGCACGCAGGCGGGTATCCTACCTGCCCAAGAACACCTTTGCCGAATTGGCGCGTCAGGGGGCAGCGTCGCAACGGCTTCCAGCGGCTGCCCGGCCCACACACAGTGAGCCGGCAGTGACGCCATCCGCCCCCTCGGCGGCTGCAGCTAGCGCTGCTCCGCCAACTCACAAGAAGGGGCCATCGACCTCCGGGCTGGTGGCCTCCAGGGCCTCGTCCCTCGAGACGAGGCCTTCCCGTCAAACCAAACGCTCTCAAGAGCGCGTGGTTTGACACGCACAACAACAGAACACAACAACACAACACATCACACAACAACCGGTCAGACGGCGCCGCCAGCGCCTAAGGAGCCGCGAGAATCTCGCGATCACTCCAAAAAAGAAAAAGTTCGCATCACAGGGCTCGACAAGGGCTCTGTAAGTTAGCGTTTTTACACGACACACACAGCACAAACATCATCTGAAAAATGAACACACAGATACTACAGTAGAACGTCAGAGGACTACTACGTAACCTCGACGACATCACAGAACTCATACATAAATTTAATCCGAAAGTGCTGTGTGCCCAATAAACACACTTAAAGCCTACACAGTCGAACGTTTTCAAGCAATATGCCATTTTTCGTAAAGATCGTGACAACGCTTCTGCGTCGTCCGGAGGTGTAGCCACAGTTGTAAATAAGTCTGTTGCTTGCAAACAGTTTGCCCTACACACGCCTCTCAAGGCTGTATATGTGCGAGCAATTTTATTCAACAAGCTTATAACCATTTGCTCCATTTACATACCACCCAACCATCAGCTCAGTAAAACGAAATTTTACAGCCTCATCGACCAGCTTCCAGAACCATACATTATCACTGGTGATTTTAATGCTCATCACATTTTTTGGGGAGACTCGCGATGCGACGCGAGAGGTCGACTCATTGAAAACTTTCTTGTTAACTCCGGTGCGTGCCTCTTCAATAAGAAGGAACCAACATATTACAATATCCATCATAGTTCATATTCATCAATAGACCTGTCGATTGGCTCTGCCTCACTTTTCCCTGATTTAGAATGGCGTGTAATTAAAAATCCATACGGAAGTGATCATTTCCCAGTGACCCTAAACTTAGTAACCGAACATGACTCCCTTCCGCATGTCCCACGCTGGAAACTGGCCTCAGCTGACTGGGAATGCTTTAGGAAATCCACGTACTTATCACAAGATTTTATAACTAATTTTAGTATATAACACGCCGTATCATATTTTACTGCTTTTATCATTGACGCCGCTGAGAAGTTCATTCCTCAAACGAGTACTTCATTCAAAAGACAGGTCCACTGGTGGAATGACGATTGCAGACAGGCACGAAGGAGGCAAAATAAAGCTTGGGGCAAACTGCGTGAATGTCCGACTAATGAAAATCTAATAGAGTTTAAACATGTTAAATCCCAGGGAAGAAGGACGCGAAGACAGGCTAAGAGGGCAAGCTGGGAGAGGTTTCTGTCGGGTATAAACTCAAACACTCAAGAGGCAAAAGTATGGCACGGGCTAAGGAGGCTAAAGGGAAAAGAAATCCATCCGTTGCCGCTAGTGAACGACGAAGCGAACAGCTTGGAAGACCAAGCTGACGCTCTTGGCGAACACTTCGAGCGCATATCTAGTTCAAATCATTATTCCGAGGCATTCCTAAGGCACAAAGAAATTGCAGAACGCAAGGCTATCGACCGCAAATGTAGATAGAACGAACCCTTGAACACGCCTTTTAACATCGCCGAGTTGAGAGCCTCTTTGAATACATGTCGGAGCTGTGCACCTGGACCTGGCAGGATCATGTACGATATGATTAAATACATCCGCAGCGATACTCAATTAACACTACTCGCACTTTTCTATGCTATATGGGCTGACGGGTACCTACCTACTGCATGGAAAGGATCCCTTGTCGTTCCGATTTTGACACAACGCAAAGACCCCACATTAGTTACAAGTTACCTCCCAATAGCCCTCACAAGTTGTATATGCAAACTGTTTAAAAAAAATGGTAAACCGTCGCCTTTTACACTTCCTTGAGTCAAACTAAATTCTTGATTCATATCAGTGCGGCTTCAGAGAAGGACGGTCTACAACCGACCAGCTCGTGCGCATCGAAGCAAACATTCGTGATGCCTTCATACAAAAACAATATTTCTTATCCATGTTTCTCGATATGGAAAAGGCGTACGATACAACCTGGCGTTACGGAATCTTGCGTGATCTGTTGGCAATTAGCATCCGCGGTAATATGCTATCTACGCAACCGCACACTCCGGGTTAAAATAGGTAACGCACTGTTGCGTACATTTATACAGGAAACTGGTGTACCCCAGGTAGGCGTGCTCAGTTGCACGCTCTTTATCGTCAAAATGAACACGCTTCGTGCTTCGTTACCACCAGCTATTTTTTATTCCATCTACGTGGACGACATACAAATAGGCTTCAAGTACTGAAACCTCGCAGTGTGCGAGAGACAGGTACAGCAGGGGTTGAACAAAGTGTCTAAGTGGGCAGACGAAAACGGGTTCAAAGTAAGCCCCCACAAAAGCGCTCTTGTGTTTTTTTCACCAGGAAGAAAGATCTCGTTGCAGATCCCACTGTCGAAATGCATGTACAACAAACACCTATGAAGAAAGAACACAAGTTTTTAGGCATCATACTTGACCCCAAGCTTACTTTCATCCACCACATAAAACATCTCTAGGCGGAATGCCTAAAGCAATGAACTTACTAAAATCTTTATCTCACGCATCCTGGGGCAGCGACAGAAAGAGTTTAATGAATCTTCACAAGAGCTTCATTCGGTCACGATTGGATTATGGGGCCGTGGTATATCACTCTGCCGCCCCGAGCGCGCTAAAAATGCTAGATCCTGTCCATCATCTAGGTATCCGCCTGGCCACTGGCGCATTCAGCACAAGCCCAGTCGAAAGTTTATATGTAGAGTCAAATGAGTGGTCACCCCATCTCCAGAGAACATACATCAGCTTCACCTATTTTCTCGAAGTGCACTCCAATCGGGAACATCCTAGTTCTATAACCGTTAATGATTTGAAGTGTGCAACGCTTTTCTGTAATCGACCCTCTATGAGGCGGCCTTTCTCACTGCGTGTAAGAGAACTTAGCGAAGAGATGGATGTCCCACTGCTAGAACATCGCCTAATGCCTTCAGCTAAGATGTCACCGCCCTGGGAGTGGCAGGTGATAAAATGTAATTTATCCTTTGTAGAGGTCGAAAATATGCTCTCGAGCTCGAAATTGCAATGCATTTCCGCGAACTTCAATCGATCGCATCCAAGTCCCATGCTGGCGTATCTTACGCGGCTGTTGGCCCCTCTTTTTCTAAATCTGACGTATTGAACCCCCTAACAAGTATCTTCACAGCAGAAGCATACGCAGTACTGTCTGTGGTGAAACATAAAGAAATGAAAACTACAAAAAGCAATCATATTCACAGACTCGTTAAGTCTTGTAAAAGCACTAACATCTTTACAAAAGCATAAAAATCGTGTTTTTATTGAGCTTTACTCACTCTTGTGCAACATTTACTTATCTCATAAACATGTAATAATATGCTGGGTTCCCGGCCATAGAGGAATCGAGGGTAATGTGCTTGCCGACGAAATCGCCAAATCAATGGCATTGCAAGGTACTGGTCTTCCCGCTGCTGCCCCTGCTACAGATCTGAAGCCTTTCCTGCGAAACAAACTGCTGAAGCCACTGACAACGCTTGTGGGACACCGAAACAAATAACAAGCTCCACTTGATTAAGCCATAGTTGGGTTTCTGGCCTTCTACAACTAAAACACGACGAACTGATGTCCTATTTTGTCGTCTCAGAATAGGACACACATATGGTACTCACAATTTCCTATATAATGGTAATGATCCTCCAACCTGTGGTAGATATGGCGAGAGGCTCCCCGTCCTCCACGTCCTCCTGGAGTGTCGGGAAGCCGTAAGAGAAAGAAACATTTTCCGCTAGCATATCGCTATTGTGTCCCTCTTCATCCCGCTGTTTCTTGGTAAAGAACCGCTTTTTAACACCAACGTGGTCATCGCATTGTTGAACGATGTTGTGCTACATGTTATATTAGCCCAATAAATTCGTAGCGCCTCCTCTCCCTAGAGGATGTCGCTGTGATAGTTTTTAATAGCACACGCCCCAGGCCCTTGTGCTTCAAGGGCTCTGTTTAGGCACTTGTGCTTCTGGTCAATTCTTGCATCTGTAATATTTTGTAAGTCGTATCATTTTTTCGCAATGCATTGATCATGTCCATAGTACACATCATAAGTCATTACCATAATCTTATTACGTATAAATTTTACGCACTTTACAGCGACTGTTTACAGCCATGCCACATCTAATGTTTTATGCAGACCTTATAATTCACTATTCACGTACCACTAACGAGCCATTACCATCGTCTTGGTGCTCTTTGGCCACATCTGGCCCTTGCGCCAATATACCAAACTAATCATCATCAAAGAAATCGCATGGAAGGCGTAGGTGAGTGCCATAGACGAGCTCAGCACAGGAGCAACCTAGGTCGTTCTTGAGTGCGGCTCTGATGCCAAGTAAGACAAGAGGAAAATGCAGAACCCACTTCTCCGGCGATTCATGCGCCATAAGGGAGGCCTTAAGATGCCTGTGAAAACATTGAACAAGTCCATTGGACTACGGTTGGTAAGCAGTCGTGCGAAAACGTGTCGTTCCAAGTAGTTTGAGTAGCTCGTTGAAGAGTGCTGAGTCAAACTGCCGACCGCGATCGGTGACCACTGGGGATGAGCTGCCGAACCTTGTCATGCATGTAGACGCGAAAGCTGCTACAACAGTGGGCGCTGAGATGTCAGATATAGGTGTTTACCTTCTGGCCACCGTGTATAGCGGTCGATGCATGTCAATATGTAGCAGCAACCTTTCGAAGGTGCGAGAGGGCCGATGAGGTCTAGGTGTACAGCGTAAAAACGAGCATCCGGTGGAAGAAAATACTTCGCAGGTGAAATGGAGTGACGCTGGATCCTGGAGCGTTGACACGACAAACAGCAGCGAACCCAATCGCGAACTTGTGCGTTTAGCCGAGCCCAAACGAAACGACTGGAAAGGAGCTTCTTTTTCGCGCGTATGCCAGGATGCGACAGGTCGTGCACGGTTTCGAATAGACGTCTGCGAAGGGATTCCGGAAAATATGATCTACGCATGTCAGTAGAAGTGTCGCAGACGACGGACGTTCTACCTGGAGTCACAACGACGTCCAGAGTGTACGAAGTTCGGTGTCATCACGCTGTTGACCGGCGAGTAAGTCGACATCGATGATGGAAGGCTCCGATGTCAACGTGGAAACGGCATTGACGCGACTGAGAACGTCGGCTGGAACGTTGTCGGTGCCCTTGGTATGTCGGAACGTTGTTGTAAACTCGGAAATGTAGGAAAGATATCGACTCTCGTGGGGCGAGTAACAGGACGCCGAACGACTCATTGCGTGCACAAGGGGCTTGTTGTCTGTCAAGACAGTAAATGCACGGCCATCGAGGAAATGGCGAAAATGTCTGATAGCCAGGTGAACCGCGAGTTATTCACGACCGAACACGCTGTAGCGGGACTGCGCAGGCTTCAGTTTCTTGGAGAAAAAGGCGAGTGGATGCCACGTATTGTCGATGAATTGCTGCAGAACGGCACCAACGGCGCTGTTTGAAGCGTCGGTCATGATGGCAGTGGGCGCGTCTGGCTTAGGCTGTCTAAGCAGCCTGGCGTCGGCGAGGGCAGACTTGACTCTTGTGAAAGCGTCGGTGGCCTCTTCAGTCGACTAAAACGCTTGTTTACGGTCGTTTACCAGCAGAGCGTCTAGCGGAGCCATAAGTCGCGCGCAATCGGGAATGAATCGGCGGTAGAAATTGATGAATCGGAGAAATTGGCGAAGCTTGGTGAGTGTGGGCGGTCGGGGAAGGTCTTCGATGACGCGAATCTTGGACGGCAGTGGTCGAATGCCGCAAGCGTCGACGACATGACCGAGGAACTCCAGTTCGGGTGGACCGAATTCGCTCTTAGCGGCGTTGATGACAATTCCGT
Source organism: Dermacentor silvarum (assembly GCF_013339745.2). Classification (NCBI taxonomy): domain Eukaryota; kingdom Metazoa; phylum Arthropoda; class Arachnida; order Ixodida; family Ixodidae; genus Dermacentor; species Dermacentor silvarum. Next base: position 73,305,519 of record NC_051163.1, read on the forward strand.
TACCGCCAAAGCGTGAAAACAACAACCGCAAGTGGTGAAGATGTTCTTCTGTGGGAGGGCTTGCGACGAGAAGGTCGTCAATGAATGCAAAAATGAAAGGCAAGCCCCTGGTGACTGAATTGATGAAACGCTGAAAGGACTGGCCCGCGTTCCGTAAGCCGAAAGGCATGCGGAGAAATTCAAAAAGACCGAAGGCTGTGGTAATGGCGGTCTTGGGAATGTCTTCTTAAGCGACCGGTAGTTGATGATAGGCGCGAACGAGATCGGTCTTAGAAAAGATCGTCGCACCGTGCAATGCTACCGTGAGGTCCTGAATGTTCGGGAGAGGCTTGCGATCAGGAACTATAATGTTGTTTAGTGCCCGGTAATCACCGCATGGGCTCCAGGCTCCCGTCTTCTTAGGCGCCATGTGAAGTGGTGATGTCTAATTACTGGAGGAAGGGCGGATGATGCCAAGTTGCAGCATGTGTTCGAACTCCGCGCGAGCGATCTTCAGTTTCTCCGGGGACAAACTCCAGGGTCGTAAATAGACTGGTGGGCCGGAGGTGACGATGTGATGGCACACATCATGTTGCACCGGTTGCGTCCAGTCCGGCAGGCGCATCCAGGTGGGAAACTCGCGTAGGAGCGCGACGAATGGTTCGTCCAACATGGCAGCAATAGGCGCGATCGGCGATGTGCCTGATGATGGGACGCAGGAAACGAATAGCTGTGTCACTGAGTCGATGAGACGGTGTCGTTGAACGTCGACAAGGAGTCCGTAGCTGTGGAAGAAATCTGCTCCAATACCCACATGACGGACGTCTGCAACCAGGAAAATCCATCGGAACACTCGTCGAAGGCCAAGTTTTAGCATGACGGAGCATGACGAGAACAGTGGAATCCTCTTGCCGACACAGGTGTCGCTTTTCGGCCGGAGTGGTGGGCAGGGAGAATACTGACGTCTGCTCCAGTGTCGACTAGGAACCGTTGTCCCGTAACTTAGTCCGTCACGTAGAAAAGGGGATTGTGTGTTGGGCCGGACTAATCTTCGCTGTTTCCCTGCCAAGCACAGGGACGCTGAAAGTGACGAGCGTCGTTTCCAAAAAGGCGGTGGTATTAGCAAACACCAGACGTTGTAGTTGATGATTCATTGCAGTTGCCCCTGCGTCTTGATTTGCTGGAACTACGGCTGTGTGGGCGACGAGATTACGTGCGGCGATGTTCTGCTCCCCATATGACGCGTTCCAGGCGCTCACACAAGGAGTCGAGCGCAGATTGCACTGCCAAAGAGCAGGGAAGGGTTCGCAGGGCGGTTGTATTGTCAGCCGGAGACGGGGTCGTGGCTGCAATGGTTGGGGTGGCTATTTCCATGACTTTGTCGGCCAAAGCGGCAAGTCCGGTAAGATCCATGGTAGAAAAGGCGACCATCTGCACTTTAGCCGGGAGTCGTTGCAAAAACTATTCGCGCAACAGCGTGTCGTCGATGGATCTCGCGTTGTCTCCGAGCAGCTGCCTCATTCGGCGAAGAAGTTGACTATGGCGTCGGTCGCTGAGTTCTTCAGCCGACAGAAGCTGCTGGATGCGAGAACGCTGTGAAGCTGCTATGCGCTGTAGCAGGGCTGCCTTGAGATCGTCATAGGCAGTGGTAGACAATGGGGCGTTCGACAAATCTGCTACATCGTCAATGGCGGCGGGCGAGAGCGCTGCAACGGCGTAATGAAACTTGGAGGCTTGATAGCGAATACCAGCGACTTGAAATTGCGATTGGGCCTGAAGAAACCACGCCGAGGGATGCTGGTCCCAGTACTGTGGGAAGCGGACGGCGATGGCCGAGCAAGCAGGCTCACCGCGTTCGTCGGAAGGGTTCTGGCCTTGAGCTCTCGTAGCATTGGTCTGGTCAATGGTCGTCTCTACCACAGGACCGTATGGCAGTATCACGTCCGGGGCCACCAAACTGTGGCGACGAGTGACCACGTAGACCGGTAAGGTTTCAGGGCTCTCGCGGGAGAGGGAAAACCGACAACCGAAAACTTAGCGTAGCATTTTTAATCTGTCTCGGAACGCTAGCCAGTGCAGGTGCGTGCCAGCTGCTGGTGCCTCGTGCAGACGCGAGCGTCTACTTAATTTTCATGCGACGCCGATGCTGGTGCCGCTAGAAAGTAAAGCGGCACAGTTCGGAAGGAGTGAGAGTCGCCAACACTTCAGACACTTTCAAGACACCAGCCATGTACGACTAGATCGTGTGTACGTATGTTCAGAGATGGCGCCTCTGTGTCAGAACTACGATATTGATGCTGTTTCTTTTAGTGATCATTGTATAGTGATGCTTCAGATAGGCCAAAAACAAAAAAAAGAAAGCATGATTGGGAAAGGTGGAAATTGAACACTAAGCTAATCAGAGATGAAGTGTTCTCAGATAAACCAAAGAAAGAAATCGAGAAGCTTTTTAGTGACACACTAAGCAGTGCCACAGAAAAATGGGAATTGTATAAACAAAGGGTAAAATTGAACGCTATAGAAAAAGGTAGACACATGAAGTATTAAGCTCAAAAACAAGAAGAGGACGTGAGGCCAGAGCTGGAAGACTTTGTGCGAATCGAAACAGCTCATCCGAGTTTTATGACGCAAGAACTGCAAGACGTTAGAAGAAAACTGGAAAGCTTAGAGGAAGATAAATACAGAGGTGCAATTATACGTGCATGAACTGAAAAAAAATTGCAGGACGCTTAAGCTTCACCTTTAAGAGTAGAACGCGATAGCGTTATCGGGACCCGTTTGCATCGCAACAGGGTTTGTGGTAGAAATGCTGCAAAAGGGGTTTGTGTTTGAGTTTCCTCGTAGAAGAATTAGGTTTTCTCGTACATACAAATTACACTCTGACGCCGATTGGTAAACAGTCCGATGGCTAATCCGACGCCGAATGGTCAAGTCGTACTTTACCATTTTGCGGACGGCTTGCACCGTGATAAATTCAATTTTTGTTCACTAAACCCTTGCGCCACGTGGAGGGCCTGTGCGGTCGAGGTGGTTGGGGATTTTCTCCGCCACCCGCATGGCACACCGGTTGCCGACGCCGGATTTTCTGCGACATGGGGCTCTTAACGCTGTCGCTGTAATATCTCGTAGGAGAATTACCAACAAAGCGAGCTTTGTGAGATGAAAACTCGTATGCTCCAGGAATTGAAATATTGGAAATAGAATATGACGGTAAGATACCCCGAAAACAGAAAGTTATCATGACGGCAGTTGAAAGTTACTGTCGAGAGTTGTTTGCTTGTCGTGAGCCAGAGGTGCCGGGCTACGAGGATAAGTTCCTGGCAGAGATGCGGATGCTAGACGAAGAGAAAACAGTTTTATTACAAAGGGATATTAGTGTGCGGGAAATTGAGATGGCTATTGAGGAACTAAGCTCGGGCAATCTCCTAGTCCGTATGGGATTAGCGCGGCATTTTACAAGGAAGACGGATATGGCAACAGCATTGCATGAGGTATTTTCAGAGGCGCTCGAGCGGGGGACTTTACCTCCATCGTTCAATCGTGCGCGCGCAGTACTAATTCCAAAAAGCAAAGATAGTAATATATTGTCACGTTTAATGAAGAGGCGACTTCTAAAAGAGGCCGTTAAGGTAAGTCCGAGTCGCCAAAGGGGCAGCGCAGCACCGACAAAAGACCAAGGCGCTAGCTCGTGCACAAGACTGTCCTCGTCTTCTTCTGGGAGCAAGTGGCACAAGCGCGTGGCATTACCCCTCCTCCCAGAAGAGCATCGACTCGATGCTAAACAAAGCATGCACGGGCAGAAAGACTTGTCCCAGGAAAAACGTAATGGTTCGGAAACCACGACTATTGTGGTGTGCAATATGGTTTTAACCGCACTACGTGCACAATCTCGGGCCGCGTTTGTCGGCGTCGTGCTGGCTGGGTGCCGTCAGGAAGGACTTCATAATTGAGGTCACTTACTCGCCGAAGCACTTTGTAAGGGCCGAAGTACCGACTGATAAGTTTTTCCGAAAGGCCTTTACGGCGGACGGGGGTCCAAACTAGCACTTGGTCACCCGGTTGGTACTCAACTTGTCGGTGGCGAAGGTTGTAGTGTCGCGCGTCAATACACTGTTGTTTCCTGATGTTCACGCGAGCCAGTTGGCGTGCTTCCTCGGCACGTTGCACGAAACGCTCAGTGTCTTCATCAAGATTGTCAGAACTGTCACATGGTAACATGGCTTCTAACATCGTCTGCACTTCACGACCGTAAACAAGAGCAAAAGGCGTGAAGCGTGTGGTCTCTTGCGTAGCAGTGTTGTACGCAAACGTGACGTATGGTAGGACTTCGTCCCACGTCTTATGCTGCATGTCTATGTACATCGACAGCATGTCGGTCATTGTTTTGTTAAGCCTTTCAGTCAAGCCATTTGCTTGAGGGTGATAGGCAGTCGTCTTTCGGTGCGTGGTGTAACTCAGCTGAAAAACTTCTTCAAGCAGCCTTGCCGTAAACGCCGCTCCTCGATCCGTGATGACACAGGATGGGGCGCCATGACGTAGTACGATGTTCTGTACGAAAAACTGTGCAACCTCAGAAGCTGTGCCTTTAGGAAGAGCCTTTGTTTCAGCATAGCGGGTTAAATAGTCCGTGGCGATAATTATCCACTTGTTTCCGGAAGTAGACAACGGAAACGGGCCCAGGAGGTCCATGCCGACTTGATCGAAGGGCCCTCGAGGCGGTTCGATAGGATTCAGCAATCCCGCAGGCTTCACATTCGGCGACTTTCGGCGTTGGCATTCACGGCAGGCTTGGACGTATCGTTTAACACAAGTGGCGAGTTTCGGCCAGTAGTAAGATTTTCGTACCCTGGCAAGGGTTCGAGTGAAACCCAAGTGGCCAGAAGCAGGCTCGTCGTGGCATGCGAACAGGATTTCATCACGAAGCTCTGTGGGTACGACCAAAAGATAGGTGTTGTTGCTGGCAGCAGAATTCTTCTTGTATAGGATGCCCTGCCGTAAACAAAACGACGAGAAACCTCGAGCAATTTGCGGGGGCAGAGTGACGTTGCGGCCTTCTAGATGTTCAATTATGGGGCGCCATTCACAGTCTGCTCGCTGCCGTGTCGATACGTCTGTCCCGCTTATGGCGCCAAGAAAAGCGCTGTCGTCTTCGATGTGTTGATCGGCAGATTCAACAGGTGCGCGCGACAATGTGTCGGCATCGTCGTGTGTGCGGCCGGACTTGTACACGATGGTCACGTCGTATTCCTGCAGGCGCAGGCTCCACCGTGCCAGTCGTCCAGAAGGGTCTTTTAGGTTTGCCAGCCAGCATAAGGAGTGATGATCCGTCACGACCTTGAATGGGCGGCCATAGAGGTAAGGTCAAAACTTGGCAAGTGCCCATACGACGGCAAGACACTCTTTCTCCGTGGTAGTGTAATTGGACTCGGGTCGTGATAGGGTGCGACTGGCGTAAGCTATGACCCTTTCGTCGTTCTCCTGCCGCTGTACGAGCACCGCACCCAGACCGACGTTACTGGCGTCGGTATGAATTTCTGTTTCGGCGTCCTCGTCGAAATGTCCAAGAACCGGGGGTGATGCCAGGCGATGTCGAAGCTCGGCGAAAGCTGCTTCTTGTGCAGAGCTCCAGATGAACGGCGTGTCGTCTCTAGTGAGACGAGTAAGTGGTGCAGCAATTTTAGAGAAATTGCGTATAAAGCGCCGGTAGTATGCCCACAATCCCAGGAAGCGTCGAACGCTTTTCTTGTCTGTAGGAGTCGGAAAAGCAGCTACAACGGCAGTTTTCTCGGGATCGGGACGGACGCCTTCCGCGCTCACGACATGACCAAGAAACTTCAATTCTTCATAACCGAAGTGACATTTCTGAGGCTTTAACGTGAGGTTAGCCGATCGGATTGCCTCGAGCACTTGCCGCAGTCGCTTAAGATGTCCGGAGAAGCTGCCTGAAAATACGACCACATCATCCAGGTAGACGAGATAGGTTTGCCATTTTAGGTCAGCGAGCACCGTGTCCATCATCCGTTGGAAGGTTGCCGGAGCAGAGCACAACCCGAACGGAAGCACGCGGAACTCGTAAAGTCCATCCGGAGTGACAAAGGCTGTTTTCTCCCGGTCACGCTCGTCTACCTCTATTTGCCAGTACCCACTTTTCAAGTCAAGGGAGGAAAAATACTTGGCTCGCCGTAGCCGGTCAAGAGAGTCATCTGTGCGCGGCAACGGATAAACGTCCTTCTTTGTGACGTTGTTGAGTTTTCTGTAATCAACACAGAAGCGGAGAGTGCCGTCCTTCTTCTTTACCAGGACAACCGGTGACGACCACGGACTGTTTGAAGGCTGGATGACGCCATCGTCAATCATTTCCTTGACTTGTCGTTGAATTGCTTCTCGTTCTTTCTGCGAAACACGATATGGCTGCTGGTGAATAGGACGTGCATCCTCGTAAGTAATTATCCTATGCTGCGTGATGGGTGTCTGACTGACTTTCGACGATCGAGCAAAGCAGTCCTTGAATTCACGCAACAGTCCCCGCAGTGCCGCCTTATTGTCCTCCGACAGCTCGTTATTGATGTCGATATCTGGGACGCATTCTTCATCGCTGTCGCTTTCTGCACACGCGAAACACTCAATGACGTCCTCCCAGGCTTCAGCGTAAGCGACGGCAGTGCCCTGGAAGAGGTATCGGTGCTCATTTGTGAAATTGGTGATCAAGACGTCAGCTTGGCCATCCCTAACGTCAATGATTCCTCGAGCCACGCTAATTCCGAGCGTAAGTAGAAGGGAGACGTTACACTCTGCGAGGACTTCGCCTTCACGTATGCCCTCGGACGTTACCGCAATCATTACACTAGCACGAGGTGGTATCGTGATGCTGTCGTCGGAAATTCGAAGAGCGGCTGTGCGGCGGCTGGCATCTCGTGTCGTCGCTTTCTTTGTAGAGAAAGAGATACAGCGTCGGCGGAGGTCGATGATGGCGCCATACTCTCGAAGAAAGTCTATGCCGAGTATTAATTCACGGGAGCATTTTCGGAGAACAAGGGAGCTGATCGGAAATGTAGAATTTTGAATTTGCACCCGAGAAGTGCACACACCAAGCGGTTGACGACATGTCCGCCAGCTGTCCGTACGTGCGTCCCTGTCCACGGCGTAATGCCTTTCTTTAAATGGCTTGACAGTTTTCCGCTGATAATCGAATAGTCAGCGCCAGTGTCGATTAAGGCAGTAACATTTCGACCGTCGATCAGCACAGGTATGTTCATGGAGAAGTCTCCAGCCTGAGATACTGGCGTCGTCAAGTCTCCGTCGGTCTGAGGTCGCTTCGATTGGAGGTCTTCGGCACGTCCAGTATCAGCGGCCTCGCCTCGAAAGGTCGCTGACGTTAGTTTTCCAGGCGAGGGCTCGGAGATCGTCCTTGCGACATCCGCCTTGCACCTCCCGAATAGGATGGTCGTGGTGACGGCGATCGCGACTGGCGCCTTGATGACGGTGGCGCACGCTGTCGGGCGAGAAAATCTTCAAACTCGGGTGGCCGTTGTCCGAAACGGGGACGGGATGATTTGACAGGAAACCCCTGGATTCCAAAGCGGCGGTACTGGCACTCTCGGTATAAATGTCCCGCCTCACCACAGTGGTAACAGAGCGGTCGACGATCAGGCATGCGCCAAATGTCCGATTTACGCGCGGATGGCCGAGCCTATCCAAAATAAGGAACCGCCTGCGCTGACTGAAGCGTCCCATACGGGGTGACGGCAGGTAGGGGCGCTGGTGCAGGGATAGGGGGCCTGAATGCGTCGGCATAAGCCGCACGCTGGTAGTCGCTCATGGTAGGAGGCGTCACCGGCGACGGGGCGGGGCATCTTAAAACGTCAGCGTATGTTGCCCGTCGAGGTTCACTTGATGTTGTGAAGGCCTCAACTGGTGGAGCGGCCTGAAGTGCTGCTTCGTAACGTGGTGCGCCAAGCGCATGCTGCACTTCGTCACGCACGACGCTAGCGATGAAGTTGGCTGAAGGCTGTTGCGTCTGATGCAGCTGTCGCAGCTCGTCGCGGACTACCGCTCGGATAATCTCGCGAAGCGACTCGACGTCGGTCGTGAGAGCTCCTAGGCCACTGGTAGCAGAGGAGAGATTCACTTGCCGATCGTATTGGTGCGAGCGCTGGTGCAGGGCCTTCTCCATGGCGACGGCGTCAGTGAGAAACTCCGCAACCGTTTTGGGCGGACTACGAACGAGTCCACCAAAAAGCTGCTCTTTCACTCCGCGCATCAAGTGACGCAGCTTCTTGTCTTCCGACATGGTAGGGTCAGCTCGCCTGAAGAGACGCACCATGTCTTCCACGTACATAGCCACACTCTCGTTGGGTTTCTGAATGCGAGACTGGAGGGCCCATTATGCTCGTTCTCGACGATCAGAGCTGGCGTAGGTGTCCAAGAGCCTGCGGCAGAAGTCACGCCATGATGTCAGGATGCCTTCGCGGTTCTGGAACCACGTGCGAGCACCATCCAAAAGACAGAAATAAACATTTTTGAGCTTCGCCTCGTCGGTCCATCCATTGAACTCTGCTACGCGCTCGAAGTCCGCCAGCCAGTCTTCCACGTCTTCTAGAAGGTCGCCATGGAAGGGACTTGGCACACGCGGTTTTTGCAGCGTGTAATGAGGAGGTACCGGAGGTACCGGAGTAGCCGTCGCAGGGTTTGTCGAGGTAGTAGCGGATGTAGCATCCATACCTGCCGACGTTGTCGTTGTCCTCTCAGGTAGCGGCTCAAACTCGGGGGCCAATCCCTGGATTCTCCGGCTGGCGCGATGGACTGGCGTGAGCACCGGTAGCGATCTAGCGTTCCTGCTGCTAGGAGGGGTCTGTTGCATGGGTCGAGAATACCCAGCACCTCCACCAGAAAAATGTCACGTTTAATGAAGAGGCGACTTCTAAAAGAGGCCGTTAAGGTAAGTCCGAGTCGCCAAAGGGGCAGCGCAGCACCGACAAAAGACCAAGGCGCTAGCTCGTGCACAAAACTGTCCTCGTCTTCTTCTGGGAGCAAGTGGCACAAGCGCGTGGCAATATTACGCAAGGTAACGAGATAATGGTCAATTACGTTGACAAATGTTGATTACAAGGTATTAATGAAAGTTTTTGCAGCAAGACTGCAAGGTCTTGCACAGTAGTTGGGCCGCACCAGACATGCGGCATTTGGGGTAGGAAAATATTTACAAATATTCATATGCCTACAAGTATTTTAGAATATTGTGATAGCACTCTCCTCATAGTAGCGATGCTCCAAATAGATCAAGCTAAGGCTTTTGACATGGTACCACATAATGTTCTCTTCTTGTTAATTAATTATGTAGGACTCCGTTCCGTCATCTGTAAAGGCATCAAAATAGCATATCAAAGCTTGTGTACCAATTTTTTTTTTTTGTAAATGGTGAACTTTCACAATGCATAGAAGTACTCTCTTTCGTTCGACAGGTTAAAAAAATTTAAGTATGGCGTTTTATGTGCCAAAACCAGTTCTCATTATGAGGCACGCCATAGTGGGGGACTGCGGAAATTTGGACCACCTGGGGTTCTTTAACGAGCACCTAAATCTAAGTACACGGGTGTTTTCGCATTTCGCCCCCATCGAAATGCGGCCGCCGTGGCCGGGATTCGATCCCGTGACCTCGTGCTCAGCAGCCCAACACCATAGCCACGGAGAAACCACGGCGGGTGACAGGTTTTTCATTAACTCGTTTACTTTCTGCTTTATTCTTGGAGCCGCTCTGTAGAAAAACACTTAATAGTATAAAAATCAGGGGGTTTAAGGTACAACCGTGTGAAGTGCGTGTTCTGGCCGATGCTGATGACGTTGCCCTAGTTGATGTCGATAGGGAGAGTGTTAGTAGATTATTAAGAATTACTGACAAATTTTGCGAGAAAAGCGGTAGTCAAATTAATAAGCAAAAGAGTATTGGTCTCTGGTATGGCCATTGGAATGACATGCCCGGTGTTTTTGAAAATATACAGTGGCTCACAACACCTAGCACTTATCGGGGGTACCTCTGGATAGGTATCGTGAGAACGAGTCACTGTGGCTGAAAAAAAAAAACAGATGAAATTGACGCGATGGCTGAAACACGGGCCGGCCAATTGTCGATTTTGCACTTGCCACTATTTGTAATGTTTTTCTCGCTGCGAAAATTATGTACAGACGTGAGAAAAAGTATACGGACCAGCGATTGTGCGAAAACGACAATTTTTTCAACTGCCTGCAAATCAAATTTGAAATTGAGGACTGCAGTCTAAACTTGGCATTGCGAACATTTCAGTGTACTCAATTTTAGTTTATGCGTGTCAATAACGAAGAAATTAAGTGTTTTAGCCGACCCTGTGGTCCGTATACTTTTGCTTACGGGTGTACGCATCTTCAGTACACTGTAAAAAAAAATTTCTTCAGTTTACGGTGAAAGTTGAAGGTAAAACGTTGCCGGACGCTTTTCCGTAAATGAAAAACAGCGTTTCCGTCAAACGAATAGTCTGTAAAAATTTTTTCCGTTGAATGGAAAACGGAGAGTTCCGTCAAATGGAAAACGGTAATATCCGTCGAATGGAAAACGGAGAGTTCCGTCGAATGGAAAACGGTGATTTCCGTCCAATGGAAAATGGTTATTTCCGTAGTTGTGATCACGGAATTGTCTGTATTTTCCAAATACAAAACGGTGAGCTCCGTAGAACGGAAATTCTGTAAAGTGAGCACCGTACTTTCCTAATTAAAAACGGACAGACCGTAGTGAGGAAAGGTATGCACATAAAACACACAAAAAGAACAGAAAGGAAGGGAGAAACACCTTTTTTTTGTTCTTCTTGTGTCCATGTCTTCTATGCTTGCGTGCCTGTACCATGAATCCGTACGAACTTGTTCAGCTTTATCTTGCTTCGTATCAACAGGTGCAAAATTTGTTTTTTAAATGATGATGCGGGTGTATATCACCAGCAAATGAGAAAATTGTTTGTTTCATTGAAACAAGTTATACCAAGTTGTACATTACAACATGGCTAACTCACATCAGATATAGCTTGAAATGGGGCAGAAATCAATGCACATAAGTGGACATACACCACACTGAAAATGCTGTGTGTGCACGTTTCCTCCTTGTGTAACTGTCTTCTACACCGCTTCATCTTCGTGTCAGTGTTGCCATGTTGCATTTGAGTTCTGTACATGACGTGTACAAAGCATACATACAAATTCGTGCCCAAAAAGCAACAAGCCACCTGAATCTGAACGAAACTGCGTGTTTATTGTGCTTTACTGAAAAAAAACTTGCAAGATAAGACACTAGAAATGGGCTGACTAGAAGGATTGGTTGAGAATCGGAATGACTGGTTGCTTGCAGATGCCTCCTGCCTTGGCCTGAAAAGGAAAAAAAACAATCAATTAAGACTCTTCATTAGTAGTAAAATCTCGTTACAAGAGACACTCGGTTATGAGAGACATTTCAAAATGGTTTGGTTGGTTTTCCTATGTTCGCCATGTTAACAACATTGCATACAAGAGACATGGTTACAAGAGACACTCGGTTACTAAGGACTTTTTTTATGTCCCTAGAGCAAATTCTTCACTATTTATAAGAGACACAACCCAGACACGCTCACGTAATGCGGCTAACGTCGTACTAACCGGTATGCGCTGCAATTTTCACTCCCTTGGCTCTATTTTGTTTCGTTCCGCAGCCGGCTGTCATTCCTCACATGGTTGAGACTACCAATTTCACTGAATTTTCTGCCATTATGCTTCTATAATCGTCACGCTCCCACACCGACTCTGTGACAGAGTACCATTGAGTTGGATTTCTATCACAGCGTATACGGTGCTGGTCGCTTTGTATGCCGGTAATCAAACTCCGGAGCCATAGCCACGTTTCCATGAGACAGCTCTGTTCGCATCAAAGATGAGTTTAAACACACTTTGGTGCTCATGTATAATAAAGTGGTCTAGTCCAACTCCTCAGTGTTTTTAGAATTTTGGTTACAAGAGACCTTGGTTACAAGTGACATGTTTACCGAGTCCCTTGGGTGCCTCTTGTAACAAGGTTTATTGTACCACCATCATCACCGTTTTTAGTCAGATACATCAACAATGAATGATTTCCAAGTCACAAATGTAACTACCAGTGCTCTATAAAAATGTCATACTCTGCCTTGTTGGTATATGTTCCTAGCCTTATAACATGAAAAACTTCAGATGAAATCTACCCAAGTTATTTGATGGCTCACTTGGAACAGGCAAAACTCTCATATGCACATTAACAGTCAGAGATTACATTTTCTGCATGTAGGTAGAGCTAACACGACTCCCACGATACTGCGGACCATGGCTTTCAACTTTCACTGCTCTAATAGAAAACCTTGCAGATTCTACTGTTTTCCCAAAACAATGAAGCACTCTTAAAACGAGCTCAAACCACTCATGTTGTACAATTCCAATGCAAAACAACCAAGCCAGAGGTACTGTCCAGATGACCAGCTTATAAATTAGCAACAATATGAAGAAAGCATGCCTTGCAATACAACATGTGTGCCTTTCAGCCTCTTTCAGATTTGGTTGGTTTTTGTCATGAGAGTATCAATGTGCAATATACTTTTTACTTAAGCAATGATAATTGAAAGTTATGGTCGTCAGTGCGTCAACATACTATCTCCACCCATTTAAAAAGTTATAATTATAGACACACCACCCAAGGTCAATCCACATAAGTCGCTGTGTTCCCCCAAAAGTTTGCCGTTTTGTCAGTCTGTGCTTTTCGAAGTAACCTGTAGCACTTTCGCGACGTAATTGAACCTGCAACAAGTACACATGGACCCCATATGTGGCAGCTACAGGCAGTACCGTTTATTCTGTCCATTCCTTGACTGGCAACCCCAGAACCAAACAAATAATGCAACATGTCGTTCCAGACAGCATTATTGGGTGACGTGCTTAATTTGGGAATTCCGCCTCTCCTAAAGAAATTTTAAAGTAAAGCTCAAACTAAAGCAATGTCCAAATATGAGCGCTTCTCGTGGATTTTGAGAGTCAACGAGGGCAGAGCTATTTGTGCAAATGTCTGTGACTTCAATGGCAACAGGATGGCCAAATTCCGTGCTGTTAATAGATGCAGAGAAAAACACACTGAACTTAAAACTTGTGCAATGATGTGTTTTCAAAGTTCTACTTTATATCGTAGCAGGGATACTCCGTGGTAATTAGTTGGAATTCATGCTATTTGCCTGCAGTCTGTGCCAAAATATTCTTAGAGACATAGCCACAACACTTTTTCTTTGAGATTAACCAAAATGCGGATTTGGCAGAATCCAGAAAAAAATGCTTGTAACTGAACAGGTGCTTCTATATTTTATTTTCAAAGACAATTCTTTTTCTTGCGAAACTAAAAATGAGAGTAGCTATAGGGGCTTGTTTGTATGGCATCTTTTATTTTATTGCAGCACAAGGCTGAACAACAGGTACAACAGAAAGGCACATTTGACATGCACACAGTGTTAACTTCCAACATCAGATTTATTTCCTGTTCTCGTCACTATATATACCCTCAAAACGTCATACAACACGTGTGAAGACCCGGTAAACATGAACTAAAGAAAACCAGGAACCACACGCATGCAGTTTTTTTAGCCACACAGATTGACACATGTACACGTTTAACGCGAACAAAGATAATCAAGCTCTTTCGAGGATAATGAAATTGAAGGCTTACTGATGCATGCGTCACCAAATGTTGATATGTTTCTAGTGTCTATAGTTCAGCGCATTATCTTGCACCTGCTTCTATTCATGATGACTGTTTTTTTGAATCTAGATTTGCACTTATCTTTGGCAATGAAGGGCAAGAAAACCATCAGCAGCTAGGGTAGTTAATTTGTTATTGTGTTCTCATAGCCTGTCATTTATACATCTAACAGTTTGGCCAATGTAGGACCCTCCACACCCAAGAGGAATGCGGTATACAACACACGCGATATAATCAATGAATTTGCCTTTATGTTCCTTCTCGCATGCAGTATCCAAAATTCTTTCTGGCCTTGACTTCCCACATTTAGTAGGCGTCGAAAAAACAACATTGATGTCACTCATTCCAGCAATCTTTAATCTGTGGGAGAAACTATGTATGTAGGGCATGGCAGCAATCTTTTTCTTTATATCGGTACTTGTACCATATACCTGCTCAGAACCTTTTTGCTGTGCCTTTTTAAGCAGTCCTGCTGCGACTGACGTGAGCACGTGGCTCGGGTAAGCAAAACCGCTTGAACGTGAGACTTGCCGTTCGAAGCAATCGTGCATTAGGTGAAGGATAGCCATGTAACGGGAAGTTTGGATTCCTTCACATTAATTTTGTGCTCACCGATAACAAAACCTGCTGGGGTTAAGAACCTAGGGCAAGTAAGCCACTTTTACCATTTCATTCCGTGCATACAAAACTTGAAGAGGGGGAATCATGAAGGTGTGTTTCAGTGAAGCGCTCAAGAAGCCATGCCGGCACCTAATGCACAATAGCTTCAGATGGCAAGTCTCACGTTTAAGCGGCGCTGGTTACCCGAGCCAAGTGAAAAAAGGTTCCGAGCAACTGAATGGTATAAACACCGACATAAAGAAAAGAAAGGTTGCTGTCATCCCCTACATACATAGTTTCTCCCACAGAATAAAGATTGCTGGAAGGTCTGATATCAACATAGTTTTTTCAGCTCCTAATAAATTGGGGAGCCTGTGTAGGAAGACAAAGCCAGAAAGAATTGCGGATACTGCATGCGAAAATGAACATAACAAATTCATTGATTGCATCACGTGTGTTTTATACGACATTCCTTTGAGTGCGGACGGTCCTACATTGGTCAAACTGGTAGATGTGTAAATGACAGGCTACGAGAACACAATAACAAAGTAAATACCTGGCTGCTGATGGTTTTCTTGCCCTTCATTGCCAAAGATGCAAGCGCAAACCTAGATTAAAAAACAGTTATCATGAGTAGAAGCAGGTGGAAGATGATGCGATCTTTGTTTGCGTTAAACGTTTACATGTCTGTCAATCTACGTGGATAAAAAACTGCATGCGTGTGGTTCCCGTTTTTTTTAGTTCATGTTTACCGAGCTTTTACACGTGTTGTATGACGTTTTCAGGGTATATATAGTGATGAGTACTGGAAACGAATCTGTTGTTGAACGTTAACGCTGGCTGTGCATCAAATTTGCCTTTCTGTTGTCCTTGTCGTTCAGCTTGCGCTACAACAAAATAGAAGATATCATTGATTTCATTGTCGTCAGGCTCTGGCACAAAATAAAATTTGTTCACCAAAATTAAGTGGTCACCAGGCATGTCTAGTTGAATTTATCTGAACATGCTCTACTGTCGGTGGTGAAGATGTTGCCAGTTTAAAGGGCTGCAAGAAGGCACTAGTTATGTTTTCTAGGGCAAGAAGGCAACAGAGTATGTTACCTAAGGCAAGTAGTCACGGGAATCCTGGATCAGTAGAAGAAAATTTATAAAATAATGATTGGTTGGAACATATATGTCACACACTTCTGAGTCACCAAGCGCTTGTCTTTGTCTCCCTTTCTTGTGCCTGTGTATTTTTATTGCGCTAAGTTACTTGTTCATTTATGCACTATGATGATGAACTTGTTTTGGAAAACTTCAAATGTGTACCTGACGTTTGACTCCCTTTTGCATGTAAGTAAACATTATGAACTTGTCGCTGTGAACAGTCATCTCCATTTGCTGTACACTTGTGATATAGGGTTAACAGTATTTGAAGGTTTGTGCATTAAGGCAGGAGAGCAGCACTTGCTGGATGGCTCATCAATTAATTTGCAGAAAAATGCAGCAATGTGCAATGATTTCATCACTAATGACCTTGAAAATCTTGTTAGTTATTCATTTTAAACACCTGTTCTCAAACAGCCTGCTTACTAAAGGTCTGAACACGTTATACAGAATTATAGCAGGTACTACTACACGAAAGAAAACCTGTAATAGAACCTACCAAATACCGTATCAGTGTAGTGGCAGGTCAAATGGCTCCTCAATGCTGGTGTCCTTCCTGGGAGAAGGAAAGAAATGTTAAGCTTACACTGACAGCACCAGACCACACAAACGTAACTGCCACAGGACATGAGGAGTTGTAACTAGATACAGTCAACCTGCTTAACCATCTCATAGACATTCAACGACAGAATGTACCTTCATGGAGCCTCTAATCTATGAAATTCATGCTGTAATACAAACATGCTAGCAGACAGAATCAAAATTGCATGCATGGAAATTCTCAGGAAAACTATATTTCCTAGCTACCACAGTCCACTCCTTGTGAACTACAAGTGACGGTCTAAGCTACAATCAGAAGGTGGAAAATTCGGGATCCTTTCTAGTAAACAACTAACCATATCTCTACCTGTACTCAGCAATACAAAGGTGAATCACAAGTACTATACTGATAAAGAAAAGTTCAGAACTGCTGCTAAGTGAGTGCTATAAATAAATGATTTCGAATTTATCTTCATGTAAGACTAGGCGTGTTAACTTTCTTTACATGAAAGACTGGTCAGAAAAATATTGCATTCAGTCAATATTGTGATTTGCAAAACAGTAGTAAGAGGTTAAGGTTGGAGACCCTCAGGTGGTATGTTGCGATGTTTCGAGAAATTGTTTCAAGGAGCCTCCTTCCTTAACCCTTTCACATGCCAATTAGTTGTGTTGATTGAAAACTTAGCTTCACCGCATTTCTTACATCTTCATATTCATAAAATGCTCACAGAAGTACAATAGATTAGAAGTTTTAAGTTCTTTAGTGAGAGAGTAGATTTTAATGAAGAGAAGGGAGGAGATTAGTGAGTTTGTCAAGTTTATGGAATGTGCGCTCCATGCAAAAACTCAGTGCAAGTAGATCAGATTTGCAAACATCAACTATTTGATGTCTACCAGGCTTGAATAGTACCTATCCAGCCACTCGAAAATTATGACTGGTGCAACGCACTCTGAAAACGATGAAAGAAGTGACATACATACAATTACATACACCAAGCAAAGTACCCAACCATCTACCTTCATACTTCCTTTACTAAAACAATTTGCCTGTGTAATTCAAACATGCAGCACTATTTCAATTTGAAGAGTTTGAAGATGTACGGGACACATTTTAAATATCCTTACTTTAATCAATGCCATTGCTATTAATGCACTATCTTGGTGTATTGAATTGTGTGCATAGCGTCGGAAAGGATTAATCATATTCATGTAATCTTTACTGAAACTCAAGGCATAATACTCGTATTTGTTTACAGTTTTGTGATGAGACAACACGACAGATGGGGGAGTTAAAAAAGCATCTTTATAAAATGCTGTAGAAAGCAAGTTGAAGCAAGTTTCTACAACCTCTCGCAATACCGAGCTATTTCCCATGAGTGTTCTAACAGTTCCTTGTAACATGATGCACTGTTTTCACAGACATAGCTTGAATCTTTGTATCTCAAGTTTTGGAAGCAACTTATGAATTGCTTTAACAAGCAGATTTGAAGCCCCTACCCAGACTGCACAGCCACTTTAACACCATGTGTAATGAATTATGTCATCCATATGGCACAGTTTCCGATTATATTCCAAAGCATGAATCTTATAATTGCAAGTTATGTAAGAGTGTACCTATCCGATTACTTGGGGACAGCACAAAAAGACGGGAGAAGGCTAGACAACATGAACGCAGGCAAAGAATTTTGTTTACAGACAAACATATATATACTAGGCTTGTTGTCCTGCGTAGTTGCAGCTGCTGGATAGCGGGATAATGTAAACAACAACCGCACAGTTGATGAACTGCTGTTCTGCCTTTTGCAACACTTTGCGTCAAGGCTCGGTCCGAGTCACCCTTTTCGCACAATGTACCCCGATTGCTCGACGTGAAAAATAAAAGGAAAGTTCCAGCTTTCCCAATAGTCTCTTTGACACTATTACTGACCTTGTGAATATGATATAACAGTGGCCACCACACTTTAAGGAAATGTTAGACATGGGTTCAGAAGCTCTCCTCCACTTGGTGATGCCTCGATTTCTTGAGGACGCCTTTTGGTGTTCCTGTGATGAGCTTCACAGCGAAAGAGTGTGCCAATGCGGAAGGCAGAATACCCTCCTCCAAACATTGGGCATAGCTCCAGCATACATAACACTAACCAAGGAAAACCCTGCGGTCCAGAAATGGAAGATCACTGTCTAGTGGTAGTTTTTCCCCGTACGTGAACTCATCTAGCACTGCAGAGAAGACAGGAAGAAAATCACTCTACCCAATGGCCTTACTTCACCTAATATAGAGGAGAAAGTTGCCAGTGAAGCAAAATAACTTTACTACACTGGTGCCCACATTAGCTATTGTTTTACGGTTACCTGACAGTGTTTTTGTCTGTGAGAAGTTGCCACGCAAGGCTACTCAAGGAGTTCAGCCACTTTTTAATGTCTCCTCCACAGTGCCAGGTGTGCTCATGGAAGTAAAACTGCTGGAAGGCAAGCTCCAATATCTGGCTTGAAGGTTTTCTGTGGTGAACGTCGTGCTGGATCTATGCCCCACACTCAAAATTGTCTTGGCCTTTCCTATTAGCGCACTTGAACATTGAAGCGTGTTGTTGCTACAGGAACACAAGGGCACTACCATGAAGTGGAGGGGAGCTTCAAGACCCAAGTATGGTTGCTTTTAACAGTGTGTTCGCACTGCCTTTTGCCATGCATTGCCAAGAAGCATTTAGCGGAGCTGAACATAAGTGAAGTCTTCAGTCGGAGTACTTCAAGGAAGCCAAGGCCTATCACTGCTATACAATAGGTACACAAAGGAAGCTGTCAATTCAAGCAAATTGCTAGGGAGAGTTGGAACTACCTTTTTATTTTCAGGGCCAACAAACTGGTCAGGTACGAAAATGTCAACCGGACCAGGTCAAGACAAGAAGTTTGCATCAAGAAGTATGTGCTGGAGATCATAGGAAGTGCAATTGGTGCTGTTTACAACATCCTACTGCCCTGCAGCAGCAATTATGTAGGACAAACAGGACGACGACACAAGGACTATCTTAGGAAACACGCACAGACCCTCGACACAAGATGGGGAAGCAACATAGCTATTGATGCTGCTTTGTGCAGTTGTATATCAAGTTTTGAGCAATGAAGAATCCTCATGGCACATGTTCAAAACACACAGAACTCGCAGAATAGCCCCCACATATGCTAGTGTGTATACACTTAATCTTCTAGACAAATTAAGGTATTTCAGATGAACTGCTAGAGCGTTCTGAACTGGGCTGGTTGGTGCATGTATAGGAAGGAACTGAATGGTGTCATAGACAGGATAAAGGGAATGTGTTGCTGTGCATTCCCTTCAAAATATTCATATATTTTGGTCATCTGACCACGTGACACAGCTGTGTGCTGAAGCTATATTTTACCTTGTTATGATACCTTCCAATGTCACACGCAAATCCGTCGAGGCATCTTCACCTATTATAGTAAGCTGAGCAGTGGCTAACAGTGAGCTTAACTGTGGCTGCACTTAGTTACCATGGAGCCCATGCATGACAGTGTTAGAGGTCAGTATGTAGGTGTTTTTGCATACTCATAGAGGCAAACTAAACGAAGAATTTTTATTGGTGCATGTTTTATCTGTTGCCTCATATCCCGAAATCTGGTGCTATTAGTGTTTTTTGAACACAACTCATGTGCAACCGAGACAAGTATGAAACAACCCCACTTTCAAGTCGACGTCCTCATGCTGAACCAATTGGTTGCCCCAGGAAGAACAAAACATCATTTATCTTTGGATGCATCTGCAACAATTATTATACTAGTATAGGCATTGTCATTCAACCAACATTTGCAGTCAATGTCCATTAGGACTGCATATGCATGACTGATATACGATAGAATGGCACAGCTTACCAGAACAAATAGCACAATGCAAGACTGCTTTGCCACTGGTGTTGCAAGCAGGCCCCCATGACTGAGAAACTGAATGCAAGGCGGCACACAGACATCCTTCACTGGTGCAACAGCTGCAAATGAAATACTGATATCAGTTACTTTCTGACCTGTCATCCAAAGCAAAGCACAAACGTTTTTATATACAATTACACTATTGCATATAAGCTTGTCACTGAGTTACTGTTATTGCTGTGAGATAGCTCACAGTATTTTATAAAGTGCTAATGGCCTCGTTTAACTTTTTGCAAAAAAAAACTTTATGAAGCACTTTCTATTAGAAAAATGAGCTGACAAAAATTTTGCCCTGCATAACTTACAACACATGCACGCATTTTAGAATTATTGCAATGATGCGTGTAAGCTGAAAATTAGTCTATGCAACTCGAGACAGTAAGTGTGAACCTCCCTTCAACATCAGTGTTGACATATAGTTTGGTTTGTTTTTACACTTGTTAGGAATATATATAACTTTGGAATGTCCGTAATGCACGTTTGGCCACCACTATTCTATGTCAAGGTTAAGTTAAAAATTGCTTTTCGCATGCATTTGTTTTACAATTACGGCCGCATATGGGCAGAACTTAAGCGGCAATCCTCCCTCCCAGAATACGTGATATGCTGACGTACTGCGTCAGAACGTTAATCGTCAGGTTGGTAGCTGTCAAAAAAAAAGAATACAGATTGCCAGGTAGAAAATAATCCGTTTCCTTTGCAATGACTCTTATCGGGTATCACGCGGACAACTTTCAATTGCGATCGTGCACGATTGCTCGGGCTCTACTACAAACGAAAGGGCACCGTGTGACACCCGTGTTCCCTACCACTGCAGGTGGCACAAGGTTATGGCAGTAAGCACGCTCCACCGTCATTTGATTGTAATGAAGGGGCATGCACATCGAACATGCTCAATGAGGTCTTCATACATGAGCAATCTTCCAATCCCGGGCGTGAACACTGCGATTATGCACGCCCAGCCAAGGCACTGCGTCCGAAGCTTATAATAATGGCTAAAAATTTCACTGTGATGCAATGCGTCACCGAATATTGGTAACATAACGTTGCACCGCGTCGAGAGAGATACTAACGGGTACAACGCCTTCACTTAATTTTGGAACGCCGAGCACAAAGCACAACACAGTACTAACTGGAATGCTAACGTCCGTAAACCAGCGGCCACATTAGACGACAAAGGAGCTACTAGAGGCGTCAACGCCGCTAATATTGCCTACACGTCTCAGTTGTAGTGAGTATGCATTCAAAACAACAAATGAAACACCCCTTTATCACAGACTCGCAATGTCGCTTTGTCAATCCTCATGGCCAAGGAATCTCGTTAAAGAGCGTGCTCACACAACACAATTGAGCCCATCACCGGCCATCGCGGAGCATTTCGCACGCGCGACGTGCACCAACAACGAAAAAAGGACACTTAAATCACTTACTTGTGTAACAATCCAGCGCCGATTCCTTGCTATTTAGTGTGAAATCACAAATGCGACAGGAACACCACCTCCACCGTCCGCCATTAGCGAGTACTCGTACAGTTGTTTGTGCTGGAGGAATCCAACCCAGCGTGTGGGCGTGATGAAGGGGTGGTAAGCAGCGCCACCGCTCAAACCCTACCTGCTTCTTTTTGTGTGTTTACTATGCTCGCACGCGAATAATGTTCAAACAGCGTTATCTATGGTGATATATGTAACTGGCAGTGAGAGTAGACAGTGTCTTTTCGTTGTATTTTTTGCGTGTTCATTTATCACTAGTAACATGTTCAGTTGCCCTCCTCATGAATTTACGGACGGCTCTCCGTATTTCAAAAACGGAGCTCACGTCCGTCTTTTTTACGTAGAATCCTGCCGTTTTTCATAAACGGAGCTCACGTCCGTCTTTTTTACGTAGAATCCCGCCGTTTTTCATAAAACAGAATGGTCTACGTAAATTTTACGTAGGTTTTTGCTGTAAAATTACGGAAATTTTTTACAGTGTACGCACTGTATTACACACGTAAGCACATTAAAAAATTTCACCGCATCTTTGCCACGCTTATCTTGTGCTCTACGTGGGATCGAACGTCAAGGAGAAATTTGTTTCGTCGAGTAAAGAAAGGTGGTTTATCGTTGTGTCACTTGTTTGTTCAGCAAGTTGTATCGTGTTTCATATTGATAAGAGACGAAAGAGACCATTTTCTGTGCCGTTTTTTCAAACCATGTTAACAGTTGTTATACATTATTTTTTTGTATCTTCAGCAATTGGCCCTCGTTACACAATGTCACGGTTCTTGCGCGAAGTTGTTACGTCATATCGGTTCCTCAGGGAAGATTTTCACTTGAGTACCTCTCCAATGTAAAAATAAAGCGTCTTATGAAGGATCTTGTTGAGAGTGTGCTCCCTGTACCATAGTATCGGTTAATGTTTCAAGAAGGGCGTGGGCAAGACGTACTCGAGAGGGTTAAAATATGCACATACCAGCCAATGTTAAAGCATTTTTCTTCAAGCTTCACACGGGAACCTTGCCTGTTAAAATGTGGTTAAAAGAAAGAGGCATTTACGGTGGTCCGATAAGTACTTAGCCTCACTGCGAAAGCGCGACGCTATCGCATGAGACATAGACTGATGTTGAGTACGCTCTCATAGAGGGACACATGCAAAGGTCCAGTCGAATCGGGCTCGCGGTTTTGTTTTTGGCCGCTTGAGGAAGAGGAAGGAGGTGATTTTTCGTGTGTCCGTTAAAAAAATGGAAGAAGAGCAATATCGGTCGGCGATTCAATTCTTGTTTTTGGAAGGGAAATCGCGCAGCGAAATGAAAGAGCGACTGGATGCCGTCTACGGTGAGTCTTCTCCTTCGATGGCAACCGTCAAAAATTGGTTCAACGAGTGTAAACATGGTCGCACGTCGGTTTTTGATGAACCTCGCCCAGGAGCCCCACAAATGGCTACCACGGCCGACAACGTGGCAACAATCCACGACCTCGTATTCCCAGACAGCCGACTGAAGGTGCGCGAGATAGCTGAGACAGTAGGCATCTCAAAAGACCGCGTGGGTCATATCCTGCATGAAATTTTGAATGAGAAAGCTGTCGACGCGATGGGCGCCGCGTTTGCTCACTCCGGACAAGAAGCGCGTCCGTGACACCACTTCGGAGCAGTGTTTGAAGCTGTTTAAGCGTAATCCGAAGGAGTTCCTGTGTCGTTTTGTGACCGTCGACGAAACATGGTACACACCAGAGACCAAAGAACAGTAGAAACAGTGGACTGCACCCGGAGAACCTGCTCCGAGGAAGGCGAAGACTATCGCATCGGCCTGAAAGGTGATTTCCACCATTTTCTGGGATTATCAAGGTGTGATCTTCGTCGACTACCTTGAGAAGGGCAAAACGGTGACAGGACCCTACTACGCCGAATTACTGGGCCAATTCGACGCCGAATTGCGAAAAAACGGCCACATTTGGTTAAGAAAAAGGTGCTCTTCCACCATGACAACGCGCTAGCTCACACCTGCGACGTCGCCACGGCCAACTAGGTCGAACTGAGCTACGAAGTGGTGCCCCATCCAGCGTATTCTCTAGATTTGGCCCCGAGTGATTTCTTCTTGTTTCCCAACTTGAAAAAGTCACTTGCTGGACAAAAATTTGAGTCGAATGAAAAAGATATCGCCGCCACAGAAGCCTACTTTGCAGCTCAGGAGAAAACGTATTTTTCTGACGGGATCAAGAAGTTGGAGGATCTTCTTGTTTCCCAACTTGAAAAAGTCACTCGCCGGACAAAGTTTTGAGTCGAATGAAGAAGATATCGCTGCCACAGAAGCCTACTTTGCAGCTCAGGAGAAAACGTATTTTTCTGACGGGATCAAGAAGCTGGAGGATCGCTGGGTCAAGTGAGTTAAAGGGGACTATGTTGAGAAATAAATCGACACCATTCCAACATTTTCGTTTTTCTTTTGAAGGCTAAGTACTTATCGGACCGCACATGTGCCATGGTGTAGCAGATGCTTTCTGTGCAGAGTAACATGCAGAGGAACAAAGCAGAGGAACAGAAAAATTATAGAACATGTTTTTATTGACTCTAATAATGTTATATTGTTTTGGGATATGTTACAGAGAACTTTAAAGATAGACTTACCCCAAAATCCCCATGGCATTCGTTTTTTACTGCCGTTATTTTTTATGGACGTTATCTTTTTACTCGGGCTGCAGCAGTCTGGCATAGTCTGTTAGCATATAGACACTGGGATGTTAAAGGCTGATCTTTGCATGCATATTTTGTGGAAATGGCAGTGAAAGTACATAATGTGTACAAAACGACTGACTGCGATGAAGATGTGATGTCAATGTTCGATGCTTTAGCACATATAAAACGAGTGTGATCTGACAAACTCCTATTCAGGATTGTAGCCCAGCTGGAAATAAAGAAAAAAAGGTGTATATCGCAGTGGTTATGGCGCTCGCCTTCGGAACGTGGATACCCGGGATCGAATCCCGCCTAGCCCGAGAAAGTTCATTTTGTTCAATTTATTTCTCTCGCTCACTGTCTGTGTCTGTTTCGTTTTGTCTCTGCACCACCTCTCCTCCTATGCTCTGCTTTCACTCTCTTCCTGCTCTCTCAGCTCGGTGATGCTGCGCACGACAACGAGACCAACCTAGCAAGGCTTTAACAGCTCCTCTGTAAAAGAACTTATTTGCCCTTCCATCCAATATTTCATTCCGCAGTGACCACAACCTTACAGTCGGGGTGTTATTGTACCGTAAAAACCATTACAGTGACGCATTCATCCTTAGGATAAGCATGGACTGGAATCGCCTTTCCGCATCAGCCACATTCATACACTGTAAGCAAAAATGAGCCGAGATGGGAGTAAATGACTTGTCCTCTAGCGCATTCCCAGATGGGAGTGCGATATACTCCGGTCAGGCGGAGTAAAAAGTTTACTCCCCTGCTGAACGGAGGTTTTGGGTGGAATGATGGGAGTATATGTTTACTCCCCTGTTGAGCTGAACGGAGGGTTTGGGTGGAATGATGGGAGTATATGTTTACACCCATCGCGGAGGTTTTGCAGGGAATTATGGGAATATATGTTTACATCCATCGAGGTGGTTTTGCAGGGAACTATGGGAGCATATGTTTACATCCTTCGAGGAGGTTTTGCAGGGAATTATGGGAATATATGTTTACATCCATCGAGGTGGTTTTGCAGGCAACTATGGGAGCATATGTTTACTGCCATCAAGGAGGTCTTGCAGGGAACTATGGGATTATATGTTTACACCCACCGAGGAGGTTTTGCAGGGAATTATGGGATTATACGTTTACCTTCATCGAGGAGCTTTTGCAGGGAACCATGGGAGCATATGCTTACATCCATCGAGGACGCTTTGCAGGGTACCATTGGAGTATCTTTTTACATTGATTGGGGAGCTTTTGCAAGAGGTGGGAGTATCTGTTCGCATGCATCAGATAATATGCCGCTCTCAGAATCTTCAATATTAATTTTCCACACTGAGAAATGCACAATATATTGTTTTTCCAAGCTGGAAGATGCCCACAGAAGTAGTCAAAGTAGTGCTTTGTAGAAAATAATTTTATTGAACATTGTGAAGCCATTAGAATCCACATGATCACATCATCTAAAGAAAGCAATCCCATCAAACTCAGGCATTCAAAAACGTAGATCCTTAACAGCATGGGCTGCCATGCAGTCTGGTGTGACAGGGAGTCTTGTCAAAACTTTTTAAGATGGCCTAAAGCACACTCATAAAACCCTATTGTCATAGATTGCACTAACCATGTAATCACCTGCATCATAAATGTTGTGAATATGCAAATACACAGTGGGTGGACTAGTGCAAAATGTGCACAGGCAAGAAGGAAGAAATGGATGACACGAGCACAAGCTCTCAACTGGTTTTTACGATTCTTCCTTTTCGTCCATGTTATTTGCACAACGCACAGTATGAATTGAAAGCAACTCATTCAAGTGCAGGTTCACCCAAGACCATATAAAATACATCAAAAGTACATTGAAACCTGCCACAAGTGCCTAAACAATGTGAAATAGTTTGGAAGCAACAGTTACAGCAGAGCATTCTGTGACATTTGAGTTTGCCAACTTAGACATTGTGGCACTGCAAAAGGAAAAGCAACGAGTAAAGCAGACGTCACTTCTCAGTGATATTGACAAGCGTACGAGAGCTAAAGCAGCAAAAGTTGGGGAAGATGCCAATACACTAATTGCACTTTGAAAATAAATGTTTAAGAAAACGACAGTTCTGGGAGGCAAAACGGTGCTACTTTTACAGTAAGAAGCTGGCAGAGTGGACTAAATGAAGCAGAGTTCAGCTTTGCTTTTTGCACCCTACCGCCGAAAGGCAGACATAGTAGCCAAGAGAGCCATAAGGGATGCTAAAGTGTTCATTGTATTGTACCTTGATTTTAGAGTTGGTAAAAGTGCGTGTTATTAATGGCAGCAACCCATCACAATTCCTTCCACAGATTGACTCTAGGCTGTAGTCTACACTTTGCAGCCCATGGATCAGCAATAATGCTGAAAGAAAAAAACAGTCAGCAAAAAATAAACAAAAGTACCAAAATAATGACCAGCTTTTGTCACTGATCATCCAAACTGCCTTCCCGACATTCCGCCTGGATAATGCTGCTGGTGTGAAAAGGCTTAGAGCCTAGAACCACCATGTGAGCCCACTTTTGACGATTAAGAGGCAAAAACAGGCAATGCTGAAGACTGCATTACGAAAGACCATCTGGACTAGTTGAGATGACAACTTTTGGAAGCTTTGTTCCATAACAGCTCGGGAAAAAAAAGTAAAAAAGAAAGATAACACAGATGTATGCCAATCTGACAGCAAAGCTGTTATAAGGCACTTCTCACACCCTTTAAAAAACTAGGGGTCTAGTTGCTGGCTAACAGCCTTTCTTGAACAGAAACTGCTGCAGAGCTCGAGCATTGTCAAGGCTGGCTGTTCTTAGAGATGGCCTGCATTCAGGCTAGTAGGTAGTGGGTAAGGGGGGCATCACAAAGAAAAGGAAAACAGCATGCATAATTGGTACATAATATACATGCACGATTAATTGGCATAATAATGAATGATTTCCTGCGTACACTGGATGATTACACAAATATAACAAAAGGTACAGTACACATAAGAATAGGCAATTCAATGTCGTATACATAATACAAAAATAGCAACAAAAAATAACAATGAACAAATAAACTGAAGGGTTACATCAGTATTGCATAAAAATATATTGGGCTGGTGACATTCTAATTAGAGAAAAAAAAGAAACAGTAATACAAGAAAAAGAGCAAAGTGATCCCATAAACAAAAAAGCTAACAGAAGGCATATCATGAGGAAACATTAGAAGGGGACACGCATTTTTGTCGAGACTACACAATGAAATGCGAAATGAGAAGCTGGCGAAATTTGTCAGGATTTTTTTCGGAGACTATGGAATCAGGAAAGGCATTCCATAATCAAATGGCACGGGGCCGACCAATTGAATACGTGAATGTCTCCGTATATCCGAGTGAAGCTGAGGTGATTATGTAGCCTGCGTGATGTGCATGGTGCAAATTCAAGCCGCAAGGAAGATTTCCTATCCACATGAACGTCCTTATGAAGCAGAGATAAGAGAGCGAAGTCACAACTGATACTGAGGGGTGGAAGGGAAATATCCAGTTTTATTTGTGAAATACTGTAATTGTATGTATAGTTATGAGATAAACCTTGCGGCCCTATTTTGGATAGACTCTAATAAGCTGGTTAGGTTCTTATGGTAAGGTGAACAGATTGGAGAGGCTAATTCGAGCTGTGGGCGAACAAACGTTTGGAAAGCTAGCTTACGGATGTTGGAGGGTGATTTGCGCAGGGTTCGATATACACGGTAACATTTATTTCATGATCGTTGATCATTACATTTCAAAGTATATTTGATGCTCCGAACACGTGTTGCATTCACATTTAATATAGCCGCAAACACTAACTCCCCTTAACAGCGTCGCTGTAAGATAAGCCTCATGGCACTGCAGATATTACACATAAATAAATAAGTAAATAAAAGGTAGATATATAAGCAATGAAACATAAGGTTGACTGTGGTAGCAGAGAAAGGAGACACGTTAGACATCACATTAAAATGACATCAGTCATTGGTGTGAACATAGCGCTTAGAACATGCACTACACTTGTAGTTTAGGAGCATTAAGTGGAGCATGCAGAAAAGTATTAGCTAATTTCATGGCCTGCAAGACCTACGATACCATGAACTAGTGCCTCAAAATGTGCACTCCTGGTCTTTTGTGCCTCCATTCAAGCCAGTGTATCTATCTCTTTTTCCTGGTTTGCACTGCACCGTTTTCACATGTTAAAGGTAAACCATCTCGGTACTGATTGTGCTTGTTAATCATGTCGCCTTACAGCAAAGAAACAGTACTACCAAATGAGACAAAACAAAAGCATGAACACAGTGCTGACTGACAACTGTATGCATTTACTACCATGCTTTGCCTTTTACGCACAGAACAAAGCCAAGTAAGGACAATAAAGAAACAGCGAATGGAGAAAGAGCACACAACTAAGGGCAGGAGCCAGTGCACCCGCCTGTCAGACAGATGTATTAGTGGTAGACTAAGTGAGCGTAACAAAGCCAGCAAGCTTGCCTTGCATTGTCAGCAGTGCAAATGTACTGTTTTGCCTCTGTGAAACACTGTTAGGGCCCCTGATAATTTTACAAGATAAATGGTAGCAGTCGAGATTGACTGCTCAACAGATATTTCTGTCAGCAGCCCTTCTCTTAACCTTACAGAACAATAAATCCAAATTACTTGCTGTGGCATTGTGACCAATGGGATGAATGCATGGTGGTAGTGCCAAGTGTGCCTACCATTTATTTTGTGGCTTTTTGAGACAGAGATACAATGGCATATAACTTGTAATTTACATGCATGTTGCATGCCTGTCTCATGTCTTGTGGTGAGTACTGTTTGCCATTTTAAATGCAAACCAACCAGCCAAGCTTTATAAAACCTCAACGTGCGACACTGCACATCCTGTGCAACAGGAGCCACGTGTCCCCTGAAAACGTTTTTGAGCTCCAATGCCTTCACACGTGGTTTCGTGTGGCAAAGACCCAAAAAGGCATGCTTGAAAAATGCGAGCAATCGGGGTGCCTTTTTGGGCTATTCAACACTGAACACCCAAAAAGACGCAAAAGGCACACCATGCCACCGAGGAGGGATTTCATCTGGAAAATGCGCTGCCTGTCTGTGTAGAGACAGTCCCACGTCGGCTTCTCCAAGTAGACAAGGCGTCAGTGGCACATCGTTCTGTAAAAGAAAGAGTAAAATCACTAACCGAGATTACAGCATTTCCCCCCTGGAGGTATAAAAAATGTGCTTGATCCCTCTTATATAGGAATCGGTATAGAACACGAAAGTGAAACGTGTCTTCACAGAAGTAGTGTAATGTTTATTGCACATTGATATATAATGTCTATTGGTGTTTTGTGGCTAAAGCGCCCTTAGGCGTTGATGCACCCACGCTGACGCCTGGTGGCACGTCTCCTCCATCACGACTACCAACGTCGATGACCATGAGCAACCGTCGTGCATATGGAAGCTGCACTACGCTGCACACGCTAGCACAACGCGAAAGACGAAGCACGTAACTGACACACTAATACAACGCGCAAGACAAAGCACGTAACTGAATCGTCACCGAGTCAAATCAGCGCGTACAGCGCGTCGTAATTGCAGCCTCCGCGATCAACTTCAGAAACATTTTCAGAGCTAATTGTGGAGGCCACGCTCCGCTGTGCTGAGTACGGTGAACGCCACCTAGGTGGCGTTGGTAGTGCTTCTTGATGCCAGCGTCCCTTCGAATGCTGGCATCGAGGCGTCGTAGTGCTGAGACCACCGAAGCGTTCACTGTCGGTGCGCGTTAGTGTCATAA
This sequence comes from Dermacentor silvarum, assembly GCF_013339745.2. Taxonomy (NCBI): domain Eukaryota; kingdom Metazoa; phylum Arthropoda; class Arachnida; order Ixodida; family Ixodidae; genus Dermacentor; species Dermacentor silvarum. Next base: position 73,335,430 of record NC_051163.1, read on the forward strand.
TGCAGTACTTCTCTTTTCTGCTCGTAGGCGGCGGCACCGCCCCGAGCAAGAGCGCGGGTACACGGAGGAGTGTTAGATATATAAGGCGCGTCTGTGTAGCTCTCTGCAAATGCGTTTGTGGCGCAATGGGTTAAACGCTCGGCGATCTATCGTCGCGGACCGAGAGGTCGTGGGTTCGATTCCCAAATTTTGCATGTTTGTGGAACTTTTTCTTCTGGTTTCTTTCTTTGTATTATGTTCTATGACGTATTTCCGTGACGGAATTACGTCAGTGAAGTCTTGGTGGACCCCGGCATAAAACACTTTCGTGTTAAAAAATTCCATAATTCCCAACCAATGAACGGGAGCAAAGACATCGCCTTTCTGAATGCCACAACAGGGCCACATCACTGAAACTGCGCAAAATCTTGTGATCTTCAACTAATGCTCAGGCGATGACTGACAACAGTAATGGAAAATGTACAATTATGTCTGGTCACATAGTATTCAACACTGGAAAGTTGAGTACAGTAGTATCTTGTTGATACGATCCTGTTTCGTACTATTTCCCGTCGCCAATCTTTAAGATCGAGAACAGAAAAATGACCAAATACAGTTTCACTTTTTCACCTGCTAATACGTTTACAGAAAACACATTCCTTTGGCACCAACAATCAGTACATCGCCAAACTTCGATCACATTGCTATGTACTATTTGAAGACGATGACGTGGACACTTGGATATAGTGGGACATACCCATAAAGGCCGATTTATACTAGGCCAACATGACACCGTTTTTGGCCTGCCGACTGTTCATGACAGCATTTTCCTTCCTTGGCTGGCCGGTTGGCCACAGCGGTTTCCGTCTTGTAAACTGCTGTCGCCAACAGTCGGCAGACCAAAATCGGTGTCGTGTCAGCCTAGTGTGAATCAGCCTTAAGCAATCGCTGGCTGATCTGAGGACGACGTGTCTTGTTTTGATGTTGGCTGGGTTCCATGTTGGCCAGTGCTTGCTACCCCTTATAAGTACACCGTGTAAATAGTTTACCATCCACTAGATCCCATGTGAACGAGAAACAGCACAGACAATCGAGAGCAGTAGCCACCTATTGCAGCAGCTTCCCTGCAGTACCTGCTTACCAGTGTCATGTGAAAACACTGGCACACACAGTTTTCTCTTCGGGTACCGGCAAATGACCTTAGAGGTGTTTGCCGATTTCTTCCTTCATGGTCGTTGCATGTCGTGTTCTACCACGATAAGCATATTTCCCAATCTGACTGCACATGAGGCATATGTCTTTGAAAATGTACTGCATGCTCTTAATAGTCGATAAACCAAATGTGCTGCTGTTAGAAAGTGTTCATATTGTTCATTCTGTTCTGAAGTGGCCCTGCTGCTGATTGTCAAATGCTATGCTGTTTGAAGAAAGATGGGCACCATCAGGCACTTTGCCTTCTGCCCTCCTTGTGAAGTGTACATGTATTTATACATGAATAAACTTCACACCTGTAAATGCCATGAAAGCAGTATAATGTCCTGGAGTGTGGGAATATTTGAAAATTTCTAATAACGAATCAAATACAGTGGACACCCATTAAACAAAGCTCAGCTCAAGGAAAATTACTGAAGAATGAAATTAAATAGGATTATTTGGTTGGTTTCCTATGGCCGGCACAGTAAAACACTTCAGTTATTTGAAACAGTATTTATTTGCTACCTTTGGTTAAATGGCACAAAAGCTGAGCACTAGGAATGAAATTGTTCATTGCCAACGCCATAGTCAGGATAGACCAATCCAGTAGCCATCCATGGGCTTCAAGAACCTTCCCAATCATTCGTGCATTGGTTTGTGCTGCTGTTTTAGGCCTAAATGCAGTGGGTGTTTCGGTCTGATGGAGATGAAAAAACGGCTGCATAAAGCACTGTCACTAGAAAAGAAGCTGCAAGTTCTTCAGGAGCTCAATCAAAGCGGCCTGTCCAAGACGGAGGTTGCAAAAAAGCTCGACATCTCGAAGTCCACACTATCGCACATTTTGAAGGTGCTGTCAAGAATGTAACATTCCCTTTAAAACAAATGAGGGTGCAAACGTCATAATCAGAACTGGTTTTGGCACGTAAAACCCCAGAAAGAAGAACCATGGAGAGAGCGGGGAAAACCATTCTAACTAGCCTGAGTCATCAACAAACCATAGAGAATGGTTTCGATAAACACTGCTTGGATTGAGATGAACAAGCAATGCATGTGCTATACTAGAACAATAGGTCAACATAAGAATAAGTGCGTTTTATAGTAAGAGAGAAAGCTTAGTGGTGCCTGGAGAGGTTAGCCTAGTGTCAGGCTAGGCATGCAACTCCAGGTGAAATGATGAGGTATAAAAGAAACAAAGTGGGAGGAAAGAAAATCAAGAAAACAATATGTTCACGATAAGCAGCCTCGTCTTACTATTGTGTAAATACAAGCACATAGAAGTGCTAGTAATGATGAGTATTAGTTGCAATACTGTACTAATGATTCTGTGAAAAGGACAAGCCATCTTTGGGTATGCCAGTGTCAGATAAAATTTATAAAAGACTCACAAAGAGGTGGCACAACTTGTTTGGAATGGGTGATGGAGGTTGCTGTGGTGTTCTGGCCAGGCTCTGTACCCGCTTCTAAGACATTTCCGGTGGGAAGCTCTCCGCCTTCTTGTGCATGTTGTTAAATTTGTTGCATAAGCCGAGAACCCATGACTCCTGTAAATTATTTGAATTAGAACACATAGAAACTGAACACTACATGATGGAAAGATGAGTGAGCTATGTGGCCAAGAATACACATACAAGGTGGAATTAAATGTTTCCAGACTTGCTCTGTTTTGAACATTGAAATGCTGTCACCTACAAAATAGCTCCCTTGCACATAGAGCGCTCCCAATGTTCCGGTCACTTAGAAAATATATGTTGGAAGTGGTTTTTCCAGATAGAGTCAAGCACCCTCCTCCCACCAGGCTTTATTTTAAATTTCATGACTCAATAACAAGCTTTATTACAACTTTCGAGCCGAGTTTTTAATTTTGGGAGGAGAGCAAGATAAGCAAGAGCAAGTTCTGATGAATGACCCTCCTTTCACAACTTTGCACAAGCGAGTTTCTTGCCGCAAACGTTGTTCCTCTTGCACATTTACTCTACTAATCAGATTTGGCTCCCACTTAATTCACTCGCTTCTCAAGATGAAAAAAAAGGCTCAAAGATTGCGAATTTGACAAGATTGCTTTAATAAAGCTCAAATCATAGAAGGGTGCTTGACTCATTTGGAAAGACATCCAGGCCGTATTCACAAAATGGCAGGAGCACTAGATTGCTGGTCAAGGGTGCTATATGAAAGGTGACAGTGTTTGAATGCACAAAAATGACTGTACAAAACAGAGCCAGTCTCGATACCTTTTGATACTACCTCGTATATATACGACTTTTGTCTGTAAAGTTCGGAGCCATTTATTTTCTTCCGAAGAAGTGATTCCCTGAAGCATCTGTTGGCAAGTGTGTGTAACACCATCTTTTGCAACTAAACAGTGTTTTTCGGTTTAGTTGCTGTGGCAGCCACTACATGGCATTATGTGGCGGAAAAATCCAGTGTGCACGGTGCCAGAGGTTCAAAGGCAAGGGTATGTAATTGAAAGGGCAGTGCTTGCAGTAAATAAGGAAATTGGGATGCTATCTAAGGCAATCAATTTAAGGCAAGACAAACCTCATCTACAAAGGCAAAGGCTAACAAAAGATTTGTGGCACAAAATGACAAGAAACACAAGAGGGACAGGATAGGATGCCAGACTTTCAACTAGTGTATTTTGAGCACCCCCCCCCCCCCACCACCCAAATATATATTTTTCAAGAACGTGCACATGCGGAGAATGCAGATCGTGCAGACAAACTATCTTGCAGCACTATCTACATATAACGATACGGAAGGCACACTAATGCAACCATCTCCCTTCTTAATATGAAAGGCTTCAAGCACTTCACGGGCTTATGTTACTGTACTCCTTCATATCAGGCACGTCCCCCAAACCATGGTACGCCGCCGTATGAAGCACAATGGAATGGCAGGTATGAACCCACACCATTCGTAATTGATAATACGCATTCCCTTAGGCTGTCACTAACACAGCAGCCTGTTTAGCCTATGTAAACATTGCCACAGCTCAACGGAATGTAATAAATGATGCCCACCACGCAATGCATAAGTGGCCTGGCATGCTTCTTTTTACAAACAAGTTTGGCCTTTTGGGGAGAAACACAGGCACACAGCTTCGACAACTTGTTAGGTGCCGAGAAAACCACTTGGACGTCACGCCTATTTGCAACTTTTTTCAAGTTGTGGGCAATCTTATGCATGTAAGGTAATAGCAGTGGTCTCTTCTGCGTGGCCTCAGGCTTTGGCTGCAGCAGAAAGGATGCATCACTCGCAGAAAAAGTTCTGGTCAGCCTTGTCACGATGATAGCAGTTTGTATTGCGCTTCCTCCTAACTGTCTGTTAAGCCAAGTACCCAGCACAACAAGCTACTTTTGCACAAGCTGGAGTGGCACATAAAAGTGCACATGCTCATTCTAAGAAGTATATGCATGCTTAAATACACAAATTCTTGTTTTCAGTCGGGAAAATTAGTTTTGCACGATCATTCATTAATTACGATAGAAGATTGGGCGAGTTGGTCATGGTTTATAACGGCGGTGTTACGTAGCACGTGAAATGAAGGAAAAAGGACAGATGAGTAAAGAGCACTAACTTCCAACTGATGTTTATTTGCAGATGAGCATTATTTATAGAGCAGCAAACAGAAAGACCACAGAAAAAAGGAAGATACCCAGAGCCAGTGCATCGTTGCCAAGTGAGATCGCTTTTGTTAACATGTACCCACGGTTTCCCTACGCCCTGCCAAGTAATCATGCTCAAGCCGTGAGGGAGCAATGGACGGGATGCTTACGCAGAAGTCACCTAACTTGTAAATATTCTCTGCTTGTATGATTTCTCGGGTTAACTGCGACCTGTGCTTTGCCAATACCACACAATCATAAAGAAAGGAGGCGCATCCACAATCACGGCAATGACTGCCAAGACGAGCCTGCACCGCATTGTACACGTTGGTTCGGTGCTCACGCAAGCGGTCGTTGAGACACCTGCCAGTCTGACCGACATAAGTCCTACCGAACTTCAGTGGGATCGAGTAAACGAATCCCTCTGCACGAGACGAAGCGTGACTTGTGGTTGATGGAGCCCAAAGAAAAGTTTGCGCGTGGTGCGTTGACTCCTAGACAAAGCTTCTGAAGTTTCTCTGGTGCCGACAAAACCACATGCACGTTGGCGCCCTGGACAATCTTCTAACTTTGAGTGGGCCGAGCCGAAGGGCAAAAGTGGTTTGCTACTTCTTGGTACATACATCCAGCAAATGTGTGTAGGTGTGAATAGAAGCTTCAAATCACGAAATCGTAGAGTGTTGGGATCAGGCAATTCAAACGTGAGAACAAGCGGCTGCAGGCACTCACGGAAAATAGCCACAGTATCTGAGGCAATCTTCTGAAGAACTCATTGTTACATTTTTTTTTTCAGCCGCTTGTTATCAAGTTTGAATCGCCCAATTCTAACACTCTTCGATTGCTTGATTTGAAGCTTTTATTCACACCTACACATGTTTCCTGGATGAATGTGCCAAGAAGTGGCAAACCACATTTGTCCTTCGGCTCAGCCCACTCAAAGTTAGTTAAGAGGGGCATTACTAACCGCTGCCTTGCCGACGCCCTCAAGAACTCTTGCCCCCACACAATGCATCATAGTTTTGCACAACAGGTGAGATGGCTGAAAGGTTGCTTAAGGTCATGCAACGAGGGCGTAAGTCTAAAAAACATGACAACTCTGAAAAGAGCCAGCCTGTCGTTTCGCCGTACGTGCACAGCATTTGGCACAGGTTAAAGAAGATTGTCCAGGGCGCCGTGTACATGTGGTTTTCTCGGCACCAGAGAAACTTCAGAAGCTTTGTCTAGGAGTCAACACACCACACGCAACCTTTTCTTTGTGGTCCATCAACCACAAGTCACGCTTTGTCTCGTGCATAGAGGGAGTCGTTTACTCAATCCCACTGAAGTTCGGTAGGACTTATGTCGGCCAGACTGGCAGGTGTCTCAATGACCGCCTGCGTGAGCACCGAAACAATGTGTACAATGCGGTGCAGGGGCATCTTGGCATTCATTGCCATGAGTGTGGATGTGCTCCCTTTCTTTATGATTGCGTGGTATTGGCAAGGCACAGGCCACAGTTAACCCAAGAAATCATACAAGCAGAGAATATTTACAAGTTAGGTGACTGCTGCGTAAGCATCCCGTCCATTGCTCTCTCACGGCTTGAGCATGATTACTTGGCAGGGCGTAGGGAAATCATGGGTACATGTTAACAAAAGCGATCTCACCTGTCAACGATGCACTGGCTCTGGGTATCCTTTTTTCTGTTTGCTGCTAGTATAAATAATGCTCATCTGGAAATAAACATCAGTTGGAAGTTAGCACTACTTACTCTTCTCTGTCCTTTTTCTTACATTTCGCACGCGATGCAACACCGCCATTTATCCATGGTGTTTAACGTCCTAAGCTAGGGCTACGAGAGACCACTTTAGAGGAGGGCTTCAGAACCTGCGAGCTTGTGCTTATCAAGTCTTTCATGGTAACATCTTCATGGTTGCATGTAGGAAAACGAAGGCCCAAATAGTCAACCTGACTAGTATGTGCTACCTCTCCAGAGCTGCCTGTATACACGTAGTAAAGATAACTTCTCATGCTCAGACACTTTACTCATAGCCTGAGCGGCCAAAAGCCATTCTGAATGCATTAATATGACTACCTAAAACCAATAATGTGAAATGTGTCCAGCAACTGGTGACTGCATGACGTGACTTAAACCATATCTGAACAAAACATTTTTCTTCTGGCAGCAATCTAGCTCTGAAAACAGCCGCATAAGAGCATAATATATTGACATCAATTTCATTCTACAAGGCAGGTATGCAGAGTGACAAATATTCCAAGCTAATAGGCATAGTCTGACAATCATTAACAAAAGAAGAGTGATGTTTACCAAGCCGCTCGTCCTACAACTGATTTTGTCGAGGTGTGGATACTTTTGTACCAGCCCTTCTACAGCTCTGGTGATGGATACCCATAAGCAAACTGTTGATACTTTTATACGGTGCCAGTGCAGCGTGGCAATAGTACTTAGAAGAATAATTCAAAAGTTCAAAAGGAATTTTACCTCACCCTATCAATTCATGTCAGTCAGGTCAACATCAATGCCACAATGGGAACACAATGATTCGCCCGCATATGAAAGCACATGTCCACCCAACTTGAAAACTTCTCTACAACAATGCCACGTTCACTACGCTTGTAGCATTTCCATAAAAATTTGCCTGACAAAAAAAAAAACGCCTGTATATACAGCTTTCCCTCTGTCTTTTCTTTAATGGAAATAGACTTACTTGAAAATAAGGATACCACTTATACGAGAAATCTCAGTGTGGTGTTAGCTAATCACCAGTTTCATTAATTAACTTCGTAATTAATCACGTGGGGCACATGTTCTGACTGCGTAAACAAGGCTAAGCAATAATGAAGAAAATTATGTGGATAACAGCAGTTTCGAGAGAAGGATCAATATCTCCAGCGGGTTACATTCATGTTTCACTCATCAACACGAAGCTTGAAATGTGCTTATGTTCTTGCTTTCTCGAGCTGTGTTGCGCTGTGTTTCTTGCCGATGTCTTCGACACGGGCAAGAAGCGCAGTCTCCAGACTGACAAAAAATTTTGTCATCGGCAAGTGGCTTTTTATCTTTGTGCAAGTCCTCAAAAGGCTGGGAAGAGTTGTAGAGGCTCATTCACACCGGCGACTGGCAGTGGTCGCACGACCAAGTTGGTCGCAAATGGTCGCTTTTCTCCAAAAGTGACCATTTTGGGCCAGTCGCTCGCTGCTCGATTTAAGGCTCATTCACACCGGCAACTTGCGGAGGTCGCGCGACCATTTGCGACTCGCGACCAAAAAGCGACCGATGTTCACACCGGCAAGCCCGGCTGAGCGCGACTCGCAAGTCGCAATCCCGGAGATTATCGTTCTCAGCGAGAACACTATATAGGAATCTATGCAGTTCGTGCGTACTTCGATGGCGCTGTGTAAATTTGTTTCGCGTTCCGGCAACAGCCATGGATATGGATTCGAATGATGGCTGGATTTTGATTCGAGCGAACAGGAAGACGTCGTCCCTGTGCTGATGTGCTCTGCCATGGTGTCAGCTGTAGCAGCGCAGAAGCCTCCGAAGAAAACGCTACGGGTTAGTGCGCCTGTGCCTCCGCTCGCGTGAAGTGGCTGGCCACGCAAGCCGCCTCCTTCCCGAACTTTGTGCGCCTGACAACGAGTATTATAGAGAGAAAGTTGTAATTTCTAGTTCGCATTGCGTGGGATTCGGTGCATAATATTAAAGCGAAGCTGTTGACCTTTGGGTGGCGTGCTCATCCAACGAACGGCAGCTGGAAAAAGGGTTTGTGTTGTGCTTTCTTTTCCTGTTTAGCTTCCAGCGAATGCGACCGCGTACATTCGACAGGTTGCTGCAACTGCTGCATCCCAACATCACAAGACAAGACACCAATTACTGGCCTGTAGTCTACATATGGTGGCGTGGACATTGTATTTGGCGTGGAGGACGCCGGATAAAAACACATGACATCATTTTCGGCGTGGCGCTGATTGGATGAGCAGCTTTGCGACCACGGTCGTGCGACTGAAAAATCGAGCAGCGAGCGACTGGCCCAAAATGGTCAATTTTCCAGAAAAGCGCCCATTTGCAACCATTCGGGACTGGTCGCTTTGCGACCAACTTGATCGCGCGATCACTGTGAGTCACCGGTGTGAAT